>NC_087550.1:31254371-31564043 GCF_036250125.1 Pseudopipra pipra | reverse complement strand
ACATTTCCTCCCCTATTCTTAAAAGTGTTGGGCAGTGGGGTTTCCAACGCTCCATCTCTTCCTCTCATTGGAGCAACAATGGGCCTTGAAAATATTCTAGAGCTTCTAACCTGAATTTTCCTTGTTTCCATTCAAACTGATTACTTTTTGTCACATCCTCAATAGACATGATGAGCAATTAATTATAATCTGCTTCAGAATATCCACTGTCAGGGTGGTATTTTCCCATTTTCTTGTCTTCCCTTTTCTAAATCAACTCTTTTATTTTGGCTTTGCCTCTTAGATCATGTTTTCTAAACTTGTTATCCTTAATGTATCCTTTATATTACTTTGTCATTCTGAGGAATGGTGCCCTTCACTGGACACTGTGATCCATCAAAGGCTCACCACTGCATAGGGCAGGAACACATGTCCTCTCTGCTCACCCAGCATTCATTTTGCATCCCCAAGTGATATGTTTTCATAACATCATCTTCTTGTATATCATATAAATCATTCTTAAAAGAGGGGCAGGACTTGAAAAAAGTCCAACATTTATCACTGACTGATTTGCTGGAATTTTCCTATTGTTTCTCCCTGACTATTTAAATATCCCTTCCCTGAAGGTCCATCTTATCAGAACTTTCAACAGCCCTCCAGAGATAAGCCAGTACTACTACCCTCAATTTCAGACTACAATAGCCTTGTTGCAAAGGTCCCTTGCCAACCCTCTGGCCCTAGCTCAGTCTGTAACCCACAGGCACCTGTTTTGTAATGCCACAAATGAGAGGCAGGATGGTGTTTGATCTCTCAACTCAGGAGGACTCTAGACACAAGTGTCTGCTTATCTTTTTATCGAAAAATAACTCCCCCAGCTTGTTAACTGCTGTGGGATCTGCATGTATGGAGCTTATTTCATCTGGGTCTTGGTACATGGGTGTCCACATCACAGAAACCTTCCCAGATGGCACTTATGTTGATTCCTCATTGGAAAAGCCAAGGACACAGTAGGGGTGAAAACTGGTCTGCTTTTTTACGCTTTTAAATCAGTCCTTCCAGATGGTCCTAGTAAAGTAAAAGGTAGGCACTGGGGTTTCAGCTGTGCTCGGGGCTCTACACCATGTTCACAAAGGACAGTTCTCTTACCTGATGTGACCAATCTGGCAGGCCCTTGATGCTATCTTAACATTTAGCTTTTAAATGAGATAGGAAAAAAAATAAAAAAAATAAATTGCTGAAAAGCTCAGGGCACAGCCAGACAAAATAGTTGATGGCCTTCAGAAACTCATAGTTCTGCTAGACAGGATTCACAAGCCAGTGTGTTTTCCTAAGTCACCGTATAGTGGAAGAGCAATAAAGTTACTCTCGTAAACAAGAAGCATGGTTCAGGTGAGAAGAATTGGAAAAATATTGTTAAAATGCAGGCTAATACATATTTAGTCACTTTCTGTTCATTTTCTTCAGCTAAAAGCTGTGATTTTCTTCTCATGAAGCCAGAAAAAGTCAGGACAGCCTGACAGAGTGACAATGCATTTTTCTCTGGGAGAAATCTGGATGAAGACTTGGTCTCTGCTTTATAGGATGATTCCTGCCTCCCACCTCTCTGTTGATGCTGTTGACTTCACTCCACCCTCTCTTTCAGGTACGACAGCTTTGGCCGCCTGACCAACGTGACCTTCCCTACTGGCCAAGTGAGCAGCTTCCGCAGCGATACAGACAGCTCCGTGCACGTCCAGGTGGAAACCTCCAGCAAGGATGATGTCACGATAACAACCAATTTGTCAGCATCAGGAGCCTTCTACACCCTGCTCCAAGGTGAGTTGGGCCACTGTCCCTCTCCTGACCAAGCTGCACAAAATCAGGAAACAGGCATCGTCTTGGTAATCCCAGCACCAAAAATCACCTGCATCCCCAGTGCCCGAGAGCTCCCCACATGCTGGTACAGACACACACTCACAGCTACTTAGCCACATTCCCAAGCACAGCGGTTGCTCTGCAGCTGTTTTTCTGCACTCCCAGCTGGTCCCCTTGCCGTGCAGTCTCATGCAGTACAATCCTCCATCATCATTACCATTGTTGTTGTAATAAAAAGGGTTGCATAAATCGAACCACACTTCCAGCCATCCCCTTTGCTTCAGTCTCTTAACGGCTTCTAACTTAACAGTTACTCTCCTCCTGGAACAAGCTTCCAGCTGGTTGCTGAAGATCTGATTCTTTGTTCAGTGGCTGTTCAAACGTCCACAAAGAAGCATCCAAAAAAATTACCATTCCTGTGCCCAGTAGATCTGCATTAGAACTAAAGGGCTGGTGTGGCGAGGCACAAGGGACAAAAGAGAAGTGGACAGCCACTGTCCACTGGTGGGACCAGTTTGTGGCTGTGGGAAATGAGCACAGTTCTGTTTCTGGTGAGAAGGTGAGAAGCAGAGGACTGATTAGGTGGAGGAAAGGTGATGAAGTGGGAAAGAAAAGAGGAATAAATATCAGGGGGTCACTGTGCTGAAATACTGGTAGGGGCAGAACCTGTACTGCACAAACAATGCCAGCCTGGATCTCCGGGTTCTGAAGGCTGGAAGCCTCCTTAGGATCAGGATGAGCTATCACCACTGTTCCCTGGAGCTTGGGGAAAGGAAAGGAACTTTCAGATTCTGCTTTCTTCACTCTCCAGATTTCATTTAGTCTGTCCCTGATGACAATGGGCTGTTAAACATCTTTTCACCTTGTAAGGAACAACCTGCTCCAAGTGAGACAAGCATGTTCCGGAGTGACATTTGTTCCCACATCTCTGGGACACACATTTCCCTCCCCCTCCCTATAACACCAAGCTTTCCTAAAAGAAAGTGCCTGTTATGCCTGAGCACTGATTTTTCTCCTTCTGGAGAGGGCAACTGAGAGGGTGCCAGCCCCCTCAAGCTGTCCTCATTATTCCTGTAGGGAAACACAATGACTTTCTTATTCTTTACTTGAGCTTGCAAGGCAGATCCAACCTACCCCACCCCATCCCATTCACTCACATTAAGACACGTGGCAACTGCACAGACATGAGGTTGGTATCACCACGAGAGCCTAATTAAGCAATAGAGCCCACTGTTGGGTGCCTTTCAGTGAGAAAATTGACTGTGATGTGATTTACACCCTCAGCACTGAAGGCACAGTTACATAATGTTGCCACAGTCAATTCTCTCATTGTCCTGCCCTCTGGCACAGGAACATTCTGGCCATTAGGACATGCAGAATTACAAACAGCTTAACCATCTTCAGAAGTATAAAATTATTAAACTGTTTGTATCTGAAGAAATTCATCTTAAAACGAAGATCTGGATAATGTTGCAGACAAGGTGACTTGGTGAGCCAAATTCTTTGTGAACCTTTCAGGAAACCTGGATCACACTGTGAACAGGTAAGGTCTGACAAGACATTTTCAGAAGGTTACAAATTCCTGTAGGATGGATTTATGAGCTTCTGCAACAGGCACATCAGCACCCTGGTGGGATTTTGTCTTCTGGACTAATGACAAAGTGAGCATTTGTGCAATGCCAAAGTAGGGCAGTAGTGCCCTAGAGCCAAAGCAGCCTAAAATACAGCATCCAATGGCTCATGGATTTCATGTAGCCCTTGAGAAATGCCTTCCAAAGCCAGGGAAGAGTCTTCTCTTGGGAAAATGTTGAAAGCAGAGGATTTACATTCCCACACAGTACTGGTGACAATAACCCTTCTGTGGTGCTTATGTAACACAAAGGGAACATCACATGTCTGGTAAATTTCTTGTAAACCTTCAAGCTTTCCCCTGCTTCCTGGTGAAGGATAAAGAAGGGAGGATTATATTAGCTATGCAGGGATATTTCACTGATTTGATTTAAAAGGCATCTCCCAACACTTTATTGCCAAACCAAGCATCTAGGAAAAGTGCGACAGCCATCTGACTGTGGCCCTACTCTCCATTTGCAGACTAAAGCATGGAGTGGAGTTTATCCGGCTGGAGGCTATGTCAAAGACCATCAACTTACATACTCATTGGTAAAGCTAAAATACTTGGATCTGCATTGTGGATCACTGCTGTATGTTTATGGCAAAATCTTGTGCCCCCGCATTTTCACACTGTCACTACTGTGTACGGAAAGTTGAGTGGTGGTTCTGCTGAGGTCACTGTGGCAGGACTCCAGCCGGCTACAACCAGAACAGGATGAGACCCACATAAAAAAAGACCAATTGGTGTCAGGTTTCCGTCCCTAATATACCAAACTGTGCTCTTTCCTGATCTACTTCATCCAGTCAAGAGATGATAATTTCTCTGTGATGTTTTTTCCTGCTGAGCTACAGCAGAGCAATCAGTGAACTTGCCTCAGAATGGAAAAACATTTTGTGTGCATTTTTAATGGGTGTTTTTATTCACAAGTAGGAATTTATGGCACCCTGGAAGACAGAAACAGTAATATTTTCCAGCTTTTGAGGAGCTTCAGATAAGGCAGTCTTTGTATATGATTTTAAAGCCATTCTGCATTGAGCAAGTCTCATGCTTTCTTACCCTTCATGAGCTCCTCTCTGCAGAGAGAAATGCCAGCTGGAGATTCAAAGGATGGGCTTTCAGCCTGCCTGATTCCTGAAGGATGTAGAAGAGAGATTGCTCTTCTGTTCCGCATCTGAACTCCCAAATACTGGCCTCAGAATCCACTGATTTTTCAAGACCTAGTTGAGGCCAGATGTATGGAGACATGTGGGAGCTTAATGCCTCTGCTTTCTCTCCAAACATGAGGACTTCAGTTGCCCCCTGAAAGCTTTCCCAAGGGAAAGAGTTTGGCTGTTGTTTGGGGAACTGGTTAGCATTAACTCACTGTGCAATTTCCTGTCATTTGTGAGACAGTGAATAAGCTGAGGAAAGTAGGTGGCCCCACTTTTTCATATGTTGTTGTGAAATTGGGATCTTTAGGATATAAAAGCATGGAAGGTTTTCAGTCAGACTGATTTAAAACAAATATCTCACCACCCAGAGTTTTAGCCTAGAGGAAGAGGTTTGAACCCACATCCTTTGATAAGGTATTACACAGTTTTTTGACTGTTGCCTTTTTTAACCTGTGTAAAACTTTCTGTAAGAATTTGAGGTGCAGAAACCTCATCAGAATGAAAAAGGGATTGCCCATATTTACTTTCGCTGATGAAACCAATGTTTTGCTCAGTGTGAGTGGGACAGGTGAGTAACAGAGTGTATTTGGTTTACAATCATCAGAAATGCTGATGCAGCCTGATGGAGGGAACGAATGAAAAGCTGGAGCTGTATCATCAAAGATGAGCAAAGATCTTTTTTCTGTCTTCAGACCAAGTCCGAAACAGCTACTACATCGGTGCTGACGGCTCTCTCAGACTGATGCTTGCCAACGGCATGGAGGTGGCCCTGCAAACCGAGCCACATCTGCTGGCTGGCACCGTCAACCCCACAGTGGGCAAGAGGAATGTCACCCTCCCCATCGACAATGGACTCAATCTTGTGGAGTGGAGGCAGAGGAAGGAGCAAGCAAGAGGGCAGGTCACGGTCTTTGGACGTCGACTGAGGGTAAGTGAGAATCCTGAGCAGTTTTGACCTCCACTTCCCATCCCATCAGTCCCCAGTCTCATGGCAAAAAGGGACAGGGCTGATTTGTATAGTCTGCATTAGGGATGAAGCTGCAGGACAGAAAACTGGCTGTTCATCCTCAGTGACACAACCTTTATGACTGGAATATATCCTTATATCTCCTTATGTGCTGATGTTCCCTTAGCCAGCATAGGTGGTACTGCTGATCTCCCTACAAGACCTCTGCATCACCAGGAATGCGTGACCTCCCATCGGCCACTGCAGGTTTAACATTGTCTCAGGCTGTTTAAGCAAGCAGAGGACAGTCATAACTATACCTCACCAATTAGTATAGGTGTTTTCTACCTGTGCTGCTGGCAGTAATAGAACAGAGCACTGAGAGCTTTCTAGGCATAGCAGGACTGGCTGAGAGAGTTGGGGTTCTTCAGCCTGGACAAGTGAAGGCTCCAGAGAGACCTTAGAGCACCTTCCATTACCTAAAGGGGCTCAAAAAATGCTAGAGAGGGACTTATGACAAGGTTATAGAGTGATAGGACAAAGGGGAATGGCTTCAAACTGAAAGAGGGAGAGTTTAGATTAGAAATTAGAAAGAAATTCTTAACTGTGAGAGTAGTGAGGCACTGGCATAGGCTGCCCAGAGATGATGTGGATCCCCCATCCCTGGAATTGTTCAAGGCCAGGTTGGATGGGGCTTGGAGCACCCTGGGCTAATGAAAGATACCCCTGCCCATGGCAAGGGGGTTAGGACTAGATGATCTTTAAGATCCCCTTCAACCCAAACCATTGAGTGATTCTATGATGACTGTTCATTGGGCAACCTCAGAAAAATCTCTAGATTCCTGAAATTTGCTAATCTGTTGAAGCTGTTGAAGAGCTGGGCTCACAAGGCATTGCACCACAATTGCCATTGTTTCCTGAAGTGTTACAAGCAGCTCCAGCCTGACAGTACTCTCTCCTCCGTGAGTGCCTGGACCTTTCTGTGCTTGAGACTGATATGTTTTGAAAACATTGTTCCGCACAATGCACCTCATACTTGTCAGGGCTGTTTAAAGATCTTGCCCAATAAGCCTGTAATTCATCTGCTAACTGCTGGCAAGGCTGGGAACTTGTAATAGCAAGTCCTGTGCACTCACCCTGTACCTTGCTAGTCTCAGAGTCACGGGCTGATGAGCTGTTCCCAGGAACCTGCACAGCACCTGGCAAATTCAGACCCTCTGAGAAAAACGCTTAGTGCCCTTTAATGCCACCACAGCAAAAGGACTGCAGCTATTTAATCACACTTAAACTTTGCAGTAAATATCAATGTTCTGGTTTCAGGATATATGTTTCCCAGTCCTTGCTCTTCACCTCTCCTTATTCCCTGCTGCCTGACCCCTGCCACCTTGGTGTGATTTCTCCCATCTCTCCTTCCTCACACTTGTCAAGTATTTCTCTTCACTCTCCCCATCCCAGCCTCTGTTCTTTTTCCCCTGTGTTGATAGCCTCTTATTTTTGTTACCAGGAGAAAAACTGCAAAGAGTAGTGAAAACTGAAGCTGCTTCTTCAGTGTAAACTGCTGTATATCTGCAGATCAGTTGTCATCACCCTTTTTGTTTGGTTTGTCTTGGGGTTTTTATTTTATTTTAATAACCAACAAAATTATTAGATGGGTCTTTTTCTGAAAGGAGAGAGCCTCCTGAAATTTGCAGCTGTGTGACAGCTATTTGGTGTTCAAAGCAGTTTCCACTCATTTAGCCACAGCTCAGCTGCCCGTCAGTTTTATCTTCCAAAATTTTTGCAGTAGATTCAAACACAGAATGTGTCTTTGTTTTATATTGTACTACAGTTGGAAAAACACTTGCAAAATGAATTTTCAGGCTCGTTACTTGTATCTCTATAAATCTGCCAGAACTTATTCACATCTTGAGCCTATCAGGGCACCTCTAGTGAAGCAGAAGTGCATCTTACGTGGTTGAAGGACTCAGTTATGGCTCTGTTCAGGGGTTCAAAGTAGCTGAAGGTGTACAAGATGTTTAAAGCTTCCTGTCTGTACCTGCATGGCAGCATCTGCACCCCTAATACAAAAACCTGCAAGGTGCTAATTGCCTCCCTGGGGATTGCATGACATTTATCATATTCTCTGTGTCATGTTCTCCTCTGCCTTCACAGCAATAATTACTGCTTTCCCTGGAAAGGGAGAAACTTAGGGAAGTTAAGTTCAATATGTTTTTGTTCATTTTGAGAAATGTTATAATTTTCTGCTGTATGTGACTAAATTACTACTTTCCCTCTCCCCTCACCCTATGCTCACATGAGACAGCAGCAAAGACATGGTGCTCCATGGGGAAAGAACATCCCAAAGAGGCTGCAGCATCATTCTATGAAGCCTTTGAAGTGAGGAAAACAGGATCTGGACACTGTAAAAGAGTAATCCTTTCTGCTGCCATCACATGGATCCATGTGATCCATATGAGTTGTGCCTCTTCCTCCCATAGTTGCATGGTGTCCTTGGGGACTGACAGCCTGTCACCATGAGCTCGACCAGCTCCCAGCACAAGGAGGCCAGTTTCACAGCTGCCTCCTTGACCCTCCCTAGGAAATAATACAATACACATGTTTCTTTATTACAGGTGTAAGGCACAGGGTAGGGGCTTCTGCATGAATGAAGGGAAAGAGGCCAGCCCTCATGACTTTTTTCCGGTCTCACCAATGCTGACCTGGCTCTGCACTTGACCAGGCAACTGTAAAACAGAACAAATATGTTAAAGCAGCCAGTTTCCCTACTCCTGTCCCACGCACCCCATGGAAAGTTGTGATGCTTTATCCACCCAGCCAGCAGTGAATATTTCTGCAAACTGGCTGGCTATGAATTCCAACCGTCACTGGCCAACAGCAACACAGACTCCATCTGCAGTGTGAGTATTAGGTAAACTATGCTTCAAGGAACAGGGCTCCTTCCCTTTTTTTTTATTAAATAAACTTGAGTTTTTCAATAAAGAAGGATGTAAAATAATCTCTTGACAATGGAGCAAATAGAACAGCCAAAAGAGGCAGAGCTGCTGGCTCAGCTCTTTTATTTATTTAACCATTAACTATTTATTTAGTAACTCCTGTCATAAGTCACTTCGTTTTTCCTAAGATGTTAGCAGCAGGTTAGTGGTGGCATCAAGAGCTAGTGTCCCAGACAATCCGCAGAACCCCTGTGATCAGAGAGGGATATGGTGCTAACCAGTCTTGGTGTGTTGACTAATGAAGATGGTCCAGCACGATCTACACGATTTCTGCAAGACGTTTAGTCTGGATATGGCCACCCCAATGGTTTTAGCAATTCACTGGGGAAATTTCTTTGTAGACAGCCATTTATCACAGGGATGTTGTTGGCTCCTGGAGTTCTCATTGCAGAAGTATTTTTTGCCCTCCTCCATTGAAGATTGCCAAGGTGTTTTCACAAGAATTCTCCCCTTTTTGTGCTCTTGTGCTCCCAGGGAGATCAATGCATGTTATTTAATTATCATTTAAGCTAAAGGAGTGCCATAGGAAGCATTGTAGAATCAGAGGTGGTGGTGTGTTTATGCTCTTTCTTTTCCAGAGTAAGCTAAGAGATTTATAAATGTACTGTGCAACATGAGTTTGGGGTTAAATTTAGTCTCTCACACATTTTAGATGGGATGTCAAATCCACTGTGAACTGTGGATTTAAATTTACCCTGTCTTGATTCGGTGCTGATCACAAGCCTTGTCAAACAGTCTAAGGGGCAAAACCTTTTTGCAGGAGATTTTCAGACTCTGTTGCAGAATAAGGTCTCCGAGATGGCACCTTATTTAGCTGCTCACCATAAAACACGGTTATCGGACTGAAGCCTGCAACCCTGTCAGTTCTGCAGAAAGTTCACTTCTATACAAGGCATACCCTTGAACAAGGATGAGAAAGATTTAGGCCCTGTTCAGAGGCTACTGGCAGGGTAGGGTTCACTTTGCCCATCACGTTGATGGGTGACTGGCACTGCAGCACGTCTCCAATATAAGAGACATTACAGCAAGAGATATCAGGAGAAAACAAATCATTAAAAAAAAAGTTTCATGGAAAGGGTGACTGGTTCCAACTAGTCCCACAGACATTGCTTGCCAGAGCATGTGGAGGGTGGAACAACTTAGGACATCAATAATGGGATACAGAGACTTTAACTGAGCTTAAGAGCTATCCAGGGACCTTCTATTTGGTCCTTCCAGCCCAGTGAATGTCACTGCTGCTAACATATGGCTCAGGAAGGCCTCCTTCAGCCTGGATTACTGTCCCAGCCCTGGAAAAGCTCTTTCCAGCTTTCTTGGCGAAGATCAGGAGCAGAAGAAGCTGCAGCTGCCAGGCTGGAACTCTCTGTGAATAGATGGGAGGCAGAGATGCTATTCCTTCCTGCTTTGCTTTTCTTTTTTTGCAAGAAATTGCCACTCCTATGTCTCTATAAATAGCAGCAAGCACCTATGAGATATCAAATTGCTCTTAGTTACACATGTACCTCTGTACTTAGAATTTCAGTACCTTTTTATTTATTTTCCAGCTTCCCTGTTACAGTGGACTGTTGGCTGATTTCTCCTCTCTACCATTACAGATTTACATTCTATTTCACACATGTTTAATTAGAGCATTGTCTACATTTCCACAATGTTTCTTTCTTCAAGTCATACCCACCTATTAGCATTGTTATTCATAAGTTGAAAATCACTATTGCACTTGCCTTCTCTTTTACATCATCCTCACACATCACGGCACCAATTCCTTCTCTCCCCAGCTCCTGAGATACCTTCTTTTGAATTCTGATGTTAGGGTGTCCCTGTTCTCTAGGCTTCAGCATAGACATCTCCCCATGCAACACGAAGACACTGCAGTGATCCAGCCTTTCCCTCTCCTGTTCTGCCAGGGCTGAGGAACCTCTTCCTTGTTGGTTTGACCCCATCCTTCCTCTCACTGTTTAGCTCTCAAATACTCCCACATCCCCAACAATACAGTAGGAATTCAATCATACATCATAAAGCAATGGCCAAAATCAAAGCTGGAGCAGGGCTGAGAACAGTGCTCAGGTCATAGAATTATAGAATCATACATAAATGGTTCAGGTTGAAAAAGACCTCTGAGATTGTCAAGTCTAACCTTGCAAAGGTCATCAAATCCAACCAAAATAAGCACCACCACCACCATGTTCACCGCTAGACTGTGTTCTCAATGCCATATCCAGATGTTTTTTGAACACTTCCAATCAGGAGTATCAGCTTTACCCAAAGCAGTGTGGAGTAGTGTTTTTTGCCTGGTCTGAAGACCTCATAGCAAACAGCAAATTCTGGTTTATTGACTGCAGCTGAAGGGCTACAAAGGGCACTGAAGACTTAAGTCAGCTCTTTGGAGTTTGAAATTCATCCAAGAAGAATCTGCACCTTTTTAGAAAAGAGAGGTTCACCAGCTGAAAGAGGTTTAGAAGTGGTGAGATGGAGAAAGAGCTATCTTCACTGGCAAGCTCATACTGGGAATGTTGCTTTTCATACTTGCTCAGTACTTTGCTGCTGTTGTGATGTGGCTTTGTAAGTCTCCTTGCACACGTGGCTAAACATGAGTTGTGTTGTCAGCTCCTTTTTGTATTGCTGTGCACCGCAATCCATGAACCAAAATATATTCCTGCTCCTACCTTTGAAGTCGATACCTTTGATCTTTGGAAATGCAGAGGCACTGGAGGCATGCGGAGTATAATTATGCCACTCTGAATAACCCCAGGACAATGAAGTTAAAACTCCAGTTCTTACGGGAAAGTTGCTTCTCTGTGCAAAATCTACAGTGGTCAAGGCCCCTGTATTTCACAAAATCACAGAATATGCTGAGTTGGAAGGGACCCACAAGAGTAACTGAGTCCAACTCCTGGCCCTGCACAGGACCATCCCCAAGAGTCACACCATGTGTCTGAGAGTATCATCCAAACACTTCTTGAACTCGATGTCAGGCTTGATGCTGTGACCGTTTCCCTGGGGATCCTGTTCCAGCACCCAAACACCCTCTGGGTTCAGAACCTTTCCTAATATCCAACCTAAACCTTCCCTAACACAACTTCAGGCCATCCCCTTGGGTCCTATCACTGGTCACCACAGATCAGTGCCCGACCCTCCGCTTCCCCTCATGAAGAAGTTGTAGACTGCAATGAGATCTCCCCTCAATCTCCTCTTCTCCAGGCTGAACAGACCAAGCGACCTCACCCACTCCTCATACGGCTTCCCCTCAAGGCACTTCAACATCTTCATTGCCGTCCTTTGGTTGCTCTCCAATAGCTTAATATTTTTCTTATCTTGTGACACCCAAAACTGCACACAATATTCAAGGTGAGGCCACACCAGTGCAGAGCAGAGCAGGACAATCCTCTCCCTTGACCAGTTGGGGATGCTTTGCCTGATGCCCCCCAGAACACTGTTGGCCCTCCCGGCTGCCAGGGCACTGCTGACTCATATCCAACTTGCCGTAGACCAGGACACCCAGGTCCCTTTCCCAGCACTGCTTTCCAGCATCTCATTCCCCAGCCTGTATGAACATCCAGGGTTGCTCCATTCCAGGTGTAGAATCCAGCACTTTTCCCCAGTGAACTTTATATGGTTGGTGACTGTGCAGTCCTCTAAATTGTCAAGGTCTCTTTGCAGGGCCTCCCTGCCTTTGAGGGAGTCAACAGCTTCTTCCAGTTTTCTATTGTCTGCAAACTTGCATTAAGGAAACTTCTTGTAATAGGAGTCTCCTATTACAACTACTCTTCCTGTTAACAGAGGAGATCTTGATGTGGGATACGGGTGGTGTTGTTTTAGGATGCCTTGCTACCCCACAAGAATCTTCTCCCACTTCATCAGTTGTCTTGCCTTCTAGTTCCAGAGCCTCTTTCCTGTTGTAGAAGGTACCAGTCCTACCTGTCAAATTTCGAGGAGGAGGAACCTTTCTCCTATTATGTTCAGTGACCCACTTCCAGCCCTCATGTTTAACAAACCCTTGACCAAACCCTTGACTAACAGTCCGTTGACTAATTACCCTGCAGGGTTCTGAGTCTGCCTGCTTCTCCACTACAGTGGAGATTCGAGAGTCCCGAGATTCTTGAGACTGTAGCATCTCTGAAAATAATTGGTCTCTCTCTTGCTCATTTGCCTGAATACTACGAAGCCTGTTCACTTCTTCTTGTAGCTCCTTCACCTGGTGACACAGCTCATTTCATCTCAGGGGAAAGGCTTAACTTCCAATGCCTGCAGTAAACTCAGAGAAAAACTCTGTTTTCCACTATGTTGACGCAACATCCATCTCTTTTCTACAAGTGTTGGTTTTTGATATGTGTGAAAGCAAAAGACACTATATCCTAGGATTGATAAGCAGAGTACCTTGCAAATATTCCTTGCAACAAATTGTCATTCTATGTTCTGTAGGTTACGTCTGCTGTAGCAGTCTTAAACGTAGATTTGGGCAGTATTCATTCACTGTGGTGGTGTTTCAAAAGTACCATTCTTCTGCCTCTTTCTTCACTGAAGTCACAGAAGCAATGTTAGGACAACCCTTTGCTTTAAAAATTGCCTCTTATCCAGAGGCAGTGAACTGCTGGATACTCTCCAGTGTGGTGTAAAGAGGCATTTGGTGAAACAAGGCTGGTCTTTCTAACTTAAACTGTTTCCAGTTTCCTAATTCTCCATCTCTTTCCTGTAGGTTCACAACAGAAACCTGCTGTCCCTCGACTTTGATCGTGTGACAAGGACAGAGAAAATCTATGATGACCATCGCAAGTTTACACTCCGCATCCTCTACGACCAGGCAGGGAGGCCCAGTCTCTGGTCACCAAGCAGCAGACTGAATGGGGTCAATGTCACCTATTCCCCAGGAGGACACATTGCGGGGATTCAGAGGGGCACAATGTCAGAAAGGATGGAGTATGACCAGTCTGGCAGAATTACATCCAGGATCTTTGCTGATGGCAAATCATGGAGCTACACTTACTTGGAGAAGGTAAGAATCCTCTTACCACTCAAGAGACAGTGCCTTTGAAGCACTTGGACTTTACTCCTTTGACATCAGTTCAGCTGCACTCCTTCACATTTTTTTTAAGCACAATTTTCATTTGTTGAGTTAACTGCAATATAAAATATATTCAGATAATGTCATCAGAGTGAATAGTAGAAATTTTCACTGGGGTTTTCCATGTGAAAACAACCCATACAGTCTGACATCCTGCATTCTTCATGCCGGCTGTTCCTGCTTTATAGGAAATACATGTAATTAAAAAGTGCAAGGCATAAATCCAGCCACACTGTTGTAGCACACTTTGCAGTGTATCCTGCAGTCTTCATTCTGTAGATTCGTGTGGGACTTAATTTTTCTGGGTATTACCATTAATTGTTACACTGCTCAGTGACCTATAGATCCATATGCTATATACCTGGGACTGGAATTTTTTATTCCTGATTTTTTTATAGCATCCATCTCTAAAACAGTTTAAGAAAACTGTAGTACCATATCTTTTAAAAAAGGAAAAAGTATTGACTTACTCCTTGTATTATGTAACCTATGTGGATTTTTTGTTATATTCAAAACAATCCCAGAACAAATAAGCATGCACATAGAAGTTATGAGTAAGAGAATAACAGAGGATAAGGTGACACAATGAATTAATTTGGCATTGGAAGGTGTTGGGGGATACTTTTTCAAGCATGTTTAAGTAGGTCTACCGATTTTATTTATTTAGTCTGTAAAAGTTATTGGCACGGGGAATTTGGGTAAAGACAGTCAGCTACAGGGTATTGATTTGAACTACTGAGCGTTCTGAACTTAGACCTTCCTCACTGCACTGACTGCTTCTTTCTCTGACCCACTCCTGCTTGGGGATATTTGATGTGCCCTGCAGCTGCTTGCCTCTCGCTGTTTAATTCTGTGGGTGCAGAGATTTGTCTCAATTGCCCTGCTCTTTGGATTGAAGAATCTTACAGGTTTTGTGAGAGTATAATTTTGCTCAAAACCTGGGAATATAATCTGTACTTTCCTTCTTCCCATCCAGTCCATGGTGCTGCTCCTTCACAGCCAGAGACAGTACATCTTTGAGTTTGACAAGAATGACCGGTTGTCATCGGTGACCATGCCCAATGTTGCGCGTCAGACTTTAGAAACCATTCGTTCCATTGGCTACTACAGGAACATTTACCGACCACCAGAAGGCAACGCCTCGGTTATTCAGGATTTCACAGAGGATGAGCAGCTCCTCCACACTTTGTACTTGGGCACAGGGAGACGTGTCATCTACAAGTACGGAAAATTGTCCAAGTTAGCTGAGATGCTCTATGACACCACAAAGATCAGTTTCACTTACGATGAAACTGCTGGCATGCTGAAGACCATCAACTTGCAGAATGAAGGGTTCACCTGTACGATCAGGTACAGACAAATAGGGCCCCTCATTGATCGACAGATTTTCCGCTTCACTGAGGAAGGCATGGTGAATGCACGCTTTGACTACAATTATGACAACAGCTTTCGGGTGACCAGCATGCAAGCAGTCATCAACGAGACACCTTTACCTATTGATCTCTACAGGTATGATGACGTGTCAGGCAAAACTGAGCAATTTGGTAAATTTGGAGTAATTTACTACGATATCAACCAGATTATCACCACTGCTGTCATGACTCATACTAAACATTTTGATGCCTATGGCAGAATGAAGGAGGTCCAGTATGAGATATTCCGGTCTCTCATGTACTGGATGACTGTGCAGTACGACAACATGGGAAGAGTGGTTAAGAAAGAGCTGAAGGTTGGCCCTTATGCAAACACAACTAGGTACTCATATGAATATGATGCTGATGGCCAGTTGCAGACAGTGTCTATCAATGACAAACCACTCTGGCGTTACAGCTATGACCTAAATGGAAACCTCCATTTGTTGAGTCCAGGGAATAGTGCCCGCCTTACACCGCTCAGGTATGACCTCAGGGATAGGATTACTAGACTGGGGGATGTGCAGTACAAAATGGATGAAGATGGCTTCCTGAAGCAAAGGGGCAATGATGTTTTTGAGTACAATTCAGCTGGCCTGCTCATCAAAGCCTACAATAAAGTTAGTGGGTGGAGTGTGAAGTACCGCTATGATGGCCTAGGGAGGAGAGTCTCCAGCAAAACCAGCCATGGTCATCACTTGCAGTTCTTCTACGCAGATCTGACCAACCCAACCAAGGTCACCCATCTATACAACCACTCAAGTTCTGAGATCACCTCCCTTTACTATGACCTCCAAGGCCACCTCTTTGCAATGGAGCTCAGCAGCGGTGATGAATTCTACATAGCCTGCGATAACATTGGCACTCCTTTGGCTGTTTTCAGCGGGACTGGCTTAATGATCAAGCAGATACTGTACACAGCATATGGGGAGATCTATATGGACACCAATCCCAACTTCCAGATCATCATTGGCTACCACGGAGGACTGTATGACCCCCTCACAAAGCTTATCCACATGGGACGGAGAGACTATGATGTGCTAGCGGGTCGGTGGACAAGTCCAGACCATGATATGTGGAAGCATCTGAGTAGCAATAATATAATGCCTTTCAACCTGTATATGTTCAAAAACAACAACCCCATTAGCAACTCTCAGGATATCAAATGTTACATGACAGGTAAGACATTTAAATTAATTAACATTTTCTCAACCTTGCCATCAGTGAATAGGTGTCATGGTTTAACCCCAGAAGGAGCTAAGCCTCACACAACTGCTCAATCACTCCCCCCAGGTGGGATGAGGGAGAGAACTGAAAAAGTGAGAAAAGTCGTGGGCTGAGATAAAGACAGTTGAACAGGAAAAGCAAAAGCTACTTGTGCAAGCAAAGCAAAACAAGGAATTCCTTCACCACTTCCCATGGGCAGGCAGATGTTCAGCCGTCCCAAGGACAAAGGGCTCCATCACACATAAGGGTGACTTGGTAAGACAAGCACCATCACTCTGAATGTCCTCTCCTTCTATCTGCTTCTCCCAGTCTTACATCATGCTGAGCATGATGCCACATGGTGGTCTGGGATGTCCCTTGAGTCAGTTGGGATCCGCTGTCCCAACTGTGTCCCCTCCCAGCCTCCTTGTGCACCCCCAGCCTCCTTGCTGGAGGGGTGGGGTGAGGAGCAGAAAAGGCCTTTAGTCTGTGTAAGCACTGCTCAGTAATGATGAAACCATCCCTGTGTTATCAACACCACTTCCAGCACAAATCCAAAACACAGACCCATAGTAGCTACTATAAAGAAATTTATCCTAGTCAAAACCAGTGCAATACGTATGTCCTCTCTCAGTGTCCTGATCAGGAGGTTTTCCAATCTTTAATAAAATGGACATAAGTTTTAGTTTGCAGTTTACCCCTATGTCCAGGGTATGTTAATTCATTAGCATAGATGGAAATTGTAATTCCCAAACCTTTTTCCTTTTCTCATCTTTGGTGTTTGTTCATTTTATTTTGCTTCCAGATTTTCATCCCAGATATCCCAAGTTTAGCTATCAATTAATGTCCTGATAACCTTTCTCTTTGTAGAGGGGCAGCTCTGTTTACATAGTTTTGCCTAGAGATTTATTTGCAACTAAACAAATGACATACAGATTTGTTCTAGCAGAATGGCAAAGTAACTTAAACCTTTCATTACAGTCAGCCATTTCAGAGTGGCTACATGACTACAACACTGCTAACTATGTAGTTCAAAGTTAATCTGCCTTACAGAATTAACAGATTCTACAAAAAAAAGCAGATGCTTTAGGCTTAAGGGCCAGATTTTGGGGCACACCTGCCCAACAGCTTGACATAATCTCTGGGACTTTGTAAAATGGCAGTAATATGAGCTCTATGTATGTTTGGGTCATTCTGTATGTTAAATGTCCCTCCTATATTCATAGGATCATAGAATCATTTATGTTGGAAAAGACCTTTGAGATCATCAAATCGAACCATTAACCCAGCACTACCAAGTCTACCACTAAACCATGTACCCAAGTGCCACATCTACACATCTTTTAAATCCATCTTGGCATGGTGGCTCCACCACTGCCCTAGGCAGCCTCTTCCAGTGCTTGACAATCCTTTATGTGAAGAAATTTTCCCCAACATCCAATCTAAACCTCCCCTGGCACAACTTGAGGCCATTTTCTCCTGTCCTGTTCTTGTTACCTGGGAGAAGAGACCGATCCCCACCTCACTGCAACCTTCCTTCATCAGACTTGGGCTCCAGACCCTTCCCCAGCTCCGTTGCCCTTCTCGGGACATGCTCCAGCACCTCAATGTCTTTCTTGTCATGAAGGACCCAAAAGTGAACACAGGATCAGAAGTGTGGCCTTACCAGTTACTTAAGTTCATGGGGACAGTCACTGCCCTTGTCCTGCTGGACACATTATTTCTGATACAGCCAGCATGTCATTGGCCTTCTTGGACACTTGGACAGACTTTCATCTCATCTGCCATCGCCTACCTGTATTGATAGCAAGCTGAATGACCTCACTAGCCTTCCATTCCTCTAGCATTGGTGTGCTGCCCCCAGGATTATCTCTAGTCCTTTCCCCCTTCAAATCCAGTTTCATACTAGTTTCATACTGTGTGCAACACTGGTAGCAATTTTTAAGAGAACTGTTTTGGTGGGACTCTTTTCTAGATACTTCCCTTTGAAAAACCCAGTGCCACTATCACAAACCAAATGTACATACTTCTTGAGATAGAATTAATTTTTAAATGCTCCTGCTGCATCTATCAGAACTTTTCCATATTCAACAATAACTGCATTCCCCTGAGTTATGAAATTGGCTTAATGGCAAATAAATATTACAAAGTAAAAATCCTGGGTTCTATTCTGCTTGTTTTTCTAGCCACTAGGATTCATTTTTTCAGGTTCTTCTGCAATAAACATAAGGATTATATCGTGGGGTTTTTAATGAAAAACTGTTTTCTCCAGAGCTGAGAAGATGATGCCACAAGGGAAGTAAAATATGTCAAAAGATACAGACTAAGAACCTGGGTGTTGGCCTCACTCTGATAATTAAGGCTGGCAGCAAATACCTCAAGATAACTTTTCCTATCAGAAAATGCTCATTTGTCAAAACTGAATTTGTTTATGGGAGAAGGTTGAGTTGAGAAATTTCTCAGCAAAAATGTTGTAAACAGCTCTCAAGATTGTCTAAATGACAAATTCCAAAACAGCCTAAAAGAAGAATTCCTTTTGGGTTTTCAACCTTTTCAAGTTAAGTGTAAACTAATGACTGAAAACTGGAAAAGAAAAATTAAGGAGTCAAAACTAAAATGGAAGTTAATTTGAAATTGTTGAACTGATATAGTTTTTGAACTGTTGCTTTGTGGCATAATAACAGAATTTTGTTTTCCTGCTCAAATTTTTTTTTTAACCCTGTCTTAGAACAACTGCATAGCTTCCCACATAGCTCTGACAATAAAATCAAGATGTCCAAATCTGATACACTAATATTTTATATGCACCAAATAACTTTTTCCATGGTCTTATAAGTTCTGGTTTTTACTTTTTCAAGAATGTAGAGCCCAAATACATATTCTAAGTTTCTCCTCTCCCAGTGCATGGAAGAAGCAGGCCATGCTATGGGCTGAGTGCTGTGACACAAAGCTTCTGCCCCAGCATTTCTTTCTGCTCAAGCTTTCAGTCACCTTGTGGGCAGGACCCATGATGAGAGTGCCCTTGTCATCGCAACCAAATCTGCCCAGATTTTGGCACTTTCTGTCCCTCCACATTCCCACCCTGGGATCTGCTGTCCTTAGGGAAGATCAGTGCCCAGGATGTGGGTGACTAACACGTACTTTTGTTTGCACTGATGAGGTCTCTGAGCTTGTGGATACAAATTGGAGGCGTGCGGAGGGGAGAGCAGGAGAAGCAGGTATTTGTGTTTTGAGAGGCCCATTGTTAAACATGAATATTTTAGTGATTGTACACTTCATTGTGCAGAGCTTTGCTGCCAGCTTCAGCAGTCTTGATGGATTGAACTGACATTTCCATTACATGTGTCTACATTAAGCACCCTTTTTCTTTGCCCTCAAATGAATTTACTTTGAAATGTGTTGGCAGGGTTACTGTAGCTGAAAAAAACCTATGTGATGTGAAATGTACTTTTCTGTCAAAAAAGTTGTCACTGCCTCTTGGCAAATTAGTATTTTCCCCTCTGTTTTCTCAGCTCCACACCTTCCTCCTATGATTTTGGCGGGGCTTTTTTTTTTGTGTTCTGGGTATTCCAACACCTCTTCCCAAAAAGAACAAACTCCTGTTTGCAAATGTGTTGAAAGTCAACTTTCTGAGAAGTATCAAAAAAAAACCCTGTCTTGGATATTTCCAGACATGTTACATATTTTTCAGCAGTTCAGCATCCATGCTCTGTATTATTTTTCACATTTTTGAAGTGCTTGGGAAATGGTTCCTGCTCCAATGCTGACCTTCATGGTTTTACTTTGTTCTCCTGACCACCTGGTCCACAATATGTACATCAAAGGTCTTCATTTGAGATGAGAAGAATTTGGAAGCAGGCTGGCTTAGTGCTAAGCAACAAAATAATTAAATGAGCCTTTTCATTTCTTTCCTCCCCCCCAACCTCTCTGTTTGAAAGACACTCCAAAAACAATCTGTACATTGAGTGAACAGAAGTGTTTTTATTACAGAAATCCTCCCCCTTCCACATGGATTGTCGCAAGGGCTTTTTGGACATCTGCCCAATCGCAACATTTTAGCCTGTAGGAAAACAAGCAACAGATAGTGTGTTTGTTTGGCTCCTGATTCTCCAGTCATCTGGAAGTGCCTTATTTGCCACTAGCATCCATAATTTCTTTTCCAACCGGTTCTTCAAAACATTCATTTAGGCTCATGGGAATAGAGAAAAAAATATTCAGAGATGCATATTTGATTATTTAAATTGATTCCTTCTTCAGATTGTTTCAACAATGCTTATTGAGTTTAGCAAAATGAAAATCAGGCCCCTTGCACTGCCAGCTTGAAGCAGAGCAATCACCAACACAATTCCAGTTACATCCAAACACCTATGACTCCTGGGAGCTGATATTAGTTAAACTTTACCTTCATACCTTTGTTTTTCCTGCAATTGCTATTTGTGTGCGAAATGTACATCGTATTGCTCAGGGACTGTAGCAGGTGTGTCCTCTGGAGTTCAGTGAAGGCAAACAAGGTGAGATCATGAAATACTCTGAAGTTAAGGGGGAAGTGATGCTGATCCCAAGTAGATCTGGGAGTTACTCAATCTCATCATTATTTCTTCCAATGGATTAACTTTCAGCTGCTATTCCTTATAGCTGTGCACTCAAAAATCAAGGAAGACTTTGTAATCTACTGGCAACTAAATGCAGGAATGGTGTCCCAAATGGCTTTTCCATCATGTACCCTTTAGTGCCAGTGGTCCCTCTTTTCACAAGACAATAGTTTACCACTAGCAGCCAGCAGTTTTCTCACCATCCATGGACTTCTTTTAAGAGGTTTCTAAAAAGTACCCAAGCAAAGTAGTCTTGTATCTGTACACTTATTTTCACTATAATTTACCTTGCAGGCTGACTGTAAATGTCACTGTAAGAGATGACATGTGACTTTACACTGGTTTAATATTCAAACTACACTTTCTTTTGAAAAATGCCAGGAAACTCAGGACTGAGGTGGAAATGCCATGGAAAAAGCAAAAGACATGTCCAGAGCCTCTTGCATGAGCACCTGCTAAATGCCTGTGCTGTCCATCCAGGATGTCCTGCTATTCTGGCTCACACAGCTCTAAATTTAGTCTTCAGCCTGCAGGCCCTTTGAGAGTCCTCAGTGAGAGAAGTATTGTGAGTGAGGAGTTCAGAACTTACTTTAGGACTTGATAACATTTCCCATTCAGATGGAGCATCTCAGCCTCCAAATGTATTGCTAGTCCTGCACTTCTCCTGCATACCTTTGAGCAGTGCCTGATTCTTGCTCATAAAGGGCAGATGTGGACTTGGCTTTGATTTGGGCCATTTGCTCACTGCCAATGCTTCTGTTTCAGAGCTGGGAAAGTGCAGAATTTGGCTCTGGTTGGAGGTGGAAAGCCCAGCTTTTGGCACACAGCTCTTTCAAGGACCATTAATATTTGTGCTCTTCACACAAAGTAAACACTCATCGTTTTGGCCAGCCTGCTACAGTGCCAGCCGCCATGGGGTTCTCCTCTGGGCCTTCTCCTGGGCAATCCTGCTTGAGAGATCAGATAATCTTATTTATGCTTCTCTTCCCTTCCAGATGTCAACAGTTGGCTGCTCACCTTCGGGTTCCAGCTACACAACGTCATCCCCGGCTACCCCAAGCCAGACGTGGATGCAATGGAGCCGTCCTATGAGCTAATCCACACACAGATGAAAACCCAAGAATGGGACAATAGCAAGGTGATCCATGCAAATCCATACTGTATCTCATGCCCTTATCAGCAGACTATTCACTTACAATCTTTATTGAAAAACCTCTATCAGTGTGTTGTCCCAGATACACTGGGAGATTAAGAGCAAGTCAGACCCCATTCCAGTATTGAAATCTATCTGAATAATCACATCTTAAGTTCACTACTGCCACGGTGCTTTTTCCTATATTTTCTGGTCGTTGCTCAATGAAATAGCTACTGTTTCTTTCTCCCACAGAGGCCATGTTACCACATATTGCAGGCTAAATTCAAGGCCTTTGCACCAAGGATTCTTAGAAATTAAAAAAAAAAATTAAAAAAAGGGCAAATCTTAATGCAGAATCAATTTTCACAGACTTTTTTTCTAGAAATTTATTCAGTCTGGCTTAAAATGTCCTAAACAAGAAGCCCCAGTACTTCCCTAGGAAACTATTCTGCATTGCAGGGACTCTCACCAGAAAGAAGTTTTAGATGATATTGAACTTTCATTTTACCTGACTGCGTTTATCCCAAGTAACCATGTCCTGCTTTCAAAAACAGCCCTGCATCCCAAGCCATTTTGGTAGATGATGGCAGAAAATTCAATGCTAAAATTGGCACGAAAAAAGTTTTTGCACCCAATCATTTCCCCATCTTCCTGTTGGGAACTACTCAGCTGAAAGATGGAGGCAACACTGTTAAAGGTTAGAACACTGAGTCAGGATTTGAGAGCCCTGGGTTAACTCTCAGCCCTACTTCTTATCAGTGTATGACCTTGAAAAAGTCATTTACCTCTCAGGATACTCTTTCATCTTCTAGACTGATTGTATTCTGGGGTTGCTTTCATCTGTTTAGTCTGAATTCTCTTTAGTCTGAACTCCTGCTTGATATTGCTGTGTGTTCTAACTTTGCAAGAGCAATGAGGCCCCAACGTGCTTGGGGAGATCAGGGCACGTTCTTAACATTTCTGCTAATAAAATGATAGGCAATGGAATTGATTCCATCTGCGCTCCTAGCCTCTTTTATCTGTGACTTCACTGAAATCTTGGTGTCCTGCAGCAGATTCTTAAGGTCCTGTACACATCTTAAACCAGAAGGTCACACCTCCTTGACAACAAAAGGTATCACACAGAGGTGCGAACAAGATACTGTGGATTGAGAAAAGTCATGTGTCAGTCCATCCTTGGTACTCAGCCTGAAAGTTGTGGTGAAGACAAGTTAAAATGTACCAGCTTGAACTTCAGCAAGAGATTTATTTTAAGTATTACTTAATAGTAGAGGGGGGACCAAAAGAACTCTGCCTTTTTGCTACTATGACTGAGTTGATTCTTGAAAACTATTACACTGCAGCAACTCAGTTGTGTTTTTGAGCTCAAAGACTCC
The DNA here is from genome assembly GCF_036250125.1 of Pseudopipra pipra. NCBI lineage: Eukaryota > Metazoa > Chordata > Aves > Passeriformes > Pipridae > Pseudopipra > Pseudopipra pipra. Next base: position 31,540,728 of record NC_087550.1, on the reverse strand, counting down.
TTTTTTGTTTCTTATTTCTTTTGATTAAACAATAAAATGCTAATAGAGATTATTCTGTAATGAGAGAGAGCCTCAGGATTTTTCCTCCTCTCTGATGTGACACAGTATCCTCAGGCAAAGCCATACAGGAGAAGGCAAACAGGGAAGGCTTGTTCAGAGACTGCACAGAAGATTGTCTCGGAAATATTATGTGCAGTAGGTAATAACTCACACAGAACCACCACAGAAATTAGTAGTAGTAGTAGTAGTAGTAGTAGTAGTAGTAGTAGTAGTAGTAGTAGTAGTAGTAGTGTTATTATATTATTATTTTATCATTAGTTCATTATCATGATTTGACTTATTGAATAGCCAAGTAATGAGTGACAGCTTGAGATGAAGACTAACCCTTGCTCATACAGGCAGATGAGCTGGAAATAAAACCAAGGAGACCCTCCCTTCCATCCAGCCATTTTAGAGGAATCTGCCTGAATGAGCAATAAGAAGAAAAGAAAATCTCCATGTCCCTGCCAGGTTTTTAAAGCCAGAAGCTGCAGTGAGGACTGTGCGGGGACCTGCTCGTTAAAAGAGGGCTTTCTGCAGCCATCGTGCTTCCAGATGAGTCACTTTACACTGAAATGTTGAAAGTGGAATTTAACCATTGCAGGCTGTTTTATATTCTTCCCCTGTGTTATGACAGCAACAAAACATGAGCATTTTATTTCTGTCTACAGTTGCAGGATCATGCTGTGATAGCAAGTGGCTCTTAAATGCAATAGAGCAGGATTCCCTTCCTTTCTGTCACACCCAGCATATTGTAGGCACATATTTGCGTAAAACAAATTCATTCACATATGATACCTGAACACATAATCCATTTTCTTCTATGCCTATCTATGCATCCAACACTGATGTTTCCCATAAAGTTCTGTTCACTCGCAACCCTTTCCAGCCAAACCGGCTTCCAGACACAATCCAGCCCTCCTTCCTACTGTTTGTATATTTTCGTGAAGCATGTGGAAGAAAATACAAACTTTGGAAAATTTCACATCACAAATGACAGAATTAAACATAGGTAAATGGAAGCACAGGAAGCATTTTCAGATGATAAAAATGGTCAAACTGGAGCCTCTGGAGTAAGCCCCAGCTCTTTTGTCATTTAAAAGTAGCCTGGACAAGGCATTGATCATTGAATCATATACCACAACTTTCTCATTGCCATGTCTTCTGATCCCTGTTTCTCTGGATCACATACCTCCTTGTGATAGACCAAAGTATATTTGAGCTATTTTACCAGCTTTGCTGACCAAAGCTATGGCCCTGCAGATTGAATCAGTTCTTTTATCAGAGAGGAATGACTAACAAGAGCACAACAGCAAAGGAACTAGCTCCCCATCAGTGGCTGCTTCGTCTCTCTTCAGAGTGCATAACCAGAGCGCCCTGGCATCTCCTTCCAAAACATTTTTGGTACTTGCCTTGCAGGTCTGGAAGATGGGAGAGATAGTTCTGACTTTGAGCATCCACCACCTCAAAAACAGCCAACATGTCATAAACCTTGCACTAACCCCCTGCAGCTCCGAGTGACACTTAAAATCCAATACTCTGTTGTGCAGCACTTCCCCCTCCCCTCCTCCCTATGACCGTGAGGCTGTCACTAAATTGCTTGTTGAACAAGTTCAGTGTTATTGGCCACCAGGGGACTCTGGGTGACCTCTGGCATATTGTGGAACTGCTGCACCTGAATCCAGTTTCTCTTCTAGGTTTTTTTTTGTTGTTGTTGTTGTTTTTTCGTTGTTTTTTTTTTTTCACTTTTGTCTTGTTGAACTGTCAGGTAATTGTTGGAGCCAGAACAGCTCTATTTCCAGGGAGTGTTTTGGAGTCAGCACTTTTATCATTATCTACATCATATTAATAAAAACCCTTCTCTCCATCCCATGAGCACTGACTTCAGGAAGAGTCCTGTTTTCTGCAATGCCTGTTACAGACTGTGCTGGAAGGAGTAGTTTTTGGCATTCCTTATGGAGCAACATTTTGGAGGCAAGGGCTGCTCTGGGGTGCTCAGCCAGGGAGTGAGCTATAGTGCTGTACTTTCTGGCAGAGCTTCTTTCAACGTCAATCTGTTTGAGGGACTGGCTCTGCCAGTGTTCATCGTTCAGGGAAGGCATCCTCACACTGCGGGTGCTTTGGCCTGGGCTTGGACCGTCACACTGTCTGCACATCTGTCCATCAGCCCCTTGTTACGTTTTGCAGATATAGTGGCCAGTTTTCAAAGGATCTAATGCAGGGAAGGGAGTTGAACTCTTGAGGCTTTCGGAAAATAGATGAGCCATATGAAAACAGATGAGCAAGAGAAGGAGGCAAATCCTTTATTTCTCCACAAATGAAATCTGCTTGATGAACTCAACCTCATTACCCCCTGCAGCTGTGTACACTGGTGGGGTGGAGAAGGGACCTCTCCTCTAAGCCCATGAGTTGGCATTTGCGTTTCACACATTGCCAACCAATCATCATCTCGAGCACTGCTTTGCTGGGTAGTCGCTCACCTCCACTGCCTCACTGGTGTTGGTGCTTGGCAGGTTGCTGAGCAGGCACGTTGCCTCTCAGCCAACCCTCGTGCAGTGCAGCCATGCCAGCGGTCAATACCTGCCAGGCTGCTGAGGTTGATGGGCTCCTCCTGCACCTACACCATCTGGGAGCTGGTGAGGTACATCCAAATGGGGACTTGTCTCCAGGTAATGGTCAGGTGGAACATAGGGAGGAGGCTGATTACTGAAAAATGGCTTTGTTAACAGAGAGCTAGGTGGTAAATAAAAAGGGGGTGGGGGGGTGTAAAAAAGAGAGAGAGCTTTTACACAGGCAAATAGTGATAGGACGAGGGGAACATTTTTAAACAAAAAGAGGAGACATATAGATTAGATGATAGGAAGAAAATCTATTCCCAGAGAATAGTGAGGCAGAGGTTGCTCAGAGAAGCTGTGGATGCCCCATTCCTGGAAGTGTTCAAGGGCAGGTTGGATGGGGCTATGAGCAACCTGGTCTAGTTGGTGGCATCCCTGCCCATGGTGGCAAGGGTTAGAACTAGATGATCTTTAAGATCTCTTCCAACACAAGCATTTCTATGATTCCTTGATAAATAGGAAGGAGTTAATGATGAATAATATTTCAGGGAAGTCATAACTTCCAAGCCTTTTGGAAGAAGAGACTTTCTGTGTTATAAGCCATATGGTTGTAAGAGAAACACCTATCTGTGTATAATGGCACAAGGATAGAAAGAAACTTGGAAACATGTTCACGTATTTCACATCTTGGATCCTGGATGGGAAATTAAAGCTTTCAGTCTCACACTGGAAGGCGGTATTTAAAAACAACAGATGATAGGATCTGGCGATGGTATTTCAAATCCTCAAGAGGTGCCGGTAAAATGCAGGAGGCTATTCAGAGATCTCTGTATTGTGCTGCTCTCTTGAGCTTTGTGCAGCAGAGAACAAATGATGAAGGTCGTTCTCTTCTCTCCAAAGGGTTGTTACTAGATAAAGTGAAATGTCACCTAAGGACATCTGATTAAAAAAGACTATGAGAAAAAATAAACCCAGCGTTTGTCACTCACATCAAGCAACAAATATTGAAATAAAATAACAATGAATTCCCTTCTTTCTTCTGCAAAACTGGTTTTATAGATACCTTGGCTTACAGTTGCTAACAGCAGCAGCATTTTTTAGAGAATAGCACATGCCACTGCAGCTTTGGATGGAAAATTTCTGTTTCTTTTCCTTGCCAGTTCATTGAAATGACTTATAAGATTAAACAGAAATGGTAATTTCAAAGTCAGGGATCCTGCCCCTTTGAACTACATATAATCTGTTTGCCTCTACCTCCTTTATATTCACAGCAGTGTATACAAACTGACTGTGCTCTGGTTTGTTTGAATTTGTTGATGGGGGTTTTTTTTCTGTTGTATGTGTTTGCTTTTCCTTTTAAAAAAGTGCTGTTCCCAAATACACTCCTTTATGAAAGAAGTGCACTCAAAAAGTCATTTCAAAGTCATCCTGGGCTTGTTTTCAAGTTAACAAAGATGTGTTTAGTTATAGGAGTAGTTGATAGTTAATTTTGAGCAACCTGGTCTAGTGGAAGGTGTCTCTGCCTGTGGCAGAGAGTTTGGAACTAGGTGATCTTTAAGGTCCCTTCCAGCCTGAATTATTCTGTGATTCTAAGTGACTGTCATGTTCAGCATTACAGCTTTGCACATCTCATCTCCCACTTCCCTACTTGAAAAAAAAGATGGGGAAAGCCCAGAAGCAACCAGTGCCCAGTAGAAAACCCTTTAGTTGTGATTTTGTTCTTGACTAAGACACATAAAGGTAGGTGTCTGCCTGTGAATTTGCTATCCAGTGGTGTCCAGACCCACTGCTTTGTTGGGGCAATCTAATTTGGAGGCACTCACGGAGGATCTATACCTAATAATTTGCTCAGATTTGAAAAGGTGTAGGAGTTCCTGCAGCTCATCAAGAATAAGGTGATGAAGACAAACTAGAATGAGAAAGGAGGACATTTCTGATGGAATTATTCACCCATGCCCAGTACTGTCTGACCTCCCCAAGCTCCCTTCTCCAAGGTGATAATCAGTAGATGGTGTAATTAATTCCAGGGACTCTTTATCACTCAACTGCTGGTAAACAAGGTGATGTATATATAGATGGTGATACATAAATGATCACAGGACATAGCAATGTAGCACAGAAGACCTGATTTACATCCTTGAGTGAACGGTGATTCAGTGTAAGTATTGGGAAGTGCCTTTTCCCATCACTTGTAAATGTTTCTGAGGCGATTTGGAAGAGCAATGTGATATATAGTGGTAGTGGGACCACCTAGAGTCAACCCATATGAGATACACCCAAGAAGAATAACCCTCCATTAAAACCTCTTTGAAGAGGAAAGAGCTAATGACCAGGGCTGTGCAATGTGCACTTATTTAGAACAGTAAGTGTTTCATGAAGCCTAGAAACCTAATTGCTCCATGTCCATCATCTGTGACATCTACATTAATTACGTCCATTTTTTGCATAATTAGAGCACTTGTGGAATTGGCAGGAAAGCTGGGCTCGGCTCCCTATCAGTCTGTTAATTATATTGCTCTCTAGGCGGTGTGTGAGATGCCCTACAGGCAGGATGGGGAGAACCAGAAAGAGCTCCTCCTCCATAGGAGGCTGGTTCCTGCTCCAGCTGCTTTGCTGTGAGCCGAAAGGGGAAAAGGAGAAGATACACCAGCCTGCTCAGCACTTTGAATAAAAGTCAGTTCAGGGTAATTTAATGTTTTACACCCCAAAATGTGCTCTTGAAGTTGTGTACCTCTATTCTCTTATAGTTTTCTCTTTTATCAGTCAAAACTGCTCATAACCTGTAAGCGAGTTACAATGGTAAATCCTTTATTTTTTTAATACTTTAAGACTCTTCTCTGGAAACGGCCACCATAGAAATAAGGGTTTATTTCACTTCCCTTACCATGTTACAAGTCTGAAATGCCTGCATCACCTGAATTGTCTTCTTGCACCCGAGGAAGGATGTCAGCCTTTTGCTTGTGGACAGTTTAAGGCAATATCCATCATGGATGTTAAATTTCCTCAAAATAATTGGAGTGCAGCAAACTTTTCTTTGTATCCTATTTTTAATCCTGGGTGTCATTACATTATTGAATTGAGCCTTTGGCAATGCCAGGGGAGTTTTGTCATAGCATCCTCTTGCTTTTGTGAAATTAGAGCAAATAATTGTTCATGAACAGGAGTCTGTAAAAAGCCTGTGCTCCCATGAATTGATGAGAGCATTTCCAAAAACATTTTGCAGTAACGATGAGCTGCTGACTCGTGTGCTTGCTTCATTATATGCTAACAGCAAAAGTGACTTTGTATGTACCTGACTGCAAATGATCCAGGCTGTTGTCTCTCAGCAGTTTTGCTTCAGTATAAGCCAAACCTTGAGCATCAGGTATGACTGGCCTTAGCTCAGGGAGCCTGGCACATTGTAGGGGTTTGCAGGAAATAGGACTTGGATTCAGTGCCTTCCTTGAGTTTTGAACAACCTAATTTGGCCAGGCTGAAATGGGATATAGAGTGGTCATGGCCACCTGGGGGGTCATACAGGTCATACAGGGGTTTTGGAGGCAGCACAAGGAGGTGCAAAGTGAAGTTAAAATAGAAAGAACTTTTACAAATACTTCCACACTTCACAGAAAATCTGAAATCATTTGGTAAAGCATCACGGGCACAAGATGAGTTGTTTCTTATATGCAGAAGAAGAACACTGAGATACAACCTAATTAGTGTCCCAACGCGACCCTCACACCACTGAGACAAAAAATCCTTTTCTGCCTCTTCATCCTTCAGATATTAAATACAGTTCAGTTTATAGAAACAATGTACATTAGGGGAAATAACTTGACAATGCATCTCTTCCATCAAAAAACAATTAAAATTAGGAAAAAATGTGATAAGGGAAAAAAAATTATGGAACTCCTCATTACATGTTTCCAGGATGCTCTGCTGGTCTCTAGCATCCTAATGATGCCTTTGGGTCACAAGGCTTCTCTTTCTAATATGTCTTTCTCTTCTTTCTCTCCTTGCTCAGTCAATTTTGGGGGTCCAGTGTGAAGTGCAGAAGCAGCTGAAGGCCTTTGTCACTCTCGAGCGCTTCGAACGGATCTACAGCTCCAGCATCGCTGGGTGCCAGCATATCAAGAAGAACAAGAACTTTGCTTCTGGAGGCTCCATCTTCGGCAAGGGCGTCAAGTTCGCCATGAAGGATGGGCGAGTGGCCACCGACATTATCAGCGTGGCCAACGAGGACGGGCGGAGGATCGCGGCCATCCTGAACAACGCCCATTACCTGGAGAACTTGCACTTCACCATCGACGGGGTGGACACACACTATTTCATTAAGCAGGGGCCATCGGAGGGTGACCTGTCCATCCTGGGCCTCAGCGGCGGGCGGAGAACCCTGGAGAACGGCGTGAATGTGACAGTGTCCCAGATCAACACAGTGCTGAGTGGGAGGACTAGACGTTACACAGACATCCAGCTCCAGTACGGTGCACTGTGTCTAAACACTCGCTACGGGACCACCTTGGACGAGGAGAAGGCACGTGTCCTGGAGCTGGCCCGACAGCGCGCTGTCACCCAAGCTTGGTCCCGGGAACAGCAGAGACTGCGGGATGGGGAGGAGGGTATTCGATCATGGACAGAAGGGGAGAGGCAACAAGTGCTAAACACGGGCCGGGTACAGGGCTACGATGGCTATTTTGTGATCTCAGTGGAGCAGTACCCCGAACTCTCAGACAGCGCCAACAACATCCACTTCATGAGACAGAGTGAAATGGGCAGAAGGTGACAGAGAGGGTCAATGCGGTGACTTCTTGCCAAAGACAGCTACTCTTTTGTGGCCACTTACCTGACTGTGTTGTACTCAATACTTTTTCTAAACTGAACAAGGGGGGGGGAGGAAAATAGAAAGAAAAGGAATAATACAGTTGCACTGTAACTCATGCAACATACTTTTTTCCCTCTTTAATTTGGCCTTCACGTGTTTTTTGCAATGACCAGAAGGTATATTTTGCCGTAGTGTGATCACAGTGAAATTTACTGTCTCTTGTCCTTTTTTGGTTTTGTTTTGTTTTCGTTTTTCCCCCTCTTTTGTGAGGAATTTGAAGTGGGGAGTCGTCAGCGTACGTACGTCCTTAGGTGTAAGTGCGAAATGGGTGTCTATGCTAACTCGTGTCATCCTAACCCTTTCTGGTTTGGGCAGGGACAGAGAGCCTTCCACCCAAAACATGGGGAGTCCACGGCATGCCAGAGAGCTCTTCCTGGAAAGAAAGGAGATGGAAGACAACACTGATTCTGACACTCTGAAAGTGACCGTCCGAATCATGTGCCTCAAAAGAGACCTTACCAGTAGTTTTCATGTTTCAGTTGGGACATAAAGTGTTTCCTTGGGGGCTCCTGCTGAGCAGAAGTAGATTATAGAGGCAAAGGAGCTGATTATATTACTTTGCAAGATGATTCTCTTCCTTCCTGAACTGGAATAAAAAAAAGAAAAAAAACAGTCTTTTTTCATTATGAGAGTAGATACTTTTGGGGGGTTTTTGTGTGTGCACAAATCCTGGTTTTAGTTAAATAACCTAGCAAAAGCCAAGAAAAGGGACTCCTGCTCTATTGAGAAAAGCTAAAATAAATCCTCTCTCTCATACGTAGAGCTGTTCTATAGGTGGATTTAATGCACCCATGTTGTACATTTGCTAATGGCATAACTTCATTAAATGTATAGTGTTTCAGTACATGAGGCTACGTGTTTAACAGTCCACTGTGCTGTATCTGATAAAACCAGTTAATTTTTAAGAAGCTGATTTGAATTTAAAAGTAGTTATAGTATCCCAGTGACATACCACTGAAAATTAGAGCCAAACCCTGCTTTTCCTGATTCTGGAGCTTGTATTTATTGGCTGGGAAATGCAGTTTTGAGTAGCATGCTGGCAAGTCGTTTATGACTATGGCAGATAAATGTCTCCCGGGGACTTTGGCAGCAGGGATTTTAAAATGCTTAATAAGTAGCAACAGCTTGTGCGTGGTGGGACAAGAAGGAGAATATTGGAATCAGCTCTCTCACTGTTTCTTACACGAGCTCGAATTAAATGGAGAGCACAGTTGACTGTTAGCAGTGACGAAGGGGGAGATTGAGTGGAAATGCCCACTGCAGAGGGGACCAAGTGCTTTAATGAGAAACTGCTGACAAAGTCACTCGGCATGCTAATGTAATTTGTATTCACATAACCTCTGTGCTCTGGTATTTGCAAGAGTCCTTGAAATTCAAGGGAGCAAGGAGATGAGCTCAGCATCCTCTTCCCTGCCTGAAACAGTCCTGTGATAGCAAGGGCTGTTCCTGCAGGCAGAGATGTTACCCCACCTCTCAATGGAGCTCTGGCTGGAGGTGGCCAGTCCTGGTCCCAAACAGATGTCTTATCACACTGACACCAGCACGTATCCCGATTCTAAGAGCTCTCACTGTGTTTCTTTGGGAACAGCTCAGTCCTGGCTTTTTATTCCATCCACTTTGGTTTTTGCTTCCCAGTTCTTCAGAGAGATAACCCAAGATGTGCAAATCCATGCCAAGGCTGTTTCCTGACTTGGAGCCCTACAATGCACCTGTGTCCTCGGAGCCAGCTCTTCTGCACTCATGCCACCAGCACTGCCATCCTCCAGCACAGACTGATACTCGTTTGCAGGGTCTCACCCCCCAGACAAAGCGGGGGTGTTATGTTGGGCACGCAGTCCTCGAGCAGCGAAACATTGGCAGCCCCAGTGCTATCACGGTTTCCCCGTAGATGCCAGCTGCCAGCTCCGTCTGCCTTGCCTGTCTGTTCCAGGGTGCTTGCCAGAAGGAAGGTGATGGGATGGAAATTCCCCTAACAGACTGTTCCTCCTCCAGTTCCCAATCCCTAATGCCTTTGGCTGTGTGGCCATAACCACCGGTATGGTTTTGATTTTATGGTGGTCTCTCCTGCTTGCAGTGAGGGTGATGATGCTGGTGTTGTGTCCCAGTGCTGTACTCTGAACCACCCCTTGCAGCACACAACCTTTATTACTTTGGCAGGAGTCAACCACGGGCAGCTGGAAAGGGTATCCAGTTCTGGCAGAGTCAGCTCGGAGAAGATGCATTGGCCAGACCAGCTCTAGGCTTTGGCACGGGAGCAGTTACTTTAGGCTGCCGCCTGCCAGGAATGGTTAAAAGGCCATGGCATTACCACCTGTATTGCCAGCATCAAGCTCTTGGGAAGCCTCGATTGCCCCAAGGATGCACTGGTGGGGATTAGGGGAAATGTTAGACAAACCAGCAGTAGCCACCTACTCAAAGGAGGCAGCACCCTCTTCACAATGCTACCCAGCTCCCTGCTTCCCCATCCCCAAGTCACATCAGGGACAAATCCCTCTTAGAACCTCAAACTTGTGATGACTGTGAATATCTAAAACAGCATGAATGGAGGAAAAAACGTCTGCAGGAAGCTGGGTCGAAAGGTATAAATCCCTGGTGAATACCTGCAGTGCAGAGAGGACTCAATGTGCCTCCCATTTACACTGCCCCACTCCGAGCGGCTCCGAAGAGAACTGGTGCTTCTGTATCCATCCCCATCCATATGTTACAATGCTAAGAGGAGTAGTGCAAGAGTAAATGGGCCATGTTTCCATGGAGCCAAGAAAAGGGATTCAAGTGTGAAACATTCCTACTGGAACCCTGCCAGCCTGAGATGGCACCTCTACAGCCTTACAGAGACTCTTCAGGTTATTACATGAGCTAATGACTTTGAGGAGTTCACCCATGTTTCAAGAGTCTTACAGTCCTGCCGTGCACACTCAGCATGCCTGGACCCAGGAGCCATCCTGCTCTGCACCATGGCAAAGGCAAACCCCTCGAGTTGCATTTCTCAGCATCCTCAAGCAGCGGTGGGATGCAACTGCGCCTGTCTGCCTGCCAGGTCCACGAGGATCTCCTGGGCCTGCACATGGCGTGGGAACTATGAACATTAGGTCAAAAAGGGGAAAAAAGTATATATGTAAAAGTATATATATGTATATGTTGCTCCTCTCTATCAAAACAAAAAACTTAAAAGGGATGGCTGTCTAGTGTTCGGGACAAACCTGACCAAAGACACCTACTACATTCCTAAATCCTCAGCCTCTGTGAAAGTTTTCAACTTCACCTAGATGGCAAAACAAGAACATTTTCAGTCCTGAAGCCCTAAATTTACCCCTCCATTACTGAAAAATGCTTTTTCTACAGTATCTCAAGTGCATTCCCATGGAATGGGTTGAGAACACAAAGAGTTGTGCCCTCATCAAGGGACTGCACTCCACTATCCACAAGCATTTTCATTCAACTGATGGCACCATAGCCACTTCCCAGCCCTTGTGTTGCCCCTTCTGCCTCCGCTATGGGCCATGCTGTGTGTGCCTGACCCTTCTTGCTTTGCTTATAGGAAGGGGCGCAGCAATTCATTGCTTTGGTAGGACTGGGAGGTCCTGGGTGCAAATCCCACAGCACTAACCCCCATCTCATAGAATCATAGAATGGTTTGGGATGGAAGGTACCTTAAAGATCATCTCATTCCAATCCTCCTGCCATGATCAGGAATACCTTCCATGAGATCGGGGTTGGTCAGAGGTCCATCGAACCTGGTCTTGAACACTTCCACGGATGGGGCAGCCACAACTTCTCTGGGCAACCTGTCCAGTACCTCACCACCCTCACAGTAAAGAATTTCTTCCTAATATCTAACATAAATCTGCTTTCTGTCAATTTGAAGCCATTCTTCTTTGTTCTGTCTCTCCATGCCCCTGTCCAAAGTCTCTCTCCAGCTCTCTTAGAGCCCCTTTAGGCACTGCAAGGGTCTCTAAGGTCTCCCCAGAGCATTTTCCAGGTTGAACACCCCAACTCTCTCAGCCTGTCTCTATAGCAGAGGTGCTGCAGCCTTCTGAGCATCTTTGTGACCTCATCTGGACTCTCTCCAATAGGTTCATGTCTTTCTTGTGTCAGAGACCCCAGAGCTGGACACAGCACTTAAGGTGAGGTCTCACAAGAGCAGAGGGGCAGAATCCACTCCTTTGACCTGCTGCTCATGCTGCTGGTGGTGCAGCCCAGGACATAATTGGCTGTCTGGGCTATCAGTGCACATTGCTGGATCATGTTGAGCTTCTCACCCACCAACACCCCCAAGGCTACACTTGATCCATTCTCCGCCCAGTCTGTATCCGTGCTTGGGATTGGCCCGACCCAGATACAGGAACTTGCTGTTGACCTTCTTGAACTTCATGAGGTCTGCACAGGCCAACCACACAGGCTTGTCAAGGTCCCTCTGGATGGCATCCCTTCCCTCCAGCATGTCCACCATTGCTCTAGATACTCTTTCAAAGGCCAGTTGCATGCCAGACCATCTCCAAGGGATAAGGTCACTGCGGTCTCACATGCTTTGAGGCTTGATTTTGAGAAGTCGTTTTTATCTTGACTCCCCAAACGAGGAGTGATTCCTCACCAAAAGGAATTTCCTTTCAAAATGCAAAAATACAAAGGTGTAGCTTAAATTACTTTGGACTCTGGACTTGTCTCTAGTCCAAAGGGTGGTGAGACGGATTGTGACCAAATCTCACAGCTCAGAGGAGAAAGTCCAGTGGTCTGGAGCAGGGGCTGCATCTCCCAGTGAGAATGGCAAGGACTAACAGCTCAAGCCTTCAGTAGCTGGTGCTGGTACCAAAACATGCTCCATTTGAAGGGACAACAGTGATGGGGCCTACTTGATGTGGCATCCAGGCAGGAGCAGTGCCATGAGGACTCCTTCAGCTGCTTCAGGAGCAGCTGAAAAACATCCTGTGTGCTCAGCCCAAGGGGAGAGAAGCAAGACTAATTTGGCATCACGAGAAATGCCACAATGTTTATTTCCACTGAGATCTTTATTTTATTTTATTTTTTTCCCCTTTCAACTGAAGATTGGCGCTTGGAAAAATCATTAAGCAGCGGTGACCAGAGGGAATCATGCAGCTCATCATATCTTTGTCATCACAGCTATTGATCAGAGCCACAATGAAAATGTGCCAACAATTCTAAACAGCACCAGGTGAGAGCCGATGAAACCAAAGGTCGTTAAGAGCCCCAATGCTTGATTCGGGTTTAGAAGGCACAGATGACTGGGAGCAGTCCCTGAGACACCATTTGGCTGTAGCTTAGAAACAGTGAGGGATTTCTGTAATATATCTGTGATTGCTTTGTTGAGCGTAGGGATCGGCATGAGATTCTGCTCAGTCTATTATACAGACAGTGTAACCAGAATAAATCAAAATTGTTTAAAAAAAAATCTAATAAAGTACTTTTTCAGCTGTGACTTGTAAGTGTCACCGTGATGGATGGCACCACAATCCATTATGCAAAGACAAGGCTCTTAACATGAAATTTTAGAATTCAATTTTACGATTTACAGAGAGGGCCCCCCTCATATTTACGGCACAGCAGTCTGTTTTGATTCAATCTCTGCGTAATTGAAACCAGGGCCAGGGATCAAGGTTAGTCCTCCGGCCGCTTTTTAAAAGGGGAGGAGAAATAACCACCTATAACATTAATAATGGAGCTAAAGAGATTGCTTTGCTTGTTAAATCTCACTCACTTTGTCTCCTTGCGCTGGTGGCACTGACAAATGTGGGGAATACGGACACAGTGCCTCCATGCCAGGGATGTGTTTGATGGGATAAAATCTGGCTGCCATGTGGGCAGCAGCATCCTCCATCCCATAGTGAGCCTGGCTTGGGGGCATTTTTGCTCCTGTTGTTACAGTCCTCCAGAGGATAGAAGTTTTTCAGCACCTCTTTTTATTATAATCACTCATTTTATTATGATCACTAAATAGTCCCCTGTTACACCAAAGAATTTTCATGAGTTTTGTGTAAAAAAAAAAAAACCACAGCTTGCTTGTGTTTGCTTTTTGTTGTTGTTTTTCATCTCTAGGGTATATTTAAATAAAATTACTTGCGACTGTAGAGGAAACTTCAAACAGACACCATGGGAACACACAGGGCCCTGTCCAGCACCCCCCATCTCACTCCTGGATGAAGGGCCATTGCATGTCCCGAGGGGCCATTTCCTGTGGCAGTTTTCCATCCTCTGCCACTCCCACCAAAAACAATCTGGCCCACCCAAGGGAAACCTTTTGTGTTTCTTTTCTGCTCTCCTTTAATTACCATAAAACTTTGTGTTCCTGACCAAGTATTACATGGTTCAGCTGTTAACTCTGATCCCAAAGGTCAGTGCTTTCTGGGGAGCATAGAAAACCACAAATGAAAATCAACTAAAAATATATATACATATATATATTATTTTTTTCTCCTTAGAGCTGGAAACTGTTCAAGCAAACAATAAAACTTTCCAAAAAGAAAATTAAAATGTTTGGACAGTTCACAGATGCTATTAAAATAACCAATCAAAAAATCACACTTTTCTATTAAAGAAAAATGTTTATTTTGTGAGAGGACTTCTAATGCAGCTCCAGCCAAGAAGAGGACTTTGTATCAAAGCTGCATCTGTAAGCCCAGCACTGAAGACTCTTGTCATTACCCTGTGTAATAATTTTCCTGAAGTCTGGAACTAATTTTTTGAGAAATTTTTTTTCTCAACACTTTGTGTTTCTAATACTGTATTCTTGACTGTGTAAATACAACCAGGCTGTAAATAAGTGCAGATGTAGATACCTTCTAGAAAAAAAAAAAAAGCAGACAGAAGTGACCATGTGTAGCCTTCGGTGACAAATAAAACAATATTTTGTGTTTAAGTACTGCTTTCTTTTTTTTTTTTCTGTGAAAATGTTCAATTTCTTCACCTCAGCTCTTTGGTCCTTACATGGGAGATGGACCTGGTAAAGGAGTTGACCAAAGTGCCCACCCACTCCTCAAATTTACACTCAAAGGTGCATGGCCCACCTGTAGATGGGATACAAGATTGCAAGTGTCCCCAGGGCTTTGCTGATCCAGGCAGTAATGCTAGGGATTCCGAGCATCCCTGAGACATCAGGGAAGCTCTCATTCTAGCAGAAAGGTAAGCAAACTGGGAAACTACATCATGGACTCCAAAAAATGTTTAAAAAAATAAAGATATCATTAGATTTAGTGATATGCCCTGTAGAAACCTGTGCATCTGATCCTCATTCATGCAGAGGGAGAGGAAAAATTGCCGCAGCATGTGCCACAGTAACCCAGGGAAACCCTGGTGTGATCCTTAATACCACCTGGTCTAGCCCCACTGGTGGCTTATTCTGATGCTTCAGGAAAAGATCAAGAATCACTTCAGAAAACATGGCTAGATGTGTGTTGAGGGAAATATTCTTGCTGGTCCATGGGGACAACCTAATGGAAAGATGAAGCATAGCACTGGGTGGCAATCACTGGAGGAGGAGCAGGGAGTGCCTCCATTGCCATCCAGGTTGACTGCCTGAGCACGGCTCTGCTCTCCAAAACCAGGTGAATTGGGTCTTTCAGAACAAAAGGTAGAGTCCAGCATTGCTGGGTGGAATTCCCTCCTCTGGAGATAGGTGGCTGTGATAGGGGAAATAAACAGCACCTCTCTTTTTCCTTTGACACCAGACAGAGCCACAGGGACCAGTTCAGACCTCTTTGCATGCGTGTCATGTTAGGTAAGAGGCGTCCAACTGCTGGTGGATATTAGTGTGTGCGAGATTTCCCTAAGGTTTCTACCTGGCTTTGGCCATTCCTGGTGGGATGCCATTCTCTCCACCAACAACATGTGTTTTTTTTCAGGGCCGTGTTCCTCAGTCTTCAGTTTCCAGCCACCAGACTTGTTGCAGCTCCTGAACCCTCCTGCAAAGCAAATGTCCCCTTGGCACCAATCAAGTCCCCTCTTTGCTGTCCCTTTGCTACACCAAGCAGGATAGACTCCTTCAGCCTCATAGCACAAAGTCTGCTTTCCAGTTGCTGGGTATTTTTAGTTTCTCCATCCTCTGACATGCTTAGCCACCTTTCCTTCAGCAGGAGAGTTTCACTTACCTTATGCATAAGGCCGGATCTTGATCCCATACTCGTCAGAGATTTTTGTCTCCAAGGAAGGCGTTGCCCCCTTCTTTCTTGCCCTGGAAAGTGCCCATTGAAATAATTACATGGCCAGCTTGATATTTTCCCCTGAGCTTCTGGTTTCCCATGGGGCTGATCTGAAGCCTTTCCTCCAAGACAGATGCATTAGTTTGCATCGCGTTGTTACTCACATGCATTTTCCTGGGCTGTGCTTAGCCAGGGAATTCAGATCAGCCTGCGACAGTGACCTGCCCTCCCCAGTACGTTCCGTCCATCACTCGCCGTGCCACCTGCAGTTTATCATCAGAAAAGACCCTGACTTAAATCACTGATAATGATATTGAAATGCATTGGACCAAGGACTAATCCCTGAGGGTAGCCAAGGAAACGGCAACATTTTAAGTTGTCGGCGAACCAGGTTTGGCTCTTCCTCATGTGGTTGTGCCAGATAAGACCAATGTTTTAATCAAAATATCGTAGGTAGTAAATCAAGTGCTTTCAGGAGAACTGCCCTGCCATGTCAGTCCAATAAGCCAGAGCAGACTTACCACACTATGTTTTTAATAGGGGCCGTAGCCAGAGGCCTCTGGCTTATCTTTCACAACACTACAAGGAGACTCTCCTTGCTTTTAAGACGAAAGCACAGAAAAAATTGTCCTCTTCTGCATTCTCCATAGGAAGCCTCAGCCATGGACCACATCTCACATATAGCTGGAAAGTACTAAAAACAAAGAATGGTGATTACATTTGGATGGGAGAAATAGACATGGGTAGAACAGGTGGCTCATCCCCACAGAAGTGCTCCAGCCTCATGATTCTTCCCAGGGCCAAAATTTTGACACTGGCTGGCACAGCACATCACACAGCTCATCTGAAATATTGGTCCCTCTAGGACTTTTTAGCTCAGTTGTGTCTTGAGATGGTGTATGTCCCCATGCAGTGCTGCAATGCAACAATGTGGGCAGGTAAGTACCAGCTGCAGCAACTCCCCATCCCTCCACTGCACAGCATGGAGGGGGCAACGCTGCACCTCCAGGCTACAGAAAGCCCAAGGTTGCAACCTAATGTTCCCAGTGCCTTTTGGTTCTCCTCTGCAAAGGTGTAGGTTGGAGATATAGAAAAGTTGAGCTGCTGCTGAGAGCAGGGACAGAGACTCTTCTTCAGAGATTGACCTGCTTTAAAACATTATATGGTTGTTAGTGTGTCTCTTTGAAGTAACTGAGCTCAGGTTTTTGTGGAATCATGACAGTTCTGGTTTGAACCAGTTGTTTCTATGTGGTGATCATTTGCAGAGAATTTTCCAGGGCAAGATGAGCTCCTTTGAATGCAGCCTGCTAAAATAATGACAGTCAGGGCAAGGGAATTGCATGGATTATTGTGAGTCGGATGTTTAAAAATTATTTCTTCGTTTCTGTCTAGAAAACTGCTCCAACTACCAACCCACTACATAAACCACGAGCCCTAACACCTCCTTCTCCTCCAGCATATTGTTTGTAAAAACACAAGCCTTTCTAAGTCCTGCCAGCATATCCTTGTCAAGATTTACTTGGTGAACAATGGGAAGGAATATAGGAACAGATTAAGCACCATGTCTTTGCAGTTTACAACACAGCATGCTTAGGCTTAAAACCAGCTCATCGCCCACTCTCTGAATTAAATGAAATAAACCCACAGGCAAAACATGGTTCTGAGTTTGGGCTTCGATCTGCTACATTATTCCATCTGCTTGAGCGTCTCCAATTCCACCTCTCGAGATACAGAGTGGAGTTTTTTAAACCAAAGCTCAGAAAATATTTTTTTACCCCAGGGTTTTCCCAGCAGAAATCAGCAGGCAGATCATTAGAGCAAACTTGTTCAGCAAAGCCAGTCCCACAAGTGAAATGCTACAAGCCAGTGGGACCACAACATGGCTTTGATTTCTGCCTCCAAGAGCAGGAGATAAGAGGGATCCATAAACTCTTTGCTATGCTGTTATTTTCCATCCAGAAGATCCTCGTGTATTCTAAGTGTTTTACACAACCAGACCTCATCATAGAATCACAGAATCATTTAGGTTGGAAAAGATCTCTAAGATCATTGAGTCCAACCATTAACCTAGCACTGCCAAGCCCACCACTAAACCACCTTCCCAAGGCCCACATCTACACATCTTTTAAATCCCTCCAGGGATGGTGACTTCACCACTTCTCTGGGCAGCTGGTTCCAATGCCTGACAACCCTTTTGATGTTGAACTGCCTTGCAGCAGTGACAGTTTTGGGCCATTGCAGGAGTGTTGTTCATACTCTTCAGGCTCTGGAGGTGGCTCAGGAAAAGGAGCTATCAGCCAGCCAACAGCAGCAAGGGGGGCAGTTCCAGAAACAAGGCAGATAAGGAGAAACAAGAAGAAAAATCCAGTGTTGCACTGGACATGTGTGGAATTTCAACCAACTTCCTCCTGGACCCACCAGAATCATTCAGGATGGTGGAGGAGCTGGTGGATGAACGTCTCCATATCTGTCGAAAATTCCCAGGATTAGTTGCATCTGCTAGGGAAGCTGGCCATCGGGGTAGGGTGTGCCTTAGGATGTCGGAGTTCCTGTGAGGCTGATGCTGTCTACCCCCTGCTCGTGCCTCTGAAACCTTCCCATGAGCACACCTTCCACCAGCGAGGAATTCCAACCTCCACATGAAGCTGGAGTGCATCTGCAAGAGGGAGCGACTGGTGGAGGACATGTTGTGCTTCTTCCACCACCCTAAGGAGGAGCTGAGGAAAACTCGGTGTTCCAGACTACTGCACGTCTCCTCTGCACCAGTCCCTACCTAGACATGGAGAAAACACCCGTTGGTTCCAGATATTGTTAAAAGCAGCCTGGGTGGTTTTGCCTCACAGCAGGAGATACTAGAATAAAAAGATCAGTAAGGGTCAGTCAGGAGCTCCCCTTTCTATACCTAAAAATCTTCTGCATTTATATTGCCAGTATACAGCAAACCTTTACAATAGTCAAGGGGCAAGTCCCAAGGGTGCAACTATCCCAAGGATCTCACGGATTTTCCACTGAGACCTTCAGGGCCCAACAGGTGGGTGACACCAAGAAAAAGAAAGATTTTTTCACCAGTGTAAATACAACTCCTAGAGTAGTTTCATGTCAGCTGATGGATCTCAGCTGACAGATTTCAGCATGCCTGAGTTTTGGTCCAGGAGCCTAAAATGACAGCTGTAAGACGTTAGACTGTTCTGTCTGTCATCTTGGACATGTCCTGCACTAGACCTAGGGTCCTCTTCTGTTCATTCTTACCTCTTCTGTACATTCTTGCTTGGGCCAGCTCTGCTTTGGGGCAGAGAGCTGGGGCAAGAGGATATTGTGCAGGGGCATTGCCTGCCTCTGCTCCACACCCTCAAACTCCCTCCCCAGTGCTTGCAGGCCTCTGCAAGTCACACGAGAAAAAGCCACCTCCAGCATTTGATAATGCAGCACCAAGGAGGGTCTCCTGCATCATGCCCATGGCTTTGGGAAGCTCAGGGTTTAACACCTACACAGCATGCAGGACACCTAGGTGTGCTGCTCACAGCCCACTACTGAAAGGGAGCTGTATAGTCACACAGAAATATATGTGTATATAGAAATACATGCATATTTTCAAAAGAAGTAGCCTTCAGATGGACTTTCAGGTATTTATAAGCATTTAAGAGACTCTTCTATCCCTTCCTGCTCTCCCCCCACTCTCACGGAGACACAAACCCCCATCCCTACTCTCCTCCCTGCAGGTGTACTTTGAGTAAGCAAAGCACCGTGTGATTGCTTGGTGCCCTACATCCCCAGGTCTTGTCATCTGGCAGCTTTTCTAAACACGGCTTTCTTCCTCTCAGCAATTCTGTGGGGACCTTGAGAAATGACTGCAGCAAACATGCCCTGGCACTTCAAAGTTGGAGGGCTGACGACTCTTAGTAGAAATGCACTTTTCTACTTGTCTTCTTTTTTTTTTTCTGTATTCCCCTCACATGTCTAACAACGCCATCTGTGCTGGCACAAGCTCTGTCTCTGGCCATGAACCTGGGCAAGGGAGTGATCCAGGTCCAAGGATGCTTTTAATATTTTCTATGATCAAGCAGGGAAACGCAGAGTCCTCTACAAACACCCTTGGAAAGGCATAAAAAGGAGTCCTGTTTTCACATTTTGCAACATAAAACTACTTAGACATGGCCAAATTCTTCCTCCTAAATTTAGTTTTCTAGCTGAAACATGTAGACGAAGAACCCACTGCCACACATTCCTCTACAACCAATAGGGAACAAGTGACTGAGGTCTTAGGTGTGTGGGACCAACATCCTCAGTTAAGTGGATGAATTGGCTCTATAGTAAAATAAAGTCAGCTGAACTTGATGGAGAAAAACCAACACAACCTTTTGAACTCAGGCTTTTCCTCTTCATCTTTTATTTTCTCTTCCTGGAGTAAGAAATTAAATGCTCCCCATCATCCCAGCAAGAAACACGCTGTGAGGAAATTGGCTCATAAACCAGCCAACAGGATGAACTGCAAAGCCAAAAATGTCTTTCATAAGGGTCCCCCTTCAGGAATGGTCTGAAGTACCTGTTTCAGCTGGGACTGCAATGAGCATCAGAGCCCCACTTGTACTTGCTCAGACACTTTTGTCACACTTGTCTTTATCTGTGTCTTTTCTCCAGCTCTTCATCCCAGTGTCTGTGACCTTCCAGTGCCCCACGAACATTCATTTTACACCCGTCTGTGAATTTCTCAAGGACAGCAGCCCACAAAGCAGCGTGCCAACCCCTCATTTAGAATTACTTATTTCTTTTCTTTCCTTACAAGACCTTCTTCCATGTGTTTTCAGACCTCGTTCTTATTTGGTTTCCTTCTTTTCACGGTCTCCAGTGGATTTACACCTTTCCAGACACACAGCAGACTGGAGTCCAGCTGTGATATCAGTGGACTGGTCAGGCAACATGGCCTTACAGTCACAATCAGTACTTGAATTAACCACAGCAGCTGCACTCAAAACACCCTGGGAAAGGCTGGCTTGCAGCACAGCCAGCATGGGTTGTAGACAGCTACTGTGCAAGTTGCCATTCAAATCCCTGAACTGATGGAATGTTAATGGTAGGTAATTTCTAAGGTTTATAGTAGAAGAAAGAGGTGACCTCCCATGTCTACACTGATGAGCTGAATTTGAGCCTCCTGGTTGCAGTCCTTTCCTGGTACCGTTGCTGCTCTGATGAAAAAAGTGGAGGAGAAAGGAGGTCAGGTAGAATTAGGAGAATTTGGACTGTTTTTTGGCCAAACAATCATAAAAAGCTCACTCCAAACCTTCAGTTTTGTACAGAATGATTTGGGCATGTTTTAAAAAGTTTTCTTTTGCCACAAGTCAATCTTTGTAACCAAAAGGCTGTTTATAGAATGAGGACTTCTTTAAATATCACTTAAATATGTAAAAACACTCACTTTCAACAATCTATGAAGGAAAAAAGTTGCATTTTGATATTCCCAAAGTTTTCCTGTAAATGCCTAATGAATCTATTCAAATGTAACTGAAATTCACAAATCATTTTGGTTGCCTTACCTGTCACTTTGACAAGCGTGTTCCTTCTCCAAACACCATGGTTGCTATCTGTCTGCTTCAGCCTCTTAGCTGCAGGAGGAGGTTGGCAGAGTGCACCAGTTCTTGTGGGTCCACCTTTGGGACCAGCCCAGCTCTGCTCCTGGCCTTGGCTCACCACCATGTGCAGAGGGACTTGCTGAGGTATTTATGATTGCCCAGTCTGGCTCAGTGTCTGAGCTCTCTGTGTGCAATGACACTTTTTAGGAGCACAGAACAAGTGCTGAGCATGGGTGAACTTCAGTCCAAACCTAATGGTTTACCTGGATGTTTTCCACTGTCTCATTTCCTTGGCACTCTTTGGATGCTCCACACCATGCCCAAACTACCAACAGTGGATGTGCTTGTGCTAAGACATGGACAACCACCCACACCACCACAACCAGGTTGTGGCAAGACCCACTGGAGAGACAGTTTACCACTGTGCAGCATCCAGCCACAGCCAGGGCCCTCAGCCCCTGCTGCAACACCATAGACCAGAGGAATTGCCCCACCTCAGCTGGGGATCTCTCTCGAGCAGCAGACCCTATACACATCCCTTGTGGGGACATAAAAACACCCCCCAACATTTATTGCCAATGTTTGTTAGGGACATAAAACAGGAGGTTTTTGAGCAAAAAAAAAAAAATCACCTCTCATACCATTTTCTCTTAAAAGAAAATCTTGAAGTGTTTATCAGTCTAACTTTTGATATTCGCTATGCCAATGGATCATATTGTCCTGATAATAAAAAAGAATAAAATCAAAATATATGAAGGCTGTGGATAAATCTCCTTTTTTGAAAATAATTTAAATGCAAAAAATAACATAGCCGAAGCCCGCAGAAAATGTCCAGTACTCCAGTTACTGGAGAGAAATTCTACATAGCCTGTACATTTTTTTAAAATATGAGTTTATTTTGACATGATCCCTGCATTTTCAGCTGTCAGAAAGGAGAAAAAAAATGCTTCCCAAGGCCATTCAAGATAAACCATAGTTTCCTATCTCCTTTGACTGAAAATACCAATGAAACTTCTTCCAGTTATTCCCCATCTTCCTCTGGTTTCTTCTTATTAGTCTTATCATTTTAGTGCCTCCTTTGATATATAATCCCTTTACGTTATGCAATGATAAATCAAAATAAAGTGCACCACTGAGTTATTTTATTGTTATTAAAAGGTCAGCAGTATGAGAGTCGCATCCTATCACATATCCTAGAGAATTCATGGGAGGTTCATTAAAAAAAAAAGGAGACACTGTGCTTCTTGAATATGTTTAAAAGCTACAACATCCCTTCAGCTGAGCTCTGTCATGGATCTTGCAACACAGCATGGTCCAGACTGCAAAGGCTGCAAGAAACACAACCCTGTCCTTTGAAGGGGACTGCAAATGTCATCCCTGGCTGATGGGAACATTGAATTAGTAATGAGGTCTGCTCGTCTAGGAGATGCTGTCTCTCCAAGACCTTCCAAGTGATCAGGGTCCATTATGCACAACAAGAGTCTCCATCATCCCCACCACAGCTCCCTGATGCCCTGTCCCACTGCTTTTATAGCCAGGGGATGCTGGGGATTCATCAGGGAAGGTTGTTTTAGAGACAGTAAAACATTCTTCAGAAGCCTTATCACCCCCTCTCTCACACGGCAGTGACATCTGAAACAAGCATTATTTTAGCTTTTATTAAGGACCTGTCAATAAGCTCTTCCTGAAAGTGTTCTAAAAATACATCACCGTGCCTTTTCCCATCACTTGCATGAATGCAACAGCTTGATTCTGCAAGAGCTTACTTGGTTAGCATATGCCCAGGAGAATATTCTCTGGAGCATCAGATTTTTTCCTTCTCTGTATTTCAGGAGCACTAATCCAGGTGCTACCAGGTCAGGGCAGAATGTGTCCAGAAGCAGCTGAAGACAAAAAAAGGGAAGGTAAGAAAATGCAGCACTACATTTTAAGTAGTTTCCTATTCCTTCCTCACCTTCTAGCTCCTTTTCAGAAAACCAACATGAACTGGGGACTGTGCAAGAGGCAACACAGAAGGAAACATGGAGAAAGTGTGGTTCCTGACTCCCTAAGAAAAAAAAGGACATCAAACACTCTCTCATTGTGGGGATTGGCAAAAAAAAGGGTTGGATCTCCCCCCTGCATTTGGAACTTGCTCATCTTGGGGGAAAAAAAAAAAAAAAAAAAAAACACAAAGAAGAATGGAGTTGCTCATGAATGTACATTTTCAACTTTTTATCCAGCTCAATTCATTCACCAAGCTCATTAACAAAATATTTTTGCTCTCAGTTTGGATGGGAAACACCAGGCAAACACACTTAACAGAATTGACTGCTAAAGGCAGTAACAGGCAAGTCAAAATCCCCAAACCCCTGAGGGCACTAGAGAAAATGGCACAGGCTCAGACGTCCAGCCCTATCAATTTGGGCAGCAAGAGGTAATCCACCACCTTTGCTCCTTAGTGCTCTACCTGATTTCTGGAGCAAACCAGCTACCAGCTGTGTGCACATCCAGCAGACATCTTGCCTCCAGAAATTGCCCAATTTTCAATGACTTTGTGTCATTCTTCTGCCCTCTGCCACCAGACATGGTGCACAGAGCTTTGGGAGTTCAGTTTTGCTGCAGAAAGGTCTATGCTGGCCTCCAAAGGGCTGGGATGTCATGTGAAAGCAAAGCAAGCAAAGGAAGAAGAAATTAACAAGGAGGTGGCACATGCCTTGTCCCCACTGGTCATGTATTAGCAAAGCACATGGGCTGTTTGCACAACACAAACATATCACATAGTGTTTGCTCAAAATTGGCTTGGGTGAGCTATTAACACTTCATTAATACGTGATGAAAGGCAAATTTAGAGAGCTCCCCAAAGTGACTGAGAGCTCCAAGGGGCCCGCAAATGAAATGATAATGTAATGTAAATAAGGCTGTGGAATACAAAGATTGGGAATTAGTGTGTGGTCTAATAAAAGCAGTTAGATATTACCGGAAATGCATTCCCCACCGTCCCTCCACCTTCCCCAGTTTCACACAAAGGTAATAGTGCAAGATTATAAATTGCAAGAACAAAATTTTCCATCTCCAGGAAAAAAAAAAGAGCTAAAATAGAACAAATATAGGGCTTATATGGATACATCAAATTCTCCCACTTTTGCCTTTAGTGGTCTTTTTCCTTTTTCTCCCTCCCCCCTCCCCTCTGGGCTATTTCTGTAAAGAAAAGTGGGTGGAGAAAACACACTGGTATGCAGGAGACATAGTCCTGGCATTTCAAAAATTAGATTTGATATCTTTCTTTAGACTCTTTTGAAACAGCATCAGTCCTTTTCTCACTAAATATTTCACAGCTGTGCCACCTGAAATCCCAAGAGGAGTGCCCATGTTGCTTATTAACTCACTCAGACAAGAATTAGCTTGGGTGATATTGTCTGACTTTGGCCAATGACACCAAACACATTTTAGGCAGATAGTGGATAGTGAGGATAGAAGTCCATTAACATTAATATCTTTCTAACCATTAAAGAGGCCATTAATGCTTGTGCTTATTTTTAGTATATTCAAAACATACTGAATTAATCCACTCTCAGTCCCATAAATGCATCTCTGCCCATTTTTAGGCATTTATTTTGCATTAGGATCTTGTTCCGCCTTGAGGTCACTGTGCCACCAGCTATCCAAGAGAACAGATAGATTTTCACACAAACTTGAACCCAAGGCTTTCACTGATCCTTTTCAGAGCTGTCATATACAGTAGAAGTAGCCTCTTCTCCAAGAGAAGTGATCATCATGGAGGAGGCGTCCATTCTGTCTACCATTAGGCTCCTGAAGTATTGCAATCCATCCCACTAATTGCAGTACTCTCCTGTTATAGTCAATCCAGTGCAATAGGGCCGTGATCCATCTCATCCTAAAACAGATGGCTACATTAGGGCAGATGTTTCACACCCTAGAACTCTCTTCTCTGGCTATGAAGGGAGGTGAAGCCGAGCTCAGATGGTGTTTGCCGTTGGCTGCCACGAGTCTCACCCTCACTGACAACTCCTTGGCCATGTGCACTCTATTCCCCCCAAGTGAACAGGCTGGTGCCACGGCCTCACAGAAGGTGCGTGCATGGAAGGAAAAGCTTGAATTATTCTTCAGCAGCAAATCTATGCCCTAAAAATAATTTCTAGCAAGTAGCTGGGAGAGATTTTCTTAGAGGCTCTGTGAAGAGCCAAAGAAGCATGGAAAGTTATGTGTCTTTTGGGGGAAAAGAAATTCCTGGCTTTCCAAGGGGATATTAATGACTAGCAGATGGTTAAGAGACTAGAAAAAACAGATAGTTCAAGAATGCCATAAAATAGGACTCCTACATCAGTCTACCCATTGAATTAAAACATTAGGTATCCCTCTTTTTGTGAATGGAATTCACCAGCACTGATCTGTTCAGGCCAAGACAAGCAGGTTTATACCCCTGCCCCAATCAAATCTCTGGCTTCTCCTCATGTGAGTCTTTACTAGTCAAGTCAGTGGGCCCATTTCTCCCACCACCACACTCCTGTAGGTGATTTTTCACATAAATGCAATGTGAAGTATGTTTTTCATCACTTCTGACCCTTTACACTCTCATTCCACATCCCTCTGCGTGTTGGTTAACGTGAGAATGGTAGATACTGCCTGTTTCCAAGCCTGGGATGAAAGTCTGGGGATATTTTCATCTTTCCATGAGCCTGTTTGATTAGCCTTATTGTTGCTATTGGCACATGGATCAACAGTTATCAATAGCCAAATGCACAGCATTTGCCACAGGTTCTCTGGGTGGTGAGTCCTGACAACAACAACAGCCTGCTACTTATTAAGTCAAATGCATTCAGTTTTATGTCAATTGACAGATATGTGGTTATTTGGCACAAAACCAGAAATTGAATTCCCACGGATGCACAATTGTGCTGAAATATATGTTATTCAAAAATCCGGTTACCTTCACATAAATGCAAATGTCTGCTTCTTTCGTGATGAACAGCAGCTCTTCACATCCTCGCCTGAATTAAATTCATTTATTTCCTACTCTCTGAGGGAAAAAAAGAGAAAAAGCAAAGGTCCAGAATCACGTCCAAAGCTTAGCAAGGCCAATTGCTGACTAGAGAACATCTGTCCTGTACCCCTGTAAACCCCACCAGGGAAGCGCAGTCTTCCAAACTTTTGGAAAGGAGGACAGCAGCACTGCTGGATCTCTGCCTGGAAGCGGTCCATGCTGTACACATGGCTTGGACACAGAGAGCCAAGCAGAGGCTCATGTTTTCATCCATTTTCTGTGCACACACTGCAGGGTTTATAAATCACCACTTTACATCCAGAATATTCCTGGAAAACAGATTGCTTCTGACAAGGGTTTCTTTTTTATTATTTTATTTTTTAAATATAGATTTTTTTTTTAATACGACATGCCTCCATTGTGCTATATATTTCAGATGACAAACTTCCCAGCTGGTAATTTCCAATCATTTATAACACTGTCGTGAGAGTCCATATTTTTATATCATACCATATATCTGAAATACATTGGAAAATATAAAATTATATGAAACTGATAATAAATACATCTCAGCAGACAGACACACGCATGAGAAAACTTTCTGATTTTTCTTCTCTGCCATATTATGTCTTTATCTATTCTCCACGTATCATTCTCTGAGGCTTTTGCTGAGATTTACCACTAGGAAGTCAGCAAAAGTGAACAGACTCTGCTGAACAGGATCTGTTTCATTGCAGAAGTTGTTCTGTCTTTGGCTCAGAAAATCTCAGGCTTTCTTCATGTAGTAAGTCATAAAAAAAACCCAAACCAATGTTCATTATGTGACACTGTCCATGAAAGAGCAATATACCCGACCTGCTCTGGTTAGAGGTGCAGCAGGTGAAAGCAGTATTGGACAATACAGCACAAGGCAGTATTGGAGCACCTCTGACAGCTAGGGTCAATTAACCATACCCTCACAGACAAGATTTGTAACCCACTGATGAACCTGCTGCCAAGGTTATGCATCTTCTGAAGGCAATCTTGCCTTCAGACCTATGACCATTAGGTGGTCATATCTACCAGCTCTTAAAATTCCACAGAAACCAGAACTGGCTGAACAGCAAGCCTTGCACATACCTTGAGGTATGTGCTTACAGAAAGGAAAGGAAGAAGCATCTTGCTGAGGGTTGTTTATAGCATTCACAGGTGCCAAGTCAAGTAGCATCCCTCTCTCCCATGATCCCCTAGACCCTCACTGACAATAAGGAATACATCCTCAAGGTAAGAGGAGTCTTAATATTGTCACAGTAAACTGAAACACTGAGAGATCAAAAAAGTGGACCAAGGTAATATAGAAAATATGTGTCAGAGCATGTCAACTGAACAGCAAGTTCTTGCAGTTTCACACATTGACTACAAAACCTTCCCCCCCCACCCCCGTAAAATAAGAGTGGGTCAGTGAGATATTAGAACCCCTCCTGAACTAAGTCCCAGGATCTCACTGCATCTCCAGTTTAAAGGGGCACTTGCCCATAGCAGAGATGGTTTGGATATAGAAAGGAATGGCTCCATCTACCAGACATACACCAAAGTGATCCTCACCATTGTTTCAGCGTGTTGTCCACTTTGTGAACTGCCCACAGTCAAGTATTGGCAACAAATGAGCATCACAGAAATGGCACCCCAGCAGTTGGACTCAATAGTAACTATAAAACTAATCAGGACACTGCCAATCACATGGGAATCATCCTCCAGTGCAAGGGGTTCCACAAACCAAGCTTTTATCTTAATTATGTTGTTCTCATTGGAAAAGGCACCAGGACAGCTGGAAACAAACCCTGTGTGACCCATCACAGAGTCAAGCAGCTGCTCAGGACCAGTGGTATTACATTCACAGCATCATACACTGGTGTCACCGTAAGGTACCCACTACTGCCCAACATCCAGCCATTGTTTCTTCCACCTGCTGCCACCACACCCATGAAAATGTCATAGCTGCGTTTCTTTTCCCCCACATTTTTCTCTTCTTTTTTTTCCTGAATGCTGCAAAGCATTCACAGCAGGCATCACCAGTCTCTGCTTGGGATGGGAAATACTTCCAGATGCTCTTGGAAGCACCTTTGATTCACAGCATGCTTCTTGTTACAGTTAAACAGGGAAAAAAAGCACCTCCCTTCCATGAGTGTTTTTGTGGGATGGAAAAACTACTCAGATTCCAGGGCGCAGAGAAAATCTACCACAGCTTCATTGTTTTCTTGAATTTTACCCTTTTCCAGCTGCTCAAATTCCTCTTCTGTCAGTTGTCACTGCCTCTTCCTGTCCTGTTGTTATGGGGGAAAAAAATAACATATAAGTATGAAGCCCCAAAGGGACACTGTTGTATGTGGCTTTTTTTAATTCCACACTAAAAGACCCAAAACAGAAAGTGGGAGGTTTTATAATCATATATTATGCACTTAATGACAAACACTTTTTACAAAGAGAAAGCAGCAGCAAGATCTTCCAGTCACTGGAAGGTTTTAGAGGTCTTCATGTGAGCAACCTGACAGATGTCAAAAGAACCACAGCACAGCCTTTAGATGCATGAGGACCACAGCAAGTCAGGTGCCCAGAACTAGAAATAATCCAAACAAGTTCAGGAAATTATGGCTACAGTTCTAGTGATTTATTTGACTTGACTCAGAAGAGGCCTTTGAATTGCATAATAATAATTTCATGTTAAGAAGGAGAGATTCTAGGGATGCAGAAGCCATTTTGGGTGTTTTTTCTAAAGCAGCCAAATTTTGCTCCCATTTTATGGAGCTGGCTTAGGGCTTAGGGAGGGTTTCCAGCAGCCGCTGATTCTGGGCAGCTGCAGGGGCAGGAGGTGCCATTAGGCACCACAGTGTGCCTGGGGCACAACACCCCGTTAGAAGCATGTGGCCACATCAAGGAATACAGGGCTAGGTTTTTCCTCTAAATTGCTGTCTAATTTATAGGTCAAACCCTTCTGCACAGCAATCCAAGATAACTTGGGAAAGGACTTGGTTACTTAGGTGGTTCCCCCTTTTTTTGGTACAGTAGATACCACACAAGTCAGGACCTGCACCGGAAGATGCCGTTGGCACCTCCAGGATTAACCTCAGTAGTCTGGATCAGCTTAGCTCCTGCAGCTCACAGTGTGCCAGTGGCACAGGAACAGGTGGCATGAACTGTTTAAGGAGCAGCAGCCTCAGACCAGAGAGGTTCAGAGCAAACTGTAAGATTCTTAATGCTCAGCCTGTGACGTGGGGATTTTTCTCCAGCTCCTGTCTCTGCAGTAACACTGTCAAGTGGGCATGATGGAGATGTTTGGGCAAAAATAACGGCTTCCTAACCTTGGAGCAGAATTAAACACACTATAAAGATATGGGTAGAAGGTTTTACACCCGCATGCACATAAAAGCAAATACTGTTTATGAATTCCAAGTCAGTCTACAAGGCTGGAGATGGCAGGGTCACAACTGCTTCCATGAAAACCCAGCACTGTAGCTGCTCCTTGCCAGGAAAAAGGCCTCCACATACCATTTCTACTTAATGCATTAACCCATGAAGTTCACCCACTGTCTTTCCCTGAATAAGTGTGTCATGAGCACCCATGGGAGTTTGGAGATTGGCTCATCACAACTTGCCATACAGCTTAGACTCAAATCATTTGGGATTTTTCAAAAAATTGCCACCATGAATCATGTGTTTTTACTGTAATGAAGCTAAGAATGAAATTATGCTCCTAAAAGACATGCAAAACTAAAGTAGACATTATGGTTGTGAGAGTATATTAATATCACATAAACCAAATATGTGAATATAAAATAAAAAATATAAAATTATTACTGCTTGGTAATTAGCACACAGAGAAAAAATCTGGTCTAAGAGAAGTGCAGATGATCATCGAGTCCCTGGAGCATATCCTCATATTCATTAAGGCAACTTAATGAATTTGATTGAATTTATTCTATGTAACAGAAAAAAAAATTGCCCAGTGAATATTTTTAAGCATATGTGCATGTGTATGTGCATGTGCATTTTAGATGGCTTGATAAATCCACAGCTATCTGGATTTGGAAGTAATCTTACCCTGTCTGTAACCAATATGCTGGAAAAATTACTTTATGGGGAGCAAGAATAATTCTTCTTAGCCATAAATCAAAGCTTTTCAGGAGGGAAAGATGCATCTTGGAATTTTTCTGATTCCTCTTACCAGAAAGTCTTACACGCATGGCCACATTAAAAGACATTTTCAAATGAAAACTGAAAATAGTTTCAGAAAATAAGACAGCAGAAAGCACATGGGGCTTGGTTTGATGCTAAGGAAATATAGGCTGAAGGAGAATATTACCAGCTGTGATCCATCTGATGCAAGAGACTTCGCTTTCAAAAATAAAGCGGCACGGCGGAAGGGTCAAAATTGTGTCTGGGATTTAGGATTATGTTATCTGCTGTTCTGCAACATGGTGGCAGAGAGAAAAGTCTTGCTGATACTGCTGATAGCAGGAATTGGAGACTGAGGATTAAGCAGTGGCACAGATAGCAACCAGCTTTCTTCTGTTAGCCTTTCATAGATTGAAAAAAACAGAAAAGGGTGCCTGCACACGTGAAGCAGACATAAGCTCTATGCCCTGTTGATGAGGCACTGGGCAGGAGGCAGATAACTTCCAAAAAAGTTGCATTATTATTTAAACCTGGGGTGAAGGAATGTCTGAGGGGTTCTAAGAGGGGTGTGGTTTGCAGGAAAGTTTCCAAAGCCCAGGCAACACATCTGAAGAGGAGAGTAAAGCCGTGCCCCAACTCTCTCAGAAGAGGACCCTCTCAAATCAAGGGCACTCCTCAGCAGGTCTTGTTGTGAGCCAAGTCTTGCAGTTGTGTTGGAGATATGGTTGCGATGGACAGACTTCTGGCTGTTGGTATTACCTCCTCCAGCTCACCTCTGCCCTCCTTCTGGGACAGTGGAGCTGATCAGCATCTGTGTGCCCAGCCAAGGGCTGCTGATAGCCCAGAGTCTCTTCGCACAGCCAAATGGGTGGCATCTTCTCCAGTTTAGGAGCTGGCCCTCACATGACTCAAACATCTCTGTGCATGCAGTGCAATCTCATTTACACACCAGAGCCCTCAGATATAAATCATGTCCCTCAGAGGATCCACAGGCTTGAAATCTGCTGTGAATCAGACTGTTTTCCAGGTGCTTTTCCATGGAGAAGAGGGTGTGCAGAGGAAAGACTTCACTCCACAGTTTGGCACCATTCAGCCCAAACAGCTCTCTCAGACTCAGAAGATATGCAGACCAGACAAGCAATGGAAGGAATTTTGCAAGGAAACAATATTCAAAAATTCCAAATTCACTTAACCATGGACAACCAATAAAGAAAGTCCTGGAACCCAGCAGTACAAGAAGCAACTGTTTCCATGCTTTGAGTGTGATGGGTTGGACCCCCAGAGGTTCCTTCCAACCTCAGTTACTCTGTGAATGAGGGTTATGACAATGCTTTGAATTTTCTAAGGTTCCTTTCACCTATAAACCAGCCTCACACTTCTTTCCAAATGCTAAGCTACACCACACCCCATCAAGACCATTTTTGTGCATTTTAACAACTGCAGAAAGAGTTTAAGGCTCTGCTGGGTGGAAAAAACAGATCCAAAGCTCACAAATGACTGACACAGACCCAGAAGAGGAGTTCAGCTCTTGCAACACCCAACTTCATGCCATAACCTTGCTCATTAAACACTGCTCCCTCCCCAGCTGCAATCCCAGGCGTGACTGTGCACTGCGGGCGCATGTGCTTCTCACTCACTAAGCTCTGCTCTTCCCACAGCCAGATGAAAAATCCCAGCCAGACCCCGTGATGGGAGACAGATGCAGAGCCACTCCCAACATCCTGCTCTGCCTCACGCGCTGTCTACCACATCAGCACCTAAACTGGTTCCAGCATCATCCTCTCTGCTGATGAGGTGCAAAGCAGATGAAATGCAGCCAAATCTCAGTGTGCCAGCTGGAAGAGGTGAGCTTTGGTGTACAGCAACAGACTCGGCTCAAACAGGCGCCATCAGTCAGATCTAATGCCAGAAGTTAAAATACCTCTTTACAACACAGGAATCATTTGGGCCTTGAATTTATCCTCGGTGCTGCATAACATTACCCACTAACTTTACAGAAGTAGATAGGAATGTCCAGGTTGATCAAGACATTGCTTGAACAGATGCCAACACATCCCAGAATAACCAGGCAAGAAAGCCAATGTCCATTCACCCTGTTTGCTGTGTTCCAGGTCTAAATTCATCCCATTTCTTCTGCTGCGCCAGGGCCAACATGTGTTCTGGCCAAAAAAAAGTTATGAGATTGGGTCATGCATTCAAAAAGCGAAGTGTAAGAAAGAAGGCTGGGGGCTCTTCTTCCAAGGAAAGGCAACAGGAGGTACGTTAGGACCTGTGTGAGTTGGAGCACAGGCATGGCACTGGCTCCTGGATTAGTGGTGGGATCGCACAGAGGCAGTCTGTAAAGGTCTGCTCCAAGAAAAGAACATCACATGAAGTGAGTAGATAGGAAACAGGGGTGGGAGACAGCAGGGAACCTGAGAGGCAGATTTTGACTGCTTGCAATGGGGCTGCAATGCAGAAGATGGGCTGGGCCTGGGCCAGGGCTCTCTACAACCTTCAGTCCCTGAGGTAATTGTGGTTGACAATCTCCCCAGCTAAGCTGTGTGACAGGGTACAGTTAGATTAATGGTTGGACTGAATGATCTTAGGGATTTTTTTCCAACTGTAAGGATGCTATGATTCCAAGTCACAGAATTTTCTAATTCCTCTGGCACTGAACTGCATCAGGAGGAAGCTGAGTGGCAGAAGACACCATGGGCCAGCAGGGGCCAGAAGTGGTGTGCTCAGAGCTGAGATGGCACTCTGCAGGTCCAGCCATTGGGCACAGGACCTTAAGGAAGTGCATCTCTTACGTTGAGATCATCCGACAGGAATTTACAGGCAGAAAGTGCAGCAGTTGCACCGGACCAGACAATTGGATGAAATTGGATGAGGTTTTCCAAAAGGAGGTGGAGAGCAGAGTAGAGCACACAGGATGTGATTTCAGTTCTGTTCATAAGGAGTTGGCCACTTGTGTGGAGGCTGAATTTCTGTTCCTACCCACTCCCATGCTGTCATGTGTCTTCTCCAAACTATTCAGCGTACATCATCTGCTCAAATATTAGCTCCTTCAGCTGCTGAGCCATTGGATCCAGCTGTGCTGTGAAAGCATGTATGCCTTCCAAAATGGGGCTTGGCTGACCAAGACTGTGTGGAGGCAGAAAGGGATTTACAATTAGTTAAATACTCATGTCCATTCTGACGCGCTCAGGAATGGACCGATGGTGTAAGTGACTTCGGAGCACTGCACTGAGAGCCAGCATGTGTCTCTGTACTGTTTATTCTGTACCATCCTCACAGCCTGTCACCCAGTGCTGCACCAAAAACCATAGAGTGGTACCTCTGCCTTAGCTGGATATCAGTGCAGAACAAAACAAATACCCACATGACTACTTATTTATTGTGTTATCTGAATTTCTGAACATCTCTCCCCTCCCCCAGGCAATAATGCAGGGCACAAATTATCTACCATCCACTGACAGATATTGATCCATGATGCTATCAACAAACCAGAACGACACATACATCTTATTCAATGTGCAGACATTCACCCATGATAGCACTGGCAGCAAGAAGACCCAGATAAATTTTGTGAATAACATAGTACTCTAAATAAGACATCAAGACTCTTTCTATACATCCCTAAACTGAATTACTGAGGAACAAGGTATTTTCTCTGTAAATTACTTGCTGTTCTAATTCATGGATAAAGAAAAAAAAGAAATTTGCTGTTTGAGAGCAATAATAGACCAATTCTTCCCTCCAAGATATCCCCAGATAGAGTACTCTAGAGCATCAGGAGAGCAGTTCTGCTGCTAAGCAACAGGCAGATGCCCAGACAGCTGATGATTTTACCAAATAGATGAGTGCCAAAGATAAAATATGGGCAAAAACAGCAGTAGATTTCTTCTCCCCACTTTTTTTCCACCCCCAACAGCTTCATTCAGATTTGACAGTCAGCAGGTGTTGTTTCAGATTTTCATCCACGTCTCCAGGCAAATGGAAACAGAAATCCAACACATTCATTCTCGTGCCACTAGCACCTAGACCTAAGGAGAACTTCTTCACTTGCCAGGAATGAGATGTGTTGCTGTATGCCAAGGTCCAAAATTAGAGGGCAGTCTTAACAGCTTGCTTGGAGCTGCCATGCACCAAAGAAGCATCTAAGTCTTCATGTCAGGTTAGATTTTATTTCCCTTGGCAGTTGATTTTTTCTACATGCAGACACAGTCTTGTCTGTGAAGGCAAAATGAACTATGGTGGGATGGGAACAAAACAAGCTGGCTGTGAGTGTGCACTCACACATGCCTCTGCATGACTTGTTTGCAGCCAGCTCTCAGGCCAAGGAAGAGGGCTTTAATCCAGGAGATAAAGCATGGCCATAATCTACACAAGTCCATATGCACATGAGTTGCATGAATGAATTTTCTAATAGTAGCTTCAATATGGGACTTTTCCTCTCCTAGTGCAGGAGAAGTGCAACTTTTGCTGAGCACACTACAAAATCAACATTCACCTAGAGCTAAATCACAGAAAACTCACACTCCATGAATATAAAATGTCCACGAGGAGTTTAAAACAGTCCTTGAGTATAAAATCAGGTGTGGGGGTAAGTATTCAGAGCTTCTTTGAGTACTTTTGGAAAATGACTCTTTCCAGAGTCCTTTAGGAAGCAAGGAGATAGCTGTTTGTGTAATTCAAAGAAGAGCCCATTCTTGGGAAAACCAGTTCCAATAAATGGGTGATCCAGGGGTTTAAACTGAATCTGATTCCTTCAAGACAGCTCAAGCCACATCTCCCTGCTTCCGCTGCTGCTTGCCTTGAAGACTCGTTTTGTAATGCAAGAGAGCTCCATTTTTCTGAGGTCAGTAAATATCTTTAATCAACTTCAGAATCCACTTAAAACACAAAAAAATGGCTTTTCTCTGGTTTTCTTCAAGTTAGACAAATTTCCTTTGGTATTATGACTTAAACAAATGCTCAAGTACTGTGTAAAATAAATGCTAAACAGGATTCTGATGTGTCAGATATGTTACTGTTGGACAACACGGACATGATGGAAAAGGTGGAGACCTTCTAAGGGCCTCAACCAGAATTGCTACTGAAATATCAAAGCAGACAATGTAATCGCATGCTGTTTTTCAGTGTTGTGCAATACCCAGCACAAGGTTGGTTCATTGACTCTCATAACTTGAGGAGAAAGAAATACATCACAGATTTTTGGTCATGTGACCTTAATTTGTATGAGGTGAGAGTTCATTATCACACACAAAAGAAAACGTCTTATCAAGACGTTGAAAGCATTTTGTCCTGATTTCAGAGCTTCTACACTCCATAATGAAACATAAAACTGTACATTTATTATCCACCTGGAAAAAATTAAAGAGTACAATGCAACCACCAAACACCTCCAGAACCAGGACAAAAACTGCCCCCCAACTTTGCCTCCTCATCTTTTGCTAAAGAAAAAAGCATCAGCTCTTCAACATTAAGGCATTGGAATAATGCTCCCATCTCTGACTGTGATAACTCGCATAAAAAGCCTGAAGAAACAGTTAATGTAACTTAGGCATACCTGAAGTCAGAGACGATAGCAAGGAGATTTGAATTTTGTAACTTAGATAATGTGAGAGGAAGGTCTTCTGTATGACTCAAGTTTCAGATCTCAAACAACTCAAATCTATAGCCAGCTTCCAGCCTGACAGCACAGGTCTGGAAGAAGTGCCACTTGCTGGTGAAATTTCTGTTGAATTCTCTTTGTTCAAAGTTATTAACATGAATGAACAACAATCCGTAAGGCTACTCAGACAGATTGTTGATATCTTTTCTTTCAGCAGCAATTTTTTCTGTCTCTGAAAGAAATCCCCACTGCTCAAGACTTCTGGCTAGGAAAAGTTCCTCTACAGTATGTGGGATATTTTCTTCCTATTAAGTCTCTGTTTCACTGACCCCAAAATACTACTGAGATTTTCTAACTGGGATTTGCAAAACTTGTTCATAAACAGGCTCTGGATTCTCTCCTCTTGTTTAACTGCTTAGCTCCTGCAGTCTTATTATTTTTTTATTTTCCTGGAGGTAAGTTTGATGTAATCTCTGCCAAGCTTTCATAGCTTTTCAGAAAGTGGTACCAAATGCCTTGAGACTCCCAAAAACTCCTTTGCAAGCTCACACCATTGCAGAGTCTATCCTTCAGAAATAAGTGGGACACGGTAAAATCTAATTCTGGGACTCAGTAACATCTAATTCGTAAAATCTCGCTGTCCTGAGCAGGACTTTCGCCCGAATGAGGGACTTGATGCGATGCAATAAATGGTCAAAGTCAGCCTGGAAAAATGCCCCTCCGTTTCTGAATCTGTAATTCCACATCCTTACCAAACCCACCACCACCTCGCCACACAGAGGACCGGAGGGTGCCAAGTAATCATATCTACTGCTGAACCACAGGGAAACAGAAAGACAACAAAGAGCAAGTAAAGGACTCAAACACCCATGTTCTTCATGTGGCACAGGAAATCGTTCATTTACCAGGGCAGAAAACTTCCCCATCTGCAATGCTGCAGAAAAGAAAGCAACAGAGAGGGTGTTGAGTTGCAGGGGGAACAGTGTGTAAATCAGGGGCAAGAAGAGGTTTTGCTTTGCAAAGGAGTGGCTACATCTCACCTAGAAACCCGTATATGTGATCTGTGACCTTGTCTCGGATACTCTGCAGTTACCCCGAGGAACAAAGCTTTGGAGAATGACAGAAACCATTTGGAAATTCCTGGGTATTGGTATGAGGGAAAGTAAAGGAAATGGAAGTTTATTTTTATTGCAAGAGGCAGTGGGGAGGCAGTGATCTAATTGCCAACTTCAGAAATTATCAAAAGGCTTGAAATTCCTCCTAGAAAACTGCTGCACGCTGGGAAAACATGGCAACGTAGAAGTGTGCTTTCACTGGAAGGATAATAAACATATGGACCATATTACTGAGGAGATCTAAGAATAAAAAAAAAAAAGGTATGAAAGAGATCAAGAGGGAATGGGTGAAAAAACCCCAGTCATGGTGGGAGACCAGCAGTTGTCCCTTTCTCCCTTCCCCAAGGACAAGTTGCACAGTCACACATAAACATTTTGCTCAGCTTTTCAAAAGCATTTCAGAGCTTTTCTGCCAGCTTGAATTTTAAGCATGATTTGCAACAGTACTTGCCCCACCCGCATCTAAGGAAAGAAAATCTCTTGCCAGTGGATTTTGTGCCTTGTGCCAGATGAAAAGAGTGGCTCTTTGCAGGCTGAGGCTGAAGCTGTCCAGAAGAAGATAGGAAGATCAGGTTAGATCCTGCTGGCTCTGACTTAGCATTGAAAATTTGGCTCAAGAGATGAAAGGGTAGTCAACTCTTTAGATGTTTGCTTCACAGAGGAGAGCACCATCCAACACAACACGCAGGATTGCAGACAGCTCTCCAGGGAACCTAGATATCAAGAAAAGCTTATTCTGGATCAGGACACCTGGGAATTTGGAGAGCAGGGGACAGATGAAAAGTAGCCAGTGGAGAAACATCTTCCTAAGAGCCTGGATCGACAGTGGAGTCTGGCATGGAGCTTCTGGGACCCTCCACTATGTAACTTAACTCAAGCAGGATCCCCTGGGAGAAGAACTTGGACCAGTATCATGGGATGCACACAAAGTGCATCTCTCCAGCAGCAGCAGCAGCAGTGCCTGCTGCGGGGCACCGAGCCCGTGCTGCTGCCGCTTGGCTCACCTCCAGAAACCGGTTGGCCAATTCAGAGCCTGCTGACATGGGAATAAGAAACTAATGAGGCCTTAACTCCTGTATGACTGCAGGCCAGGGTTTGGCTCAGAGCATATCTTGGAGCCTGGCCAGGCTATGCAGGAAATCACCGCCCACGCCCACGCTCAGAGGAGGAGGAGGAGGATAGCAGGGACCACGTGGCACGGTGAGACTGCTCTGTGTAATGGTGGAGGAGCCTCCATCACCAGCTTCAGACGTAGGGTATCGACATCACCCCCTTGAGCATCTTTTCACTGTGCCGTTGTTAAAACTGCAAGCCCATTAAGTGACATTTCATATGTTTTCTCTGCATTTCTCTCCATTTTTGTCAATTTACAGCATGGCAATGAAGTAGCAGCAATTTTGGTTTTGAAAGAGGCAAAGGAAAAGCAGTTTCTATAGAGAGACCAGAAAAGCCCCACTTTCACACAGAAAGCAGAGCAAAAGGCCTGATTTTGCTCATGAAGCAGCTCTTGGCTTTTTCTGCTGAGTGCAAAGAAAGAGCTGGTGTGGTGTGACTGTTATGTGCTGTATCTTTACCATCAATCACATTTTAATGAGAGTAAATTGAAATTCCAGGCACACATTAATAATGAATGGATAAATTAACTCTGAGGAACCATCTCATCATGCTTTCTTTCACTGGGCTGTGATGTCTAAAGGCTAACATCACATTTTGTTACTTTCTGGACACTTATAGGGAAAACTTCGAACTAAAGTATTTGCTGCAAGGCCCAAATCTGCAAAGGGACTTATGTACCTGCATTTCAGCTTGAATGGAATTTTGGAAGTCACAAAATACAGTGGTTCACAAAAACCACACCTACTTGCCCAGGCATTTCAGCATTCACAGGCACCAGAGTGATTGGAACAAGCTGCCCAGGGCAGTGATGGAGTCACCATCCCTGGAGGTATTTAAAAGATGTGTTGATGTGGCACTTAGAGACATGGTTTAATGGTGGTCTTGGCAGTGCTGGGTTAATGATTGGACTCTATCATCATAGAATCTTTTCCAAGCTAAACAATTCCATGATTCTATGACTGCCATAAATGTTCCTTCAATGCCTCTATTTTCACCAGCAATTTTCACAAAAGACATATTTTTCCCCCTTAGGTCATGCTGCTCAGATTATAGCTATTAGTATTTGCAATAGCATCCCAAAACTGGGTTTTCTTTGCCTAAAACCTCAGAAAGGTCTGTCATGGCCAATGTGGGGAGGGAAGTCCCAATCCAGATCCCAGAACAGATGCTCTGACACCTTTGCACAATAGACACATGTCTATAGTGTTCACTTGGATAGCAAGAAAGCTTGATTTTCAAAGAAAGCAATGCAGGGGTTCTAATACCTCCTTTCTGTTGGGAATGATGCCAGGCTTCAGGGAGTCAGAAAAGACATTAGGAGTTTGTTGTCACAATAGCATCAAAAATCCCCTAAAACTTATCAGCTGTATTCCCTGGAAGTGCAAACTGTCATTAACATGACTTTAAATTCCAATTTATCAAACCTTGGCTTCTCACTCTGGAGATTCCCAGCTCATTTCCCACCACGGCAGCCAAAAAAGTGGCTGCTATAGGTGATAAAATCAGTCTGTCTGGATCTGCAAGTATCACAGCATAGGATGTTTACTCCATTTGGCCATCCATGGATTTTAGAAATATATTCCTCCGTAAAGCTCAGAACATATTTCCTGTTTGATTTAAATGTGGTGTTTTCCTGTGCAGAGTTATTAAGGCCTGTTACACAGAAAAAAAAAAAAAGATTACATAAAATCTTGGAGATGGATGACTTTGGTGGACTTGGGTCATTCTTTAGTTCCTAAAAAGCTGCTTGGCCAAGGCAACCAAAAAGCATCTGCTACACCCAAGTAGTTTACTTGAATTCACCACTCCTTTCTCCCCAAGTCTGTTGACAATGTCAAGAAATTATTTGGGGCTCAGGCAGGAGTAGGTTCTGACCTCTCTCACATCAGCACTGCATCTCCATGTCTCCACCAGACACCACTGCAGTTCAGCTCCTCTCCTGGCATAAGACCTCACTTCATCATGACATGATTTCTTTCTGCTTTTTTGCAGAGGAGTGTTTTATAGAGGGGTCTCTGCCCTTTGCCATTGCTCCTTGCCGAGGTGCTCCCCGGAGCCAAGGTCCTTCCCCCTGTACCCTCACCCTCTCTCCTCTCAGCAGGATACCGTGCAGGACACCCCCCTGCCCTCCAGATGTATTTCTGATTATACAAGCCTCTGAACCCACACTTCTACTCCTTAGAGCAGCTCCAAAAGCAGAGACACCTAACACTCAATTTCTTACATCATGCTGCCTACTGTCTTCGACAACCCCCAATTTTATGGGCAAAACCTTCCTTATGCTGGTTAAGACATGTTGGTCAGAAACAGCTCTTTCCTCCAACTCACAGCTGGACCAAGAAGAGACGAGACTGCTTCTTCATCTTATTTCCCTTTATCAAAAGCTTACCTTTTGGGTCCCGTCACCCCCATCCTAATATCCTCAATCCCCACCGTGTTTGTTTTTCTCAGCAGCCTGTCGACATGCCTCTTGAACTTATTTATAGTCTTATTTATAGCACGGTTTCAGCCACCTCACTAGTTAATTTATCCCATATGTTTATTCCCCTTTGTGTGAAACAGGACTTCACAAGCTCTCCTTTATCTCTGTGGCCTTTTATTTTCAGATGGTGGCCCCAGCTGCCTGGCCCCTCACATGAGACCTGTTTTTTTGCTCCAGCGAACAAAAGAGCAGCTCAGAAAGAGTCCAGGGTGATGAGAGACACGCCAGCTCTGCGCCAGCCCTAACAAAGGTGGATACCCAGGAGAAGGTTGGCACATCCTCCACAAGCTGTACAGCCAGTTTGGCATCCCGATGGGATGGAAGTGGAGTAGGTTCACCTGTATCCAGAAGGGTAGAGACTGGGAAGTAGCTCTCACTGGGGATGTATCCTTTGATTTTCCTTCACTGAATGCCCAGCACTGTTTGAAAACCCTGTTCTTAATTTTTTTCATCCTCTGTTGTCTCATCCCCGGGGCTGCTGTGATCCAACCTTCTAACATGCTTTGAAGCCACCACTTATTTCTGGTGTCCCACAGCTGATCAGTGCCCCCAGCACACTTTTTCCCACCCCAAATCATGGGGAGAGCTTCCCAAAAGCAGCCAGGTTTGGGTGGCATTTCCTACAGTTGCAGCTCCAAGTGCCTGAACTTCCATGTCCATTCAAGGTGAAACATAAGCAAACTCCAGGCACCACCACTCAAATTACTGGCAGCAAATCATGCAATAAGTTGGGTCGCTATTTTAAGGAAGAAATTTTCTACAATGAGGGTGGTAAAACACTGGCACAGGTTGCCTAGAGAGGTGGTGGATTCCATCCTTCAAGTGTTCAAGGCCAGGTTGGATGGGGCTTTGAGCAACCTGATCTAGTTGAAGATGTCCCAGTTCATTGCACAGGGGTTGGGCTATACGACCTTTAAATGTCCTTTCCTACCCAAACCATTCTATGCTTCGCCCAGCTCCTCATTTCATTTAATTTGCCAACAGAGATGATTGCTAAACCTCTCGCATTTATTCATCACAGCTGGGGGTCAATGGCTGTGTGGCAGGTGTAATTTGCACACAGGGCCCCATAAAAAGGCCACTGTGGTGCCACATCTGTCCTTTCCACCTTGTCTGCAAGCTCAGCTGCAGCCAGGCAGAGCTCTGCTCTGCAGATCAGCCCCTGACGTGCCATAAATGTGTGGAATAATGGCTTTCCTGTGGGACCATCAGTTATTGCAGCCAGTGGTGAGAGCCCAAGGGGGAACACCAGAGACACAGCAGGTCCGTGTTCAGCATCAGGACAGCTTTAGAGGCAAGCAAGCCAATATAACAGTAGATCTCTCCTTAATGACTCTCTTTCTTTCCTAGCAGCTTATTCCAGCCCTCTGCATGGGGCACTTCGGTTTTTCTCCTCCTGACTTGCAGGTTTCACTTGTTGGTGAAACTCCTTGGTGTTTGCATTCTTCATGCCCTAAAGCCATCTTCTTGTAAGCCCCACATCTCACAGCCAAACTCTCTTCCCCTGACTGCTCCAGCAGCTGCTCTCTCTTTTTTTACTGTGATAGCTTTTGATGCTTTCAATGGACAACTGTGAAACACCCTGTGCTTTTCCAGCCTCATAACATCCCTTCCCCCTTGGGAAGGGATTGCAGAGACCTTCAGAGCACACTGTGAGCAATACCCTGTTTCTCTCATTTTCCAAAGAGAAGTGTTTTCAGTAGTAAACTCCCTAATCCTGGTGTTTCTTACGTAAAATGAATCCACAAACAACACCCCTCCACCCACAAAAAAAAAAAAAAAAAGACCACCAGTAAGCATCAAAACAGGCCCATGTTCCCCCTGCTTTCTTCTTTGCTCCTTTTTTTTCAGGTCAGCTTTAGACAGGAAAAAACTCAGGCTGACAGTGATATCTCTAAGGCAATTCAAGGGTCTCCCCTAGGAAGCAGCAGGAGTCTCATTATTCTATATTCTCCCAGACAGAATACTAAATTTGAGGAAAACCTGCCACAGCCATAGCAATAAGAAAGGAAACTTCCCAAATTGCTCTCCAGAGCCCTTGGATTCCTGTTTCATTACCTTGGTGTAAGCAGTCCCAGGTGTCTTTTTTTAATCCCTGTTGATCAACAAGAGCAAGGCTTGGCATGTCGATGGCCAAAGGCTCATTCAATATTATGAGCAAGCTTTAATATGAGCATGGGGAAGGCAAAAAT
Organism: Pseudopipra pipra; assembly: GCF_036250125.1. Classification (NCBI taxonomy): domain Eukaryota; kingdom Metazoa; phylum Chordata; class Aves; order Passeriformes; family Pipridae; genus Pseudopipra; species Pseudopipra pipra. The sequence goes on along the minus strand of NC_087550.1, from coordinate 31,497,916 downwards.
GCACTCTGAAAATTCACTTTTCTGTTGTAAAATGTGCTGGATTTTAATGATTTCTGTGTACCAGGAACCTCGGATTAGCTTTAAAGCATTTAGCTGTAATTTTGTTGGGTTGTGGTTTTTTGGGGGTTTTTTTCACTGTGAAACAACAAAAAAAGCACCACAACCCTGCAGGCTTTAAGTCAGAATGTAGACAAGATTGCAGAGTCTCGTTTCTCTGGAAAAATGCTGTGCCGGCAAGAGTAGAAGAGAACATTCAGATACAAAGAGGGGGGAGGAAAAAATCAGATCCAAATATATCTGCAGATAAATATTTTACGCTCTTTCTGAGTAGCTGGGTGGGATCAGGCAAGCACATGAGAGCCCTGCGCTGTGCGAGGCTGCCACCTCCTGGGGTGGGCAGCCCTGATGCCAGGACATTCACCAGAGATTGGGTTTGATTTGATATTTTAACCCAGAAATGATCGCCTCACATGGAACATGAATTGATATCTCTGTCTACAGCTTTTATGGAGAGCGGAGAGGTTTTCTAAGAAATGGGTTTGAAGTTTAACACACAGGTGTAGAGGGAAGAGGGTGGATGTGCCTGTTATCACTTGAAGAAGTGATGTGGGTAATCAGGGAATGCTGCATTTCACCAGGAAACCTACACATTTTCCCATTTATAGCAGCTGCTGCTCTTTTATCGTGACAGTGTTTTCTCCCATCATGGCTCCACCAGCCCATAATCAGTGACATCTGCTCTATCCCTTCTACCAGAGACGCTCAATGGCACCACGGAGCTGGATATCGAGAGTACAGCAGATTTTGCTGTGTGAGCAATTGTCTACAGGAGGGGAGAGACGAGAGGTGATGCCCCACTATCTGCCATGACTATGTAGCTCATGGTGCTCTGACTCTATCTACGTGGGTCAGAATACTTCTGTGTTGGAGTAGGAGGTTGGTTGCAGCTATAGTCTGGGAGCTATTGCCATGGTCTTAAGTGAGGGAGAAACTTTGGGTCTGGGGATCTGAGGACGGTGGCATTATCCTTGGCAGAGGGCAGGCTGGATGCCAATATGTTTTAGAAGCATAAAGGTTTAGTGCACAAACAGAATCTCCCTGCTCTGCACATGTGGACAGATATTAAAGGAGAGTGGAGGCAACCCAAGTTCAAGACCAGAAGAGGACTGTTCAGTCAACTAGACTCCCTCCCATATGTCACACACTGGAGGCGACAAAAGCCAATGTTAGGAGGTCAAAAGCAATCAGATCCCTCAATGCAAAGGACAGAAAAATTCATAGGCCCCAAGTGTCCTAATCAAGTGGGGAAATGCTGGAGTTGCTCACTTGTAGGCTGCTGCCAGACTCATGCACAGGCAGAACCTGAATGGGATGCTGCAAGGAGTCAACCTGGAAGCGATAGCATGAAATGCCCCCCCCACATCCTGCAAGTAAGTTTCTGCCTCCTTCCAAGGAGATTTACTGACCAGGAGCAGACCCCCATAATCACTCAAACTGCTAGCAGCTCTCTGGATTTCAGAGAGAAGAATTAAAAACAAATTAGAGGTAATGATCTCTTAAATTGCTTCTGAATCCACTCTGTGGCTGAGAGTTTTGGTGGATTTGGATAATCAAATCAAGCAGGGCCCTGGGCATGCAGAAGGGTGATATGGAGTTTAAGAATATTTTCAAGCTTCCAACTGAATATTAGATGTGATGCAACTGCCCTTTCTCATTGAAAACAGTAGTAAGAAACTCACTCAAGGCCAAAGCCAAGAACTTGACTCATCCTGAAGAAAGCATTTTCCCCCATATGAACTATGACAGCAGAACATTATTGACTTCTGTTGTTAGTTACTTCTTCTGTTCTTCTAGAATAGTTATATATAGTTATTCTTCTATTATTAGTTACTCCAGACTTAAATGGTTGCAGAGGATCTGCAGAAAGAGAGACAGGCCAAAAGGAGCTAAGGGGCTCTTCAGAACTGTCTATCCTTTTCTGCACAGTAGAGCTATACTGGTTGTCAAGGCTTACAAGAACAACTATAGGACTTCAGACAGATTTTCAGAGGGGTTAAATGCGCTGCATACTGTAATACCATGGATGGGGTACCCAGGAATAGGGCTGTGTTTGGCTGTTCAGAGGTACATCAGCATGGGCACCCTGCACCAAAATGCTACAAGTTCAGTTCTGAATGTCAAAGACGAGGTGGTGGGGCACGTCTTGCTGTTAACAGATGGCTAAAGCTTATCTGTATAAATTCATTTACTAATCAAAATCAACAGTTTATGTGTTTTGGAAGGTGGAAACAGCAGAAGTCAGTATTTAGAAGCAGGACAGGATGAACCCTAAGCCACTTAGCACAAACTTGTTTGCAATGTCCTACTAATCCCCTCCTATCCTGTCTTCATTACCCTCATGTACACTGCACCTGTGCAACTGATAACGCAGCAGTGTTTGGGAAGCGGATTTCAGACAGCCCCCCTTCCCCACCGAGGGACCCCATCCAGAAATGTTTTAAAGCAGGTTTTGTATCTCACTGGAAGTTTTTTTCCTTAAACTTTTAGGGAAATAAAGCAAGCCAACCCCCTGGGAAATGTGGTCTTTGCCAACATCTCCAGCGGTCACCTCTGCATTGTGTCTGGAATTTCCCACTCTCAGCCAAGCCCTGTCCTCGTGCCCAGCAGTCACCCTCATCTACTTTTCCAGGTCATCCCTGATAGCAGCTCTTCTGGACTCTTCCGTGAGTAGATTAACCCTCGTGAAAATCATATCACAAATGAGCTAGGACAGGGCTGGGATCAGAGAAGGGATGTTTCATGTCTTCAGGTTTCTTACAGAGGTTCCCCACTGCCTGTCACTGTTTAGAGGCCTTTGAACAATGCCCTTAATAGCATGCTATAACTTGGTCAGTCTGAAGTGGTCAGACAGACAGGCTTACATGATCCTTATAGGTCCCTTCCAACTGAAATATTCTATTCTATTCTATGTCACCATGTAGCACTCAGGGATGCCTGGAGAATACAGTTCCAAGGTTGCGCCCATAAATGCCTTTTGAAGCCCATGGCCACCTTGAACCTAACCTTGCCACAGACCTGATAAATTCAGACATGTGTTTCTGTGCAGGATAAGACCTGTGGGTGAGCCCAGGGCTAGTAAAGGGGAACAATGAGCCTCGCTTTGCTGGTCCCATTTGCCCAGCTGGGGCGGGAACAAAGATTCCTAACAGTTTCTTATATGAAAAGGAGGGCTGCAGCCTCCTATTACAATCTCACCAGTTTCCTTCTTTCAATAACAAAAACAACTGTGATTTTCAGGCTTGCCTTTAATGGAGAATTAGTAATGGCCATAAAATTTTGTTTCTTCCTTTGCATAGGAAACAATCTGGGAAAACCCCACTTGACTTAAGCCCTTCCAAACTGCCTTATCCAGCATTCAGAACAGATTTAAAGTACCTTGTTATAACAAAGAAGAGCAATATGATTTGGTTATCAGACTAGTTGCCTTCTAGAGACACTTCAAAGCATTGTTGAGCCAAATGCTGCACCAGACCTTGCTTCAGAGAGGTGTGACTCAATTCCTGCTGCAGCCCACAAGGTTTGGGTTGCCATCCCAAGGAAAATGCACGTCAGGCTGATTTAGCAATGACAGAGTAAAGAATAAAAGATTACCTCTATGACTTAATCTTCCTACTTCCTATTTTCCTCTGTTAAAACTGATCTTTCCAGTGGAACTGGAGCACCAGGGCTCTGTGCTCCCCACCAGCTGGGCAGAGGTTTTGCGCAGCCAGTCCTCTGGCAGGAATATGGCATTTTCCCTGTGCAGGCCAGGATTAATATAAAGTGGTTAACTTAACTAGCAACATATGTCTGCCTCTTTTTTCCCACTGCCATTTAATCTCTCTTATCCACTGACCATGCAAGCCTCCTGTAATCACTGCAGAGTAATTATGTGATTATTCCAGCCTTCTAAATTACAGCTGCAGCTTGGACCCCAGCAATTGCAGGTGATGCAGCAAGGCTGACTTTCTCAACTGTTAGTTAATTACAATTAGACAGAATCAAAAAAAACCAACCCCCAAAAAAGAATCACACAATAATAAAAATGAACCACACAATACTAAAATGAACTACACAATAATAAAAAGCAACCTACACAATAATAATAATAAAACAACCTGCCAGAAAATGCAACTTCTGCTGAGAATTTTCACCCCAGTCTTTGTCATCATAAGGAAGATTAGAGTGGGAGCCATTAATAAGATAGCAATTTATGTTAATTTATCAGCACCTAAGCCCAAGAGCCTTAATAAAACTAGCTAAAAGTAAATTTATGATAAATAAAGGCAATTACGTTGTTGCTGTTATTACAACAACATAAGCTGGCCTTTCAAATGCTGTTATGCTGGGTATTATTGTCAAACTGGCTTAGACAAGGAGAAGGAGGATGGGGTATGCAGCTGGAGGTCTCACAGAAGGCTGAATGCAATGTCAGATGGAGTCTGCAGGTCCTCACCAGACCCTCTTCTGCAATGCCTGCACACACAGCAAACCACAAGGTTTAAAAAATAATGAAACTGACTTTTCAGTACTTAGAGTGAGTCTAAATAAAGAGGATGACTGACTTTTTACATGGGCAGATAGTGATAGAACAAGAGGGAATAGTTTAAACTAAAAGAGGAAAAAATTAGGTTAGATGTTAAGAAGAAATTCTTTACTGATGAGGCACTGGCACAGGTTGCCCAGAGAAGCTGTGGGTACTCCATCCCTGGAAGTGTTCAAGGCCAGGCTGGATGGGGCTCTGAGCAACTTGGTCTACTGTAAGGTGTCCCTGCCCATGGCAGTGGGGTTGGAACCAGATGATCTTTAAGATCCCTTCCAACCTAAACCACTCTATGATTCTATGAAATAATGCTTTTACAGAGGGGATGAATTGTAACAAGATCAACTTGCAGTCCCTCTCCTTGCCTTTATGACCCTTTCCTGAGTGTGACTTTCCTCCAGAGTCTGTCTTTCCAATGCCACTGAGCTGGGACTGAGATTTCCCTTCAAGGTAGGGATGGAAACACAGATTTCAAGGCACCAGAAAGTACAGAAGGAGAAGAATATCCCCCAAAAGTCACAGGCTCTTTTTTTTTATCCTTTTTTTCATAGCATTTAGAATCTCTGATGAGAATTCTTAAAGTGTAATTGGCTTTACAACTGGTGAAAAAATGGTAAAATGTTAGAAATCTGCAAAGGGTTTTTTTCTTTTTTATTGTTTCACTAATTATGGCTTGAGTGAGAAATATCCATGAACATTCTTTCTAAATCAGGCAAGTTTCAGCCAACTTCAGCTCAAGTGCCCCGAGCTTCCCCTCCCCTGAACACTGACATCCCCAATCTGGGGAAAAGGATTAGGACACAAAGCTGGAAAGGGCATGAATGAAAAAAAAAAAAGGGGAGTGAAGATATCTTCCCCAAGGAGCACATTAGGAGGCTACAGGTGAGCTCCATCAGAAGTGGAAAAGATTCTAATTTCATGATGATCTAAAATCCACTGAAATCAGTAGAAAAACCCCTGAGGACCACAGACCACTTGAGTCTCATGCAGAATCACACACTACTGCACCTGGGTTGAGCTGTGCCCACAGCGAATGTAAATCCTCCTGGGGTGTAAATCCTCATCACCTGCAAGATTTAATCCAGCATTTCTCTCTGGTCTCTACTTTCTTCCTTTCCATTCAAGCTCATCACTCTGTGCTGCAGTATGACTGAATGCAGGGTCCTCCATTACACTTAAATTTATCTACCAGAGCATACCACACTGTCCTGTCACTCCTCGGTTCTTTTAGGGCTCACAAAGGGACAACAAACTGGAAGTGTGACCCAATCTGTAAGTGATGGCATTGGCAAATTCAGAGCCATACTGGGGACTGAATTACTGTAAGAGGCCATTTTAAGAAAGGAATGTGTCAAATGCTTAATAGTGGTAATGAGCAGAGCCCTGTAGAATAGCAAACATGTCTATATGTACAAATACCCATAGGTCGCTTAGATTTTCCCCACAGTGACTCAGAGAGACAATGTTATGTTTCTGCAATGTGACATCATAGGGCAATAAAAATAAAACAAAAGGGAGCTAAAAACCCCAAAACTGGTGATGAATTGCAAAATAAACTGGGTCTCCAGCAAACCAATAAAGGGAGAAGAATATCCTCCATTTCCAGAGGGAAGATGGAGAATGGCAAAGATGCACTTTACAACCCATTCTGCCGGTAGAGATGAGGGGTCTGCTGACATTCATTTTACACATTCCCTTCTCTTCCCTCAAAAGAAAATCGAGCAAACCACTATGATTTAAGAAATGATAGCCTGACAGACTTGCACTGCAGGCAACCTTCATCAAACATTAGCCTCTTGGCTGCACTGCAGAGTAGTCAGTTTTCATTCTGGTTTAGAAGATCCTTATTTTATCACTTGGTTGATTATGATCAGAATATTTCATCTATTTTCACAAAAACCTTCTGTAAAATGCCCTATTCCAGTGAAAATAGTGAGAATTTCCCAGTTATATTTGGGAAATAGTCATTAAAGTTCAGAAGCACTTTGCTATTGGCATCACTTTTTAAAAGAGATTAGAATTGATTTTGCTAAACCATACTTGAAAAAAACAAGAGAGGAAAAGCTTCAGCTATTCTTCTAATGTGGCTTTGTTTTCTCTGTACTAATTTGTAAAGTGTTTATGTCTGAATTCATGTTAAGAACATGCAACTGCAGCAGTTAATAATTTCATGTATTACATTTGGGCTATGGAGTTCAAGGACCTGAGGAAACAGAGGAACATCAAAGTGATCCAACCAGCCAAAGACAACATGAATCACTGGTACAAGTGGTAATGAAAAGCAAGTCCTCTGGTTTGCCAAGAGTTCTGTGAGCCACTGGCAGTTTCTCCACTGGAGGTTACAGCCAAACAAAGTCCTACATATTCATGAGATGACCAAGTGGTTCAAAAATGCTTCTGGCCTTATAACAGGATGAGAAGGGAGGACAAAACTACCAAACACCTCTAATGAATTACCTACACCAGGGAACTAAACATTCTCAGGACAATTGCCAAGCCCTGCTTGTATTTACAGTCTGGGATGCTGCCATGTCCCTCTTAGAGCTGTGACACAGCCGTGGTAGTATTCATCAAAGCTGTGAGTAACCCAGCTTCTGCTCTGCCTCAGTTCAAATCCCTGTGCCTCAATGGCTATTCTAGACACTTGTTTATTTGATGTTTTGTAGATGGAGCTAATCTCATTTTTCCTGATTTCACCTGGTGAAAAAATGCCTTATCAAGAATCCAGAATCCCCTCGAGAGGGATGACCTTGTTGTGGTCTCTGCTGTAAAGACAACACTGTGAGAGAAATGTTTGCTGAAGCAGAGTCCAGGCTCTGGGTTCCTTCTCTTGTTGGGAGCTCCCTCAGTGCAGGGCTACAGACTAATACACATTTTTGCTTGGGCCATATGACATATGCCCCCATATCTCATGGAATAAGCTCAGTGAGATGTGCTGAGACCGCTAACCCTGGGACAGTAGATGATGATAGCCATGAATCCAAATGCAAAACTGCTGGAAAAGGAATCAAATGTGAGTCTCCCTCCTTCTGGACAGGTGCCCTAAGCACCACATGGTGGAGGTAGGGATCCTCTACTCCTCCAGCCCTTCTCAGTGTGGAGCATAACAGCACAAGCCGGATATACGAGGTCTGCATCATCACTCAGCCAAAGCTCACACTCATGACCCATAATACCGGGGAGCTTTAGGCCAGGGACTGATTTGGGGTGTTAGGGGAGGTTAAGCAGTAAAAAATAAGTTTGTGAAGAACACAGCTACCTGCGGAAAGAGAAGCAGCTAAGCAGGACAAGGGAGGCTCTCCCTTTTGGATCCAATTGCCTGCAAGGCAGTTATGTCCTTCAGTGAACATACCCATGGTATTTTAAGCACCTCCATAAAATACCACCTCCACCTAAGTGACTTCTTTAATCAGGCCCAAGCACTGCAGCCCTTGTCCTAAGGACATCCTCCAGCCAAGGATGCTGCTGGAGGCTCCATTCTCTTTTTGTGCTCAGCTCACACTGTCCTGTTTAAAAGATTAATGAGACATATATTCTCAATCAAGAAGCTATTTCAGAAGCTCTTACTACTAATCGGCTGTACAGTTCAGTTAGTAGCATCATTTGCCTTTATTTTGATTGGGAGTTTCAACAAAACATTTTATGGATATTTATTTCCCAGAGTAGCATTTGCACGTTGACGGACTGAATATTGATGGTGCTCAAGTCAGATAACCAATGCAAATCTAATGGTGCATGGAGTGTGCTAAACTGCCCAACAGTAATTTGGAGTAGAAAGGCACATAGATAAGGATACTCAGGCTTTTTCCTTGAATGATGTGTGTGGTTTTGCATTTGGAGAACACATGCACCTTGCTTAGAGGTGCATAATGAGGAGGTGAATAACACCTGAACATCTTACCACCTACGGCTGTAGATAACTAAAGATCCACAGATCTGAGATCACTCAGCTGAGCATAAGAGGACCTCTCCCACTTTACAAGATATTACCCTATTTCAAGAATTCATAATTTGTGTCTTCTGGGTCTCATCTTGTCCATACCATTCCCCCATGTTATGTCTGGCTCCAACACGAATCCTTGGGAAATTTTCTCATTGGCAAATTTACTCACCACGTAGCTCAGCATCGAGCCATGGCAGCAAGATGTGCAAGGTGACACCATTGGGAAGAATATTTCTGTCCTCTGATTGTAAAGGTAAGCTAAAACAACCAGTAACACTTCCACTTGAGATACCCAAAACTGGATTATGTGACTAGCAAACAGAAGACATGGACCCAGAGGCCACATCCTAGGTCTGTCACCTGCCTGCTATGCTCAAAAGGAAAGTTTTTGGCTACTGTTTTGATAGCAGAACAATCAAGACACCAACTAAGGGTTCCATCAGGAAGGCAGTCTGATGCTGAAATGCAGCAGAAAAGTCAAGTTATAGTTAAAACATTTATCTGACTCCAGAAGCCTCACGGCTCCTTTTTGGGCATCTCTGGGCAGTATCACCTTCTTACTTGTTCTGGAAATCAACATCCTTATAACACAACTCCCTGTTTTTCCGCAGTAAATTAGCTCACATTCCAATTTGTATTACAGCACTTGGGAAAAAAAAAAAACACATTCAGCTCCACTTTAACTGTTTTAACAGCACTCAGTAGGTCTTTCAGGAGCTCCCATAAGCACTGTGTGTGCTGGCTGATCTTCTAAGAGGCCCATCCATCTCTGTCCCACTGCTCATTCTTTTACAGCTCTGCAATGCTCTCATTTTTTTCTTTACTTTTAGGGCTATTTCAACAAGTTTCATAACCCTATTCCTCTTACTCAGAATAGCTTGCAAGAGCACTCTGATTCTTCCACAAATCTTCTTCAGGAGTGTGTATCTCCCTAATCCTCTGTGTTACCAACGTGTACACCAGCTGCAGGGTCTTTAACCCCCGAGTCCTTCTCACCAGATTTTGGGATCCACCCTGCAGACACATATCTTTGCTGACATCCTTCATTAGATTTTCCTGCATGGCTTTGATCAGAGAGGAACTCAAATTCATCAGCAAACAAATTGTTTGAAGTCTTGTCTATTGAACCAGCAGATTGGTTTAGCTTTTAATTATTGCTGGGATCCGACATTTGACAAATATCTGACTAACACCAGTGATGATGGGTTTGGTGATAGTTTTTTCATTAATGCAATCGTAGGGTAGGATGAGTAAGATAAAGCTAATAAATAGTCATTCTTGCACCATACACGTGTTCCAAGGCTTCAAGAAGTCCTGATTTATCAGCATAAGTTTTTGTTTCTCTGCAGTTTTCAGCAGATTTCACATATTTCAATATTTTCTCTGTGTCTACTTTGCATTTTTTGGCCAGAATAGTTCTTTCTGTACTCTTCTTTAGACTCTTCACTTACCCTTCCTGTATTTTTCTGAAGCATTTCAAAGAATACAGCACCTCTGAAGCCAATGTGGTTATCTTCAGATAGCTTGCCATGAATTACCACAACGCTTCTGTTGGAACTGGGAAGTATCGGTTACGTGTGTGATTCCCCGGCCAGTGCACAATCACAACCATAATGGCTTCCAGTGATGTTTCACACTCTGCTGCAGCTTCTGTAAATTTATTCCACATTGGTTTTGAAACTGGATAATTCTTTTTAGTCAGACATGCATGTATTATACTGTTCCCTAGTATCATTTTCAAGTACAGCCTCATCAAATACTCTCAGGAGTATATCTGGTATCAATAGCTGTTTGCTTGTTTTGTTCTCTGCTTCAAATCCTACAACTGACATTGGAACTGCAACCTCTCAATTACAGGAGAAATATCAGTCATTCCCTTTACTGCTGTGGATATAAGGTATCCAGAGTCAGGTTTTTGCCACAATGTTTGAACGAATACATAAAATTTCTCATCAGAAGCCCCAGTACCAGACACACCTGCACAGCTAAATTCCAGTTCTGTGAGTCCAAATACATAAGAATTTTTCACCGAATTCACATAATAAATGCCTTGTCAGGGCAGACCAAAGGTCTAGTTAGACAATACCCTTTTGAACTCCAACTTTTTGCAACAGAGAGTTTTGTGGCAAGCACTTCACCACTTCACTCCTTGCTGTGGAAGGAACTAGTCTTGTATGTGTTGGGGTCGTGGTTCCTTTTAATTTCATTTTAAACAGTAGAATACTTCCCACATTTCAATATAATGATTCTTGCATTGTAAACCACCATTAGCTATTCCCTGCTTAGCTTCTCCTTGTCACTCATAACTGCTGTCTCCTCAGTTGTTCATACAGAAACCATGGATATCTATCATTATCCTTGCTGTTCTCCTTCTCCTTTCTGCCTTTCCCACTTCTAATAAATCAGTTTTGAAACAAGGGAAGTAGGACCGCACAGGTCTTTCCAAGGGTTTTGCATGGCAGCACAGTATCTTCTGGTTTGATCTGTACTGTCTTTCTAACAGTTCCTAAGATGCAATTTGGGGGTTTTTGACAGCTCTTGTGCATTGAGGTGGTGTCTTCTCTAGAAATTGTTACTCCCAACTCAGTTGTGAGAGGTGACAGTCAGCTTTGTATATGTAGAATTAGGACTGTTTTTTCAGAGTGCATCACTTTGTAATCTCACACTTTTGCAATGATTTTGTGCCACGCGAATCAGAGAGACCTCCTTGAGACACACGTGAGACACTATACAAGAGGAGCTGGCAAAACTTCTCTGCTCTCCAGACATGAGGTATGCAATGAAAACCCTTTCCTGGTAACACTGATGTTCAGGTGGATCTGTCACCACTGGGGTCTGGAGGAAGAGGCTGACATTCCACAGTAGTCCCATGTTTTTTCTTTGAGAAATCCTGTTCTGTGAGATTATGCTCTGAAAGGTAAAGTCTTGGCAGCTGCAAAGACAGATCTACCCACGACATCACTGAATGTCTCCTGCTGTTTGTGTCTTCTGCACCTTTCCTTCTTTTGCAGCCACTGCTGTTTTTATTTTAGTCCTTTCTCTAATGCCCCTTTTTCTCCTTGCCATAACCTACACTTACTTCCTGATGCTTTCGATCACCTTGTTGCTCAGTTTTTAGCCTTTGACTGCAGCAGGAAATTTGAACAAAATTTTAAATTCCAGATATTCATTAATTTATTTTTTAAACATTCCATTGAAATATCAAATAAATAGATCTGTAGTTTTACTTACCTTATTCAAACCAACCTTTTTTAATTTCTAATAAACAATATATCCTTTATCATTATATACTACATAAAATTTTTGGTGATGCTATTAAATTCTTTACTTCCCAATAGCAACAAATACACTCCACATATACAATAGTGCTGCATTCTAAAATGCTTGCATATGTTTTATCTTTATAAATACTAATAAAATAGTAGGGAAATAATAGATTTTAAAAAGCATCAATATTGCTGACTTGCAAAAAAATAAAAAAGGTTACAGCTTCTCATATTGTCCTGCAGATGAAAAAGAAAATCATCATTCAGGAGGAAAGCTTAAGGAAAAAGACATTGTTATATACATTCAGTATAATTCAGAATAACAAAGCACTGTGAAGTACCAGCAGTAAAGTCTAAAAACTGTGGAAATCATTACCATTAATATTCTACAATTTGATATATACTGACATCACTGGGAATATTTATTAGTAAAAGGTATAAATCCAGTAACAATAATATCATACTTACTCTAAAAATGTCCAAGTTTTATTCTGAAGGTTGTATTTCACATAAAGTGTATTTTCTTCATTTCCCCAATTTTTAAGGTTTTCTACCTTAGACCCTAGAAGGAAAGAAAAAAGCAGTTTGAGGAGAAACTGCAAAAGCCAGGTTTTTTACAACCTTTCCCATCTCTATTGGCAATACAGAGCAGCATTGGGACATCAGGCCAGGCTCCTCAGCTTGTTGAATCCTGGCTTTCCAAGGACAATTTCACTTATAAAGGTTTTGTTGTTTTTATGCCTAGAATAGCATTTTGGCTTTACTCACCCTGAGTTTGCTTTGGTTTTAGCCATAGACAGACTAGCTGTGCCAGAAACATGTAGAGGAGAGACTGATCTAGTCTTAAAAACCCACAAACCTCTTCTCAGCCAAGCTAGATCATAAGTATCCCGATGAACTACTTGAAGGCATCTCATGTAGCTTCCACCAGCACAGCATAGAGACACTTGTTGAGCACAGAGGCAAATCCAGAAGAGCCAACACGTGCAGGCAGCATTTCAAGACGAGCAAGGCAACGCTTTGCAGTAACATCATCTGCAGTTTGGCACTGTTTTCACGCTGCCCAGCAGCGGTCTGCAGGGGGTGAAGTACGTATCTCCACTGTGGAGAGGTCTGTGGCTGCCTTCACTCAGACCACCCAGCCACCAGTAGACAGCAGAGACTTACTGACCCAAAATGGTGGCCAACAGATGAGGTCCTTCTTAATACTGTACAAAATATTACTCATCTATCCATGCAGCTTCCTTAATGCAATAAAAAGATATTTAAAGCAGTTTTACAGAGCAGTTAATTTATCATCTTGAGCCAACTGCACAAAGTTTCATGGCAAGTCAGCAAATTCAACCTTATTTAAAGTACTTCCTCAGAATAATTTACCAAGTCAACTGATTTTTGACTGTGCGTCCTTTAAACCTCCATCATTTTTTTATTAACACATCTTAAGCTAAATATATAATTAATGACAGATAAAACTATGGCTCTTTGTAACAGGTTTATTGCAAATCAAATTAAAATGTCATACATACTTTCAAAAAAAGGACTTGAAAACCTTTTCATTATCTTTATGATTTCTTAAAACCCATTTAATAAGAGTTCCCTCCACTCTCCAAGGTGTAATGTCATTACTTGATGTTCTTCTCTCAAGATCAATTACCTTTCAGAATAATATGCTGTAGTCAACAAAAGGTTTTGGGCTCAGAAGAGGAGCAATGGGGTGGAATTCACCAGTCTGTTATACATCCAGTCACATATAATGGTCTTTTTGGCCTTCAAATCTACAAATGTAAAATTACCCCTTCTCTTTCCCTCCCTTCTCCAAATCAGTAGTAAAAGGATGGCAATCCACATGAGCTGAATCGTGTACTTTAATTACTAGTCTTATGTTTACATAGGCACCAAGTAGTTCAAAGTTGAATGTGCAGTAATTAAAGTATTTCCAGATGTGTTCAGTGATCCTACTCTGTTTTTACAGCCTCCAGCTGCCACATAATTTCCTTCAGTCGCTGTATTGCACACGAAAGTTAACAATTTTATTTCAAATTGTGTTTTTGAACAAGAAATATTCCCGGATGTCAGAGATGGTGTGACCAGCATCTTGATAATGAAATCTCTGATCCAGCAAAACACTTCAAGATGATCCCAACTTTCAATATTTGACTCACTCCCTATTGACTGAAATCTCTGAAAACCCAACAAACAGATCAGAGAATTCCTCAGATAATGTGAACCACATTGTAGAATTATAAATGAGGGGAAAAGGCTTTTCCACTAAAATCTGCTAAAGAAAATGTTCTAATTTTCCTTTTAAAATTGTGCTGGTTTCCCCTTTTGTCCCTAGCAGGCTATGTAATACGATTATTTATCATAGTTGTGTTTTACATTGCTGAGTGAATACCAAGGACCCTTGAGTTCCAAACCTATGTTGCAGATGAAACAGAAATAACAGCATTATCAACACACAAGTAGAAAGTTCTTAGCACTGGGGGGGGGAGGGAGGGGTGAAAAGTGAAAATCTAATCTCCACCCTGGCAATGCCTGAGTGCTCCTGCCCATCTCAGCAGGAAAATTACCAATGGAGCAAGCAGCAAAGATGATAGAAGAGGTTTGTCATGCAGAGGGATGTGCTGCAAGCAAGGGAGCACAGCTGTAAAATTGTTAGGATGAATAAATTTGTGCACAAGGCAAAAAAACCCATCCTGCAAACTCCAAAAAGCTTAGCAGCAGCTAACAACCTGACAAACGTTCTTCTTTTCCTGATTGGTTTTGATAGGCCCTAATTAAAATGCTATCTGGCAACTTTCTGTGAAATCAGAAGAGCTTAAGAGAGTCATCTCTCATGTTTTCAGGCTCTGAGCCATTCCCCTCCACACAAACCAACCCCACCCACTCAGGAGATTAAATATAACAGTCCAGACAAGATGAAATGCAGTGTTCCTACAGTTTTATTTGATTTATTAAAAGCAGAGAAGCAACCAAGTGGGAGGATATGCTGGTTTTGGCTGGGGTAGAGTTAATTTTCTTTGTAGTAGCTGGTATGGGGCTGTGTTTTCGATTTGTGCTGGAAAGAGCATTGATAAGACAGGGATGTTTTTCTTGATGCTGAGCAATGCTTACACAGAGTCAGGGCCTCTACTGCTTCTCACTCCACCCAATTAGCAAGGAGGCTGTGGATGCACAAGGAGCTGGGAGGGGACACAGCCAGGACAGCTGACCCCAACTGACCCAAGTGATATGCCAGACCATATGGTGTCATGCTCAGCATGTAAAGCCAGGGGAAGAAGGAGGAATGGGGGGACATTTGGAGTGATGGTGTTTGTCTTCCCAGGTCACCGTTATGTGGGATGGCTGAACACCTGCCTCCCCATGGGAAGTGGTGAATGAATTCTTTGTTTTGCTCTGTTTGCAAGCATGGCTTTTGCTTTCCCTATTAAACTGTCTTTATCTCAACCCACGAGTTTTCTCACTTTTACCCTTCCAATTTTCTCCCCCATCCCACCTGTGGGGAGTGAGCGAGCATCTGTGCGGGGCTGAGTTGCTGGCTGGGCGAAACCATGACAGAGGGAAAAAGGTCAAACGTTCTGGAGCCTTGTGAAAAGCTAAAAGCATCACTCTTGATTTCCAACATTACTTTCCAATTGCTGCTGAGTGTTTTCAAGAAGACATTAAGGTACATGAGGGGGCTGGAGTGATAGAGGAAGCCTGGGTCACCTAAGGATGCTGATGAGTGGAGGGAAAAGATGACTTTTCGATTGCCAAGTCAGCATCTGTGAGAGACTGAATTGTTAAGAGTTAATGACTCAACAATCAGACATTTACAAAAGCAGCAGGTGCTTTGCTGAGGCCAGGTCTGCAACTCCAAATTAAAGGGAAGGAGGAGAGTTTTTTGTGTATGGCGGCAAAACCTCTGACCTGAATAAGACAGAGGGGGTGCACACCCATCACCAGAAGATGACCCTGACCAACAAACCTTTGTTTAGCAACAAGCTGGGTTTTGAGCCAGATAAGGCAAAAGGCCAATAAGAAGCAGATCCTGCGAGGTGGGGTAATGCTTTTCATCTTGCCAGTGTCCTCCCTTACACAACTGGCTCAGGTATAATACTCCTCCCCGCCCCAGGACGGTATCAGGACATTTACACGCAAACCTGAAAGTATTCATCCCTTCTGATGGGGCATGCCTGGCTCAACTACACAGGTGTGAGAAACAGCTGTTATGCCTTAGACGGTGTCATAAACCGACAAAGATCCCCCAAAATGCCCCCAGACTCATTTCTCCCCCAGACTCATTTCTGGGGCCTTCCACCAGAGGACTGTGCATGGTTCACAGTGCTATATCAGTCAGCGTAAAACTCCAGCCCCAGGGGATGTACTTGGGTGTTCCCACCTGCACCTAAATGTATATTAACTCATTCAATTTTGGGTTTTGTGGGTTTCCCACATCCCCAATGGATCAAGACTGCGGCCATCACTTTGACCAATGGACATCTGAATTGCAACAATCAAGTCTTGTCTCTGGATCCATAGGTGGTGATATCTTTTCTCTCTGCTATCTACTCTTTCTTTCTTTTCCTTATGTATTTTCTTAAGTGATATTTTCATACTTTTATATTGCTATATTTCTATAGATAATAACCAAAACAGCTACATACCAAGAAACAGTTAAGACAGGCACTGTTCATGTTGATGGTCATGTTAATCAAGTAGGTAAAGAGAACATAAAACTTGGGGTCTTTAATGCAGATCTGTGTCCCCTTGTGGACCACCAGGACATGGGTCTGCAGGTCCCCATGGCGATGGCCAGGCCTTTGTGATGGGGGTCCACACTGTGCCCAAGTGCCATTGTGGCAGGAATCCTATGGCAACCATGGGGGTCCTTGACGCTTGCCTCTGCTGAACTCCATGAGGTCCCTGGCAGCCCGTTTCTCCAGACTGGCCAAGTCCCTCCCTTGCTACTTGTCACCTGCACAGCCACCCTCAGAGCACAGCCATATTCCCCATGAGGCACCCACCTCCCTGTCACATGGGCACCTGTCCCCACTCAGTAATATTGCCAAGGCTGAATGATCCTAATGCTGAGTTGGACACCACCTGAGCAGGTGCTAATTCCCAAACATAAAGGATGGCTGTTGGCCCAAGCTACACTTTACTCTCATGCTGTGTTTGGCTACCAGTCTGTCATCTCTCTCCTCAGCAATGGTCAGCCAGATGCTCTTTCCATGAGTCAGAGAGAGCTGTGGCCTTGCCTTGAAAGGAGGATGGAAAAGCAACCTGAGTACAGGGAACCCAGGCAACTCACTGTCAGCAAGACAGAGCACTCACAGGAGATCTTGGCTACTGATGATCCTGCTCTGCGTGATGTTATGAGTGACTTCAAGAAGGTCACCAGAAGACACAAAAATGATATCCTGCAAAAAAAAATGTTCATTAATACCCTAATAACTTTTTTGGTCTGGATTTGAGTTGGTCCTCCTGGCTCTGGGTCCTGGTCAGATGCTCCAGCAGAGACCTTTCACCTCAGTCTACCCTCCAGACATAGCACTCTGCATTTAGCCTCCACACCTTCCCTCTGGCTCCCACCCCACTGAGCCTATCTGCTCTCGGTTTCACTTTTTAGAGGACACAATGATCAGCAAGTGAAAGAAAAACCCCAAACGTTTGGCATGGGAATTTTTTTGATCATGTCATGTCACTTTTAGAAAGCACTAGAGACCTACAATCTTCACTAACTGAAGTCTTTAGAGGATGCTGTGCCCCTGAGCCAGACCTTCTTGGCACTTTAGAGGTCAATCAGCATCTGTGTCTTCAGATCAACTTGCTTGCATGTGACAAACTTATCTTCAGAGCCCTAAATCCTCCCAAAGCTTATCACAGGTTCATTTTCTCCATGTATTCCATCAGGAAGCACATCCCTTCCTCCCATGTGGAGTAGGGGAACAAAATGTCCTCAAATTTATGATGGTGATCCCACATTCAACAAAATAAGAAAAATAACTTTAGGGTACATTAGCTCTTACTAGGCAATGTTTTTGCAAGAGCAAAATCTTGTGATGGGGGACAACACAGTATTGCCCATCATATCATCAAACAACAAAACTGAACCTCCTTTGAAACATGGTTAAACTGATTTCTCAAAATAATTAGGTTCTTCACCATATGGAAGCCATTTTAATTCAAGAGAGAGCTCTTTTACCAAATGTATTCTTATGGTTGTTAAACTGGACTCACAGGCACATGGGCATACTTTTCCTATAAATTTCATTTTGACTCATCCTAATACATGCCTACAAAGAGATTCCAGTCAGTATTATGCTCGTTCATGAGGGCATCACACAGAGATCATCTTCACTTTCTTGGGAACAATGCAAAATAAAACCTTTGTCCTTTGTAACTTGGTATATGAACATAAAGCAAAGGATGAATTAGATGGGCTAAACTCATAGACCTATCCAGCTGCAAAGAGTAATAGTTCCTGATGTCCTGATTCACAGCCCAAGGAAGATAATTTTCTGCTGTATCGCTCAGCTGATGCCAGGGCCATACATGGTTATATACATGGTTACATACATAATTTCATGGTTATATTCATAGTTTTTGGAATATGGCAGGCTCTTTCTTTAATCAAGGCATTGACAGGCTGACATTACTGCAATCTTGCAGTGAATGTGGTATAAGTATAAAATCAACAGATAATAAAATGGAGACTCTACTCCCATACTGAATTTATAAATGGAAAATACAAAGCTGTGTGTAAGTCAACATAAAAAATGGGAGTCCATAACTTGACACATGTACATTCAGATTGGTCACATGAATATGTTTCTAAGAGATGTGCTACAAACTCAAGCAAAAATTATGAACTTGACACAGACGTTCATGGCTGATGTGCTTTGTGCTTTGTTATGCAGAAGGTGGGACTATGTAATCATAGCCGTGTCTTTAAAATCTATAAATACAGAGCTCCCCTTGTGATTAAATCATCATACACCTCCAAGAGGAAAGGGAGTTATTGTCTCCCCTTTATGGAGAGGCAAATTAGGCACAGCTTTACGCCAGTCATAATTATCTTCTCCACCTATGGGTTCATAATGGTTCACTGTGTGGAAAAACTCTGCTGTGCGAGTAATTTGCGAAAACGACCATGACTCATTTTTAACCTATCCCCATGACAAAATTGCCCAAAATGTGTAGTTGTAGACATGCCCTTTCAGATATCAGCAGGAAGGCTCCAGAGAAGGGGATGGAAAGACAGATGCAGTCCCAGCGTGTTTCTAGGGGGTTGGAGAAAGTAAGAGGGTGGTTCTGCCTGTGAACCCTCCACTGTGCTCTGAAGGATGTAGGAGATGGGCTCTCCCTTCAGTCGGAAAGGTATGGGGAGGGCAGGTAGTTCCTGGGCTACAGGCCTGGCAGGCCTTCAGCCCAAGGCATGCTGAGAGGAATGGTCTGAACATAAGGAGCTGCCTCTCATCACCAGTATGAATTGCAAAGGGATTTTGTATTTCACACAGCCACTTCTAAAGAGGGGAATGCTTGCTATATAATTTGGATTTCATATGCCAGGCCTCTGCAAAGACTCTGGATTCTCATCAGAAATGCCTCATAGAAAGAAAGCCTGCAGGGAAGGGCTATTTTACTTGCTTTTGAATTTTAATAGCAGACTATTTTGTACTGTTACCGGGCGCCTTGAAAGCATCTGGATTCTCTAGAGAAAAAGATCCCCAGGAGACTTGTTCCACTTGTTTTTTGTGCAATGCTCCGTATGGGGATGGTGGTCTATAAAAGTCGACATGTTCTAGACCAAAAATCACTATAACTGGGTTTCACTTTACCCATGTTAAATGACACTGGTGACTGTAGTCCATTTATTGTGGAACCGGCACGATGATCAGTGTGCTATGACAAAAAGAAGAGTAAAGAGTTGGTATGGGACAAGAGGTCTTGGGATATTTGGAATAGAGGCCTTGAGTTTCTGTGTTAGATTTGTGATGGAGAGGACTTTGGGCAGGAAGAGATCTAGGGGATTACACTACAAAGAGCTCTGGGCAGGAGATATCGGCCATTCCCTAACCCTCCTGACCTAGAAAGTCTCAAATGGGAACCCATCTAGGGGCAAGAAGAAAACCCCTGAGAACCCTGCTCTTACCTCCTTTTGCTGTGGGAAGTATGCTCAGCCTCCAGAGAGGATCTCTCCTTTCTTCTGTGGAGGATCTCAGCATTGTTGCTGGAGGATCTGATTTAGAAGGAACCCAGAGATTGGTTTAATCTCTAATGTTGGTGTCTACATGCAGGTGTCTACATTAGCCACATGTATGAGTTTCTGCTGAAGTACATGAAGAGCTAGTGAGGGCACTTGTGGAGCTGGGAGAGCAACTGAGCCTTGCAGATGCTTCCATACAGGTTGAACTGCTTCCTGTTCTCCATGGGATGTATTGACTTGAAGCTCTGTTTAACTGCCCACACATATGTGGTCAGTGCGTTTGAAATGTTCTGGTGTCCTACCGGGTCTCCAGTTGGTAGTCCAGGAGTGTGTAAGTGTCTCACAGATTCTGTGGTGGACTTACGATCCTTCTTTCAGATGTCCCAGGTACCCCATAGCCTCTTTACTGCACTAAGTGCACCTATGCAATGCAATGAGCCTTAGACCTCCACTGACTGAGCAAAAATCATGTAATAATGGGCATCTAGTCTAGGCCAGTCCCCCGGGCTTCCTCCATCATCAATGCAGGGAGTGCTGACATGTTCACCCCATCACTCAGTCACACCACTTTCTGCACTGCATCTTCTCCAGCACAGCCACACAGCATCCTCTCCCCTACAGCCCATGGTGGCCTCTACCCAGCCTTCAAGCAGTCTGTCCTTGTCACCCATCAGACCCAAATGAGTGACCTGCCCCAGGGACTTCTCTCAGTGTGTGCTGCTGAATGACAGCTCTCGTGTCAGAATGTGGCCCCAGGGAGTCAGGCAGCTGCTGAGCCTGTGAAGTTACCTTTTCCTTTTTTCTACCGACGCCTGCAAAGCAGCAAAAGGCATCAGTCCTTGTATGATCAAGAGTACAAACAGGGAATATTAACAGTAATATTGTAGACAAATTCTGCTCTACAACACTCAGGAACTACAGTGAGCTGGCTTAGCAAAGGGCAAACCTGAGTCTTTAACAACTGCAAAGCTTTTTGGTCTCCACTAAACGGCCTTATCTAATTAATCCTCATCTCCCCCATGGAAGATGGGGGGAAAATTACGGACCAGGAAATAAAACCACAAAAAGGTTAAGTGTAATGTCTCAATCCACCTGGAAAATTATAATCAAATTCAGGACTAGACCTCTGGACCACTTGACTCCAGGCCAGTTCCTAATCCAACCTCAGCCTTTTGCCTGGTGCTGCAGGAAAAAACCCACTGCTTCTGGGCTTAAGTGAGTTTTGCTGCTAGCTAGAGGACAGCAGCCTCCAGGGTTGTCTAAGCACCTTTTGCCAAAACTGAATTGTAGAGTGCCTTATGCAGTTTTGCTTGATTTACTTTGTTCCTTTGATGTGCAAGGATTTAGTGACATGCTTAGCAATACGGTAGCATGAGACACATTGCATAAAATCAAATCACTGCTGGGGCAGATGCTTCCAGATTTAAAAGCTCGATTGGTACCACAGGCACGTAGCTGCCTAACTGCAGGCTGTTTCTCCCAAGGGTCAGCCTTGGGGGAACTTGGGGGAACGTGGGGGCTTTTCAGGACCCCTTTTAGTCCCAAAACTGCAGTAACACGGATTAGAAGTCATCCTTTCAACCTCAAGGTGAATGTTTTAGGTCAGCAGTAGCTGATCTATAACATTCAGGCTGTACCAGTGTCTCTGAAGGACTGCTTTCAACTCTGATTCAGCAGCAAGTGCCACCCTTCTCCCCTCCCTTCACCACTCTGACAGCTGTGGACATGGCCAGGATGACCTAGATACTTGTCACCTCCAGGCTGGATTTTACCTTGATTCACAGTTTTTAAAATAGGACATGAAACAGATGGACAGATCCTAGCTTGTTCACATAGGAACTGCTTCATGCTCTGGGACATGTCAAGTGCTGTTCAAGGTCCTCTGCTGGTAATGGGCCAGCTCTCAAACACAGCTAGACTCTCCCTGTTACCCATCAGTCACCCACCTGAGCCCAGGGACAGAGCAGCTCCCAAATCTGTGGATGACGCTTGTGACATCAGGGAAAAAGTGTTAATCAGTGACTTCAGGGAATGAGGTATCTGCACGGTTGCTTATGAATATTACATCTACAGCTGCAAGAACTTAAATATCTTTCTCAGATTGCCTATGCTATCCTTTCCTCTCCCCTCCCCTCTCCCTTCCCCTTTTCCCTCCCCTCCCCTCCCCTCCTCTCCCCTCGTCCCATCATCAGTAACTGGTCTAAGTGACTCATCTAAGCTTTCCCTTCATGGCCAACTGAGAGACAGAAGATTCTTTGGTTGCCTCCTAACTCCTATTTTAGATAATCTTCTTGGGAAGAGCAGAACCATTTCAGGGAGTTATATACTTGACTGTTTTGTCATATGGAGATCCTATACTGCCAGCTTAGTTTGACTGCCTAATATTTAGATGGTTACAATGAACTGGGAAGCATCATTCCCTAAAATCCTCCATTTCCACCATGGGAACAATAAGAGCACGACACGAAAGAAACAATATCCTCTTCTCTCCTTCATCCAGCTGCAGGATGGAGACTGAGTGATCAGAAATTAAAATGCCAGCTGTTTTAGTTTTTCCATCATGATGCAGTGCAACAGCCCCTTAGGGCTGTGATCCTGCACGGTTCTAGTCAGTAGGAGCAGAGGGCCAAGGACCAATTATGAAAGGCTACCAGTATCCACAGGTTATCACCGCCTTTGAGATTAAAAATTATACTGCAGGTAAAACAAAGGCAACAACCACAACCTCTATAGGAAAAAACAGGTAAGCTTCTCCTAGTCACTGACAAGAAGCCTGAAATGCATTTTCTAGTTTTGCAATATCTGAAAGATTCAAATGGTCCTGGTATCAACCCTGCTCTTGTTTTGACAAGAACAAAATCCTGGACCATACCCAAGAGCCGCAGGCATTGAAGATTGCTGTTGGGAATGCAGGTTTGAGAATTTTGTAATGAAAATCCTCCTTGTGAAATATTGTCCCAGAATCTCCTATGAAACTCCAAATAAATCACATAGAATGTCTCCTAAAGCATCCTGGCCTCTCCTAAAAACATAGATCATACCCTCCCCACAGAATACCTTTGTACAGATCAGAGACCTGCTTCAGTTAATCATCAGACAAGGTCCAAGTGTTCATGCAGCGCTCTCTGCTAGACCACAGCCTGAATCAGCCTCCTTCATAGCATCCCAGGTACAGAAATTGCCTATTTGATAGACTCATGTGTCAAAAATCCATGACTTCTCCTTCTTGTTATATGGTAAAGGTATTCCTGATAACAATATCATTTATAATTGAATAATTATTTTTAAAAAATCCCACATTTCACCCTTTAGCTAATTATCTCAATTATCTGACCTATATTCCACTGAGAAGTAATTATTGCATGTGCTAAAATCCATCCATCTATCCATGCATTTATTCATCCTGTCTAAAGTATTTATACTCATATTTAGGTGCAAGTTCCCAGTTATAATAGAAATCCTCCCCTCAGGAACCACCTATCCCTTGGGAGCTCAGCTCTGTGTCTGCTGCCTGTACCTGTAGCGTCCCTGTTGCACTAAATAAGGTGGATTTGGAGAGCACAAGCCAAGTTTAAAACAAAAGGCATCGAGTAAGTGTGAGAGAAAAAAATCTTAAAAATAAGATGGGGATGCTGGAAAAAAAGCAGGAAAACACACACAACAAGTAGCTCCACACAAAAAGTTGAAGTTTTGACTTAAATATCGTATTTGTATATAAACTGTCAGATAAATAAGTAAAGAGTTATTAAGGGCTATTGTTAACAGGATGTTTTGGGGCACCCAGCCGTGAACTGCCTGGTACAGTAGTGGTACCTGCCTCGGCTTCAGAGCAGTCTTTGGTGTGTTGTTATGAGACCTCTACTGTCATCTAGTGACAAAAGTGAAGAAGTAGCCGAGGAAAAAAAAGGAAAAATCGAGATGAAAGAAATGTCAACACAGGTTGTGATGGGAGAAGCAGAAAACTGCACTTTGAACATCTGGAGCTCACTATCAGCAGTGAGGTCTCACTTGTACATTTAGAGCAAGCTGGGATGTTTTTAAGATGTCCCCTCCATCATTGCAGGATTGCTCTAACTCCTCAAGGATTGCCTACAGCCAACATGGCTCAAATGGGCACATCTATCCACAGAGTCTTTGCCATCCAAGACTGCCATCACAAGCACTGTGGGCATGTACACAGGCTATTTTAGATGTCTCCTTCAGGATGGGGCATTTTCCTCCCTAGAGGAGCTTATTTGTCCCCAACAGCTATGAAGGGAGTGAGTACAACATCTCTGATGTAGACACCTCCATAGCAGCACTCTGGAGTTAAGCAAGAAGACTGCTGTCCCTCAACTGGAAGGTGACACTCACCTGGAGAACAGGTCAGAATTTCTCCTGAAACCTTGTTGTTCCTATTCCCATTTTTGTTGATTTTGCAGGGAAAAAGCTCAAACTGGCCACCCCACAGAGCAGCTGACCATGAGGTGGTCTCTTTCTTCATACGTAGGAATGAGCTTCTCCAGCCTTTTGGGAAAATGTCCTGTATGGGGACATGTCCCCTATAGGGACTTGCTGGAAGCAGGAAAGAGCATCATTGGCAGCTGGGAGAGGTTGAAAGCAGGAGAAACTACCTGGAGTGAAATGAGGCACGAGGAAAACAAGAGCTGATGATGCATACACATAGAAGGAGACATCAGAAGGTCAGAGTTCAAATCTCATGTGTGACCTTGACCTTTTGTGTGATTTAGGACAAGTTGTTTCACCAGTGTAGCCTAGTAGAACAACAGGATACTGGCTTCCCATGGGAACTCTCCAAAGGCATTGAAGTTTGGTGGTATAGAACACCACAGTGATGCTGGGCACAGTAGCCTGCAGACACTCCAATTTGAAAAAAAAAAAAATTGTTTTTCACCAACAAAGAGCTGGTTTCCTCTCTCCCCTTTTAAAATATTAGGGATGTACAGTGCTTAGAAAATCTTATTTTTTCTCTTGTCAGCAGGGCTAAAGTAACTGAATCTGAAATTTGCCTTAGTTTGCCTTTCCCTCACAATATTCTCCAGCTGTGTTGCAAAAGTGGGTATGAAATGCAACCAATGCTGTCCTGCTCTGCTGGTAACAAGCCCACAGTTCCTTCTGTATCTCTGTGAATCACTCCATTAGGTTCACAGACCTGCCAAAGGATATTTCAGAGATTTCCTTTGAAGTCTTGAAAATAAAATATAAAGCACCATCAATCATGCCTCATGACAGCTTCTTTGTCCATGAACTATTTCCATTTATTAGAAACCATCTATTTAAATGCCACAGTGCATGGGAGAGGGATAGGTATTTAAAAAAAAAAAAAGGCACTTTCTTATCCTAATGTCAAAACACAGTCTTTTTTTCTTTGTTTTCCTGTTAGAGTCACATATTTGAGCCACAGCCATGTCTTGAACAAGGCAGGAGCATTATGGATGCTCAACAAGGTCCCAGCTTCTAGGGCACCACGCTAAGGGCAAAGACCCAGCTTTCACAGCGGGTAGCTTTTCACTCACACGATCAGCAAGCAAAGCTCAACAACAAGCCCTGAAATGATTGAGAAATGCCATTCTGAGCCAGATGAGGTCCCAGTGTGACCTCAGAAAGGATAAGCTCATGCTGGGAGCTTAAACCTCAGGGGGTCTGAAGAACATGAAGCTCCTTGAGACTGGACAATGCTGGAGACTACACTGAGCTTCAGCAGAGACACAGGTTCATGCATCCAAACAAATTACTTGTGCTACCCCATAAAGTAGCAGAAAATCAGCTGCCATCTATATATTTACAGGCAAAGTGGGATATTTCTGAGCAGGATTAAGGGCTTTTAGGCTGTACTACTGGTAAAAGCAAGATGAGGGTGAGGTCAGGGCCGAGGTCTCAGCTTGCCCTATTCTTTACAGTCCTCCACAGCAAGGAGGCACAACATCTCTTCGCTAAAAAGGTGTTTTCTTACAGTCAGAGGGATGCTGAAAGAGTAGGCAATGCACATCACCTTGGAAGGTGTTGCAGGGCCCCCCAGCCTAAAATGTTCGATATGTGCATGGAGAAGTGGAAAGACGTAGTACACGGTAAACAAAGGCAACATTTCACAGCAGCATGTGGTACAGGCAGCTCACCTCAGGTAAATATGCCATGGATGAATAATAAAAGCACTCCATTCGCTTGAAGCAGAGGCTGTCATGGAAACCCTGGCAGTGAGAGGCATCATTTAGGGGATTTGATTAGAAGTGACGAAAGAAAAGTCATAGTTTCCTGGGAAGCATCAGGATTCAGAGATTAAACACAACAAGCAGGGTTGAAGCCTGGGCTCATGAACTTTTCAGCAGGTTGTGCCCATTTAGCCCAGGATGTACTTGCAGTTTAACAGTGCCTTCAGTCTTGCAAACTGGAGTGGATTTTCCTCTTAGACCTGTTGAAAGGGTATAAGCCCTGCAGGACAACAAACATCTCTGTATGTTAGTACTTAGGCTACCGTGGGGGAGACTCTTTGTAATCATGAAAAGGTAGCTGTTGCATACATATCCACCATGAGGTTTTGCAGTAGAGCCAAATTTCTTTTTCTTCCTTTTGGCAGAAGAAAAAGAGGTGGAAGAACTCTATGTGCTCTCCCTTCGAAATGCGATCCAGAAGGTCATGGCCAGTGATGCACTCTCTCCAGACCAGCATCTCTCAGTGCTGAAGGCTCAGGGAAACTCTATGCTTTCCATTTGATCTGAATTAACACTAACTACCTTTTTCCAAAGCTGGATTTATCCTCTCCTCACTGAAAGATCGCTAATCAGGATGCTCATTTTGCTCTGCTCATTTTGCTCGTGGATGTGCAAGCACCCTCCTCCTGGCACTCATTGATGAGGTTTATGTCTTAATTGGCATCCCCCAAGTCACTGCAGCATGAGGGCAGACAACCCGATAAATGTAAGAAACTGCCCTTCCTCTGGTGCTTTTTCCACCGTGCTTCCCCTTCCAGGCAGCCTGAGCTGTTTTATCACTTTCTCCAAAGGAAAATGCTGCTGAGTCCCCAAACCTCACAGCAGCAGGGCACTGTAGATAAGGCAGGGAAAATATTTCACTCGCAAGGAAACTGTGCTCATCTTGCACTAACATCCTCGTCCTCTGGAATCCAAGGCAATAATTACAGCAATTTGTAGATAATTATTTGTTAATTAAAAACAGGCTTGCTGGGTACAGTTACCAATTTCCTCCACTGGCTGCATAGGGCTGTGCAAGGAGACACCGGGGGATTGTTGGTTTCATAAAATCGTTTGTTTGTTCAGTTCAGAAAAAAAGCCCCCAGTGGGTCACCTCCCACCTCTCCCCATATCCTGGCAGGTCTGATTCATTCCCCTAAGACATCCCCAAAGAGATCCATGCCTGGCTTTCCCGTGTGATTTCCAAAGAAGGTGTCTGCTGCATTCCCCTACTGCAGCCTGTTTCCTCAGCTAATTTAATGACCCTGTGCTCACACAGGCTCATTTCCAGCCACATTTAAATGAGTAGCTCCTAAAGAAGGAGTTGTGACTCCAAGCTGAGGTCATGAGCCTGAAAGAAGCTCACCTCCATCCCAGGTTTATATGAGCGGTAATAAACAGTGTGGAGACGGAGTTACAGCTGAGAACAAACTCAAGCTGCTGGTTTAAACAGTGCTGTTGGGGCAATTACTCTGCCCTTGACTGGGCAGCCTGGGGTTCATGGTATCTTCCAAGACATAGTTTTTAGGCCAGCTGTGACAAGAAGGAATGACAGGATTTCAGATGTTCCCCACTAAATACTGCATCCACAAGGAGTGTGTCTTGGGATGATGGCTCTCATGAATATGAGGATTTTCAATCTTCTGAGTCCTCTGTCTCTGTTTCTCCTATGGAGCACACCTTCTCCTGGGACCACCACATCCACCAGCCTGCCCCAGGGTCCCCCACAGAACCATTCCAGAACCAGGAGGAATTATTTAGCCCTGGAAGCAGGAAAATCACATCGCTCCTGATCTACTGCTGGATTAAGCTAGCTCTGGGCAGTCACTTCAGATGTCCCTTCTCCTGTGACACTGAGGAAACAGCTCATGGAGATCTGAGAGCTGGCTCTGTGGGTTGTACACAAAAATAGTACCAGTAGCACCGGCATAAACCATCATGGAAAGGCAAGTCCATGGGGAAATATGATGAGAAGAGAAAGTGAGCAGCCTCCTTGTCCCGGTTGTAGCAGAACAGCTTGGACACATGGTGACAAGGATGGGACCAAGGAATAACATGGCCATTTTGTCATCATGTGCCCAGAAGCAGATTGTTCCCACCCCCCTTGGCAAAACAGTGGCATCAATGAGAACAAACTAGTGATAATGGGGAGGGGAAACAAATTAGGCTGTCAATATCTTCTTCATGGAAATAATCTCAAGGTCATTAGTCACACAGGGCTGGCTTCGCCCCTTTAATTTTCTCCTGTACGTGGGCTTTTGTGTTTCTCTCATCACCTTAGTGGCTGAGTACCTGCACCATGTGCAGAGGAATCACAATTAAGCAAAGTGGCTGGATGTCATGATATATGGGACTATGTCTCTGCTTCAGCGGCGCAGAAAGCTAATGAAGAGCCGGGATTAAACATCAGGTTAATTAGTACCTTTAATTAGCTCTCAGTTATTAAATCCTTTCAGACCCTTAGATAAATTGCTCGAACTACAAAACATTCCTTAGAAATGCTATTATTTACTCCTCTCTCCAGGTAGGTGCAGGGCTGGAAAGCTCTAGCTTTCCTCCTGCTGCTTAATGCAGGAGTAGAGGCCATCCAAGCCTCAATGGCCCAGCATCAGTCTCTGAGACTACCCTTAAATTTGCAAGTCTGCCAATTTTCAAATTGACAGTTCTTCTGATGGGGGACAAGGCAGTACCCTGCCAATGTGGGCAACAGTAGGAGGAAAGGGAATAATGTTGGGGAAAAAAAGCAGTAACAGCTCCTCTTAACTCTGAGAGACCCAAACAGATTCAGAGGTTTGCTGCTGACTTAGTCACCCAGCAGCATGCTCCTTTCCATGCCAACTTCCTCTGTGGCTGCAGCAGACAACCGTGGCAGACTCGCAGGAAAAAAGAGCAGGAACTTCTCACAGAGGCTTTGGAGCATTGCCAGTCACCATGCCAGTTAGACTAAAGGACGGGAAAAGCTACTCTAGGCTCCTGTTAGGAGAATCTCCTATGTTTACCTGCCTGAATAATTTTCCTGTGATTTCCACCCCAACATCCCATGCTAACCCACCACAGAGAGCTACTAAGACCTACGGGGTCAGCTGACCTTCAGAGAGCCCATAGCAGCACTGCCAGAGGCTGTTTTGGTAGACGATTTATTCATGGCAGAGGAATCCAGTTTCTGAGATCACCTTGGAGACCTACCCAAAGCATTTATCACCTGGAAAACACAGGGCTCTGAAAAACCAACAAGCTCAGGCTCTGAATAGCCTGGAAAACTTATTCCTATGAAGTCAAATCTGTATGCCATTCTCATCATAGTACATTGGGAAACTGATGTTTGGGTCTAAGGAAGGGGGTTTCAGCATTTTTAGCATCAAGCCTTTTCTTCCCTAGTTATTAACAGCTGTATTGGTGGCCAAGGAATTCAGGTTCTCCTGGTGCTAGAGACCTAAATCCATAGGCTGAGAATTAACAGGGCCAAAGGGCTACTTTGGCTGTGGCTTGCTTAAGGGAATTTGCTTAGGAAAAATATAATAGTACAGGATTAAGCTGAGGGATATTCCTCATTGCACCAGGAAAGATATCACCAAACAATGACTTACCCAGTACTTGTTTGTAATTCTAATAACCATACATTATTAGAAAGCAGAAAGCAAAGGCTGGGATAAGACGCTGTTACTCAGCAAACCCAAATTCTGAGAACAAGAATGCAGCTTTCTGGAAGATAACGTCTCTCTTTTTCCCTCTGTGCAGTTTCAAAGGAAAGGTATTTAATCCTTCTAAAAATAAGTATGAATGTATTTGCTTCTACAGTCTACAAAATATGTCCATATCAAAGCAATGTGGAGACATTTGGGAATGAAGTAGCTAATTTGATACTCACAAGAAACCATGACCATAGCCGAGGACTATATCTTAGAGAACTGGGCTGACCTTTCAGCAGCTGATGATAGTTCTAAAATGACTTCTCATCACTGAAAGCCCAATCTAACATCAGTTAAAATAATTAAAAGCTATCACTGGATTCTGCCAATATTGGATTAGACCATATGAAACCCGCTTGAATGCTGGGAACCCAGGGAAATTATCATGGTAAATCTAAATTCTAGTGAAACATTACAGGCTTTAAAACATTTCTCTGCAGCCCCATTAAGAACGGGTTTCTTCTTAGCTCATGAATAATTCACTTTTTTTTCTTCTGAGAGATGACAAGTACCACCACAATGAAGCCTAAGCCCAGCACAAAAACCACTGTTCCAGCCAAATTTTTGCTCACAGCAGATCCAGAGCATGTTTCTGTTGGAAGAGCAGTCCAGACAGTAAAGGCCTGGGCATAGAGATTGCTTCCCCCCAAAAACATCTCTTCCTGTTTCTTGCTGTCCTCATAGAGCTAGAAGCAGTTCTCATCAACACTTTTTTATCTCCCCATTTCTAGTCACTTACCCTGGGTCCTGGTGATGGGCACTGGTAGGCTGACATGATCCACCTGGCA
This sequence comes from Pseudopipra pipra, assembly GCF_036250125.1. Lineage (NCBI taxonomy): Eukaryota > Metazoa > Chordata > Aves > Passeriformes > Pipridae > Pseudopipra > Pseudopipra pipra. Next base: position 31,467,269 of record NC_087550.1, on the reverse strand, counting down.
TGCATAGATATCCTCTTGCTTAGGCAGGACATTCAAAATGACCAGGATCTGGAAAGACTAATCTCCCTTCAGGACCCGATCCTCCTACACAACTTTGTCCATCTCCTCCTGCTCATTTTTGAGCCACTTGATCATTGTTTCAGAAGGATAAAACCTTGTTGCAGAACAAACAGCTAGCTGGGATAGCCCCACAGCTCTGTTTCCATGGGAGAAATTTTCACTTTGTGTTTAACTGAAAAAGAGAGAGATGAAGAGTTCTGGCCAATTCTCCTCAGGAATCATTCCTAGCAACGAGACCTATGGATATCATACAGATTTCTCCTTCAAACCATTTGTCAATGCATCCTTTGTTCCAGATGCACTGCCTTCAACATGATCTCACATTACACATCTCCCAGCCACATTCACCTTTAATCCTCTTTCTTTCTTCCCTCAGTGAAGCACCATCTCAGAAGATGAACTGTACTTCTATCAGAAACATCTGTTAGGGACATTTCACATCACCTAAACCCAGCTAGGAGTACAGAAGAACCATTATTTCTCACCATCCTTTAAACCTCCCTCCCTGCAGACACCCTGACAACCGGTGTCCTGCTTCCCTGCTAAGACTGATCTGATCCACAGAGAGCACCAGTGCTCTCTGGAGAGCTTTTAGAAGGGCTCTGCTCTGCACTGAAAGACACAAACTCTACATTCAGACACTTCCATGTCTTTGCCAACGCCAGAAACATCTCCAAAACTCACAGTTTACATACAGAGAAGGAACAGTGTTATGAGTTAGCTCCAGCTCTGCATGAACCCATATGGACCTACTCAAACAACCTGAGATCTGGGATCATCCCTGGGGTTTATGGTATTGATGTTGCCAAACTGCTGGCCAGTGAAGACAGCATTCAGCAGTGAAAAGAGGATGGACAGCTATAGGAAATGAGACCTACAACCATGAGATTATGCCATGAGATATGTGGTGATGGGATTTCCATGAGCTATGTCATGAGACCTGTGGCTAAGGGATTCCCATGGGCATGATGGCTGAGGAGGTGGTAGGTTATCAGGTGGAGGCTGCACAACCCTCATCGCTGCTATCAGTCAGGTGAAAGAGAGACTAATGCTACAGTGTCAGGGTTCTGTTCCACCCTTGCACAAGACTCACAGCCTTTGTAATATCTCTCTTTGTTACTGTTGATATCCCTTATTTACATTTAAAATGGCTGCCCCACCACCACTTACTATGGCAGTAACAGAAGATTTATCTCACCTCCACTTCTCCCAAAAGTATAAACTGGCACTGGAAATCCTCCATGGTGGAGGATCAGTTCTATATTCTTAACGCAACATCGGCTCTGTTGAGTACAAATTGGTGTTTCCTGGAGAGCTCTGGGAACACAGAGCCCTGTCCATCTCCCTGCCATCTTAAAAAACCATGCTGGAGACTGTATCTCCCAGCACATGAACACTGTCCTGCAGTCCAGGAGCCTGGAAGAACTCACAACAAAGTGAATAAGTTTCAACAGCATTGGCCCCAAGAATGGGAAATGGGAGGAAATGGGGAAATGCTCAGCAAAAGGGAGCATGGAGCAGACCAGGGTGTATGGAGCAGCAGCTGATGTACAGCTGAGCTCCTAGGGCATAAAGCCCATCTGAGAGACTGTCAGCTTTGCACTCTGCTACTGCTTCATTGTCATTTTCTTTTGGGGATTGATGGACCAGATTCTTGCCCTCTCCAGGGATACCATTTGGACTTTAGAAAAAAGGATATTCAGCTGGATGGGAAAAGTTCAAATCCAGACCAAAAAAATCTGAGGCCAGACTTTCCTGTGTTATGCCCTTCCCTTCAAATACTCATAAGCTGGCCCTGGAGCAGATGGATCTGAGGGAAAGGACCTTATCCCTTTCCTGGTGTCTTTAGACACTGTCATTGGTGTTACCCTCAGTTCTTCCCTAAATTAATTGTTTATCTTGCCTGGAGAGGGTTTTACGAGTCAAATAACACCAGAAAAAAGTATTCTGGACAGTAAGACAGAACACGAGGCAAAACCTACAGCTGAGAACAGTAATAAATGCACCATCTGTGGCCAGGCACAGAGAACACATAACATGCACTGAACAGTCATTACATACAAGCTTAATCCTCACATTAAGCCAGGAGTTTCCTGAACGATAGAGCCCTAATTTCCTACCAGTTTACATCCTGTATCTCTGCCTGACACTGCAGTACCAGCTCCTTCCTGCACTGTGATTCTTTAAGAAACCACATCACAGCAGCGTACCAACACACAGCAAAGCTCAATGCTGGCCCTTACAGGAGGGGATGGTGATTCGCATTCAAACTAATTTTGCTTACTCAGGCGTACCAAGATATGAATATCCCCGTGTTTCCATCCAGCACTGAGGCAGCAACCTGTGTGTGTCCAGGCAGTCTGCATGATTCCATGCAGTGGCACAGAGGACAGAGTTGTCCTTGTTGGCTGAGGATGTGCTTCTATCCCTCCCTCTACCTACCCTCCCTGCACCCCTCCCTGAGGCCTCCTATCCTTCCTCTCAATGTCTTTCTCATCCACCTGATTATGTCCGTGCCCCTGCTCTGCAGCTCTAATTCCTCAGGATGGCCTTTCAAGGCACTTGGAGCTCAGGTCAAGACTGAGAGCCATGGGTGGGGACACTGGCTTACTAGGAGAAAAGGCAGAGGTGAAGGAAGGTCCTGGCAAGCAGCACAAGGGACTTTGAGGACAAGACTTTAATGCACAGATAAAAAGCATCACAGGGAAAAGTCAAAACCAAACATTTACAAAGCTTTCCTCTCTCTTTCCCATGAGCCCAGCTCGTTTCTTTTAAATGAAGTCTCTGGCTAGCAATTCTTTCCTTATCTGAGACATTGCAGCGAAGCAGGGATTCATCTTCCTATAAGCAGTGTCACAACCAAAGCTGCCTCCCAGCACCTCCTGGCCCTGGGGCATCTCATTGCTGCTGTCTCTTGTTTAACCCACAGTGCTCCAAAGATCAGTGCACAGGAATGAGGCAACTTCTGACCACAAGCACAGCAGAAATATTCAGTTGCTGCCTTCCATGAGACTATGTTTCTTCAAGCCTCATCCAACCTGGCTTTGGACACTTCCAGGGATGGGGAAGTTGTGCCAGTGTCTCACCACTCTTATAGGGAAGAATTTCTTCCTTATGTGCAATCTAAATCTACACTCTTACATTTTAAAGCCATTGTCCCTCACCTTGGCATGGGACTCTCCATCTTTCTTATAAACCCCCTTTAACTATGGAAGGGCTGCAATAACTTGTCCCTGGAGCCTTTTCTTCTCCATGGTGAACAATCCCAACTCTCTCAGCCTGTATCCACAGCAGAGGTGCTCCAGCCCTCTGAGGCTCTTTATGGCCCTTCTCTAGACTCGCTCAAACAGGTCCATGTCTCTCACGCAGCTCTTTAAGTGGGGTCTCACCAGAGCAGAGCAGAGGGGCAGAATCACCTCCCTCGACCTGTGGGCCACGCTGCTTTTGATGCAATCCAGGTTACAGTTGGCTTTCCGGGCTGGAAGGGCACATTGCCACATCACGTTCAGATTTTAGCCCACCGGTATTCCTAAGTCATTCTCTGGAGGGCTGGAGACACTCGCCCTGGCGGCTGCTCCTCACCTGCTACTCAGGGGACCTGCATAGGCAGAGGGGCATAAGCCTGAAAAAGGGACAGGAGGAAGATCTGATTCCTCAGCGAGGCTTGCAGAGCAGTGCCGAACCCTGCCTCCTTCGTCAGGACCAGCACGGAAGGCTCACGCTGCCTGAAAGGAGCCCGGGAGGGGAAGAGAGCGGCTCATAGGCTAGACTGCGCTGCCGCCGAGGAGGTCCCAGAGGGCAGCAGGACCCCTCATCCCCGCCACGGAGATCCCTTGTCTCCCAACAGGGGATCCCTCCCGCAGCCAGCACAGAACCGCAGCCAGCACAGAACCTCAGCCCCCCGTGACTCGCTTGGCGCCGAGATCCCAAGCCAGGAACTACATTTCCCAGAGGCCCTTGCGCCAGGGTGGCGGAAGAGGCGGACTGGGTGGGCTCTCCCGTTCTGATTGGCTCGCTGGGGGAAGTCCACCCGCTGGGTGGGCGGGGAGGTCACGTGAGACGGTGGGCGGGGAGGTCACGTGAGACGGTGGGCGGGGCACCGGCTCACGTGGGCCCGTGCGGGCGCGGGAGTGGGATCGAGATCGGGAGCGGGCTCAGGCCGAGGGTCCGGGGGGAGCGGGCCCGCCAGGCCTCGCCATGCTGGGGGCCCGGGCCCAGGGCGGGTGGCGGGCCCTCCGGCGCTGCGCCTCCCTGCCGCGGGCGGTGCGGCTGCGTGTACGCGAAGCGCTGGGGGCGCGGGAGGCGGCGGACGCGGTCAGAGTGCAGGTGTGTGTCCCGGTGTGCCTGGAAATGTCCCGGTCCAGAGCCTGAGCGGAGGGGAGAGGGCCCGTAGTGGTGCCTCAGGGAGGAAGAGCTGGGAGCTCTGCAGGGCGTTTTGCTGAGCTCCCGGATCGCCTTCGCGGTGTGCGGGGCCTCGCTGTGCGATCTTTCGGTTTGTGTACTCAGTTTGCTGTTGTCAAAGCTTTGAAGTTACTTGGTAGGGGCAGGGAAAGGTGGTCTCTGTGATGGGTTGTACCGAAAAGTGCTCTCTACAGTATTGGCTTTATCGCCTGTTCCGTTTGGGAGAGCAAACCATGGTACTGTTGTTTTCAAAGTTTTTTTTCTGTGTCTTGTACCGCATCTTTGTAGCACATACCTGTAGGTTTATAGCAATGTAAGTAGAATCATCGATAGCTTTCACTGCTGTTCGTGTCTGGGTCCTGTTGTGAACCAAGGTAGACTGGGATAAATGGACCTTTTAGCAATGGAGCTCTTTCCCTTGACATAGGGTTGTGTGTTCCCCAGATTTCTGGTGTTCCCAACTGGCAGAGCAGTGGTTGCACACACACCTGTTTTGGTGCAAGGCCTGTGGCCAGAACTGTGTAGTTGTCAGTATTTCTGAATGAATCTGAAGAGGACTGGGGTACTTGGTAACAGTTTTAAACAAAACTAAGAGAGTAGATCTAGATTTATGAGAAAGAAGATCCATACCTTGAGGGTTATGAGGCACTGGCACAGGTTGCCCAGAGAATATGTGGATGCCCCATCCCTGGAAATGTCCAAGACCAGGTTGGATGGGGCTTGGAGCAACACGGTCTCATGGAGGGTGTCCCTGCTCATGGCAGGGGGCTTGGAACTAGATGATCTTTAGGGTCTCTTTCAACCCAAGCCTTTCTGTGATTCTGCTGACCCAAAAACCCGTTTGTAGCACACTGGTATTTCTACACACGCATAGATGAAGTTTAAAAGGGTAGGAAGTAGCTCGTCCAGTGTAGGTTCTTTGCAGCTGTAGTTTTATGAATAATGCAAGCTGGAATAAATTGATGCTAAAGTTGGCAATACTGCCTTTCCCCCACCTTCCCTGTCCCTCCAGGGCCTTGCTTCTTTTTTGCTCTTCCCCTGTGCTGGCAAAATGTGGAGGTTTTTTGTATTAAACTGGGTTAGGGAACTGGTCTGGCTTAAATCCAACCTCATTATGGCCAGGTTGTTGGAATGTGCGGTCCAGTCTGAGTCAGGATTCTCACTTTTACTGCATGTTGATTCTGGTAAGGTATGAAGTGGTCAAAACTTTTGTGCCACAGCCTCTGCTGCTCCAATGCAAGCCTGTGGGTATGTTCTTATTTCCTATTGCAGGTTGCAAGACTCCTCTTCTTACTTAACAAAACCCAGAACAGCTTGATGAGGTAGGGAAAAAAAGCTCTTGAGAATGTTTCTCTGTTCCAGGGTTTTGTGTGTTTTGTTAAGGAGCACTTATGAGGAAGGAAACTAGAAAAACACCTGCCATTATACATTAAACATGCATCAACCGTAATGAACATGGTGTGTTCTGGGGATTTACTGGAATACAGAGGATAAGCACAAGAGCTTCAGGCATGTTGTTGTATGGAATACCTTTTAAACACCTATTGCTTTAGCCATACAAATATAAGCCCAGGTGATCTTGTTGCTGGCGTTAGTTCTTCTTTTGGGTGGAACACTGCAGAGGTGGTTTACCCTGTCTGAATCACTAGGTTCATGGCTTTAAAATCTTCATAGTTCTTATATGCCATATGCCTTGTATGTCCTCTACCTGTTCTACAAGCCTGTGTAATGCTTTGCCTGTATTAGTAGTCATGTTGTAGTTTTAAGAACGCTTTACTTCTGGTGCTGTTTAGTTCTTGAAGTTTGCTCTGTCTAGACAACAGAAGTAGATGGATTCACATTGGTTTAAAGTCATTGGGACTACCTGGGACCTTCCAGATAAGCAAAAGACAAAACTGGTTGGAAAAGAGGCAGTTTGGTTGTTTAATCAGCACTGTTTTCAGTTGTTCTCTACAGTACTGCTATAAGATGAGCTGCAAGGTCCCCAGCCGGTAGTTGTGCTTTTAAGGGCAGCTTTGTCTCAACCCTTGCAAGTTGGGGAGCAACTAAGGGAGTTATTTTGGATGCTCTTACTATTGCTTGGTGCCCTAGTAGTGACTTAGTGTTTCCCTTAAAAAGAAATTAAAATTTATCTCTCGTTAAAAAACTCAAATTAAGACATTAGCCTGAGATGTACATGGCTAGTTCTACTGTTTTGCTGTTACAGAGAACTTTTGTATTATTATTTTAATTCTTTCAGTGAAACTGGACAAGATGCTTCTAAATTTTTTCTTATTTTTTTTTTCATGGGGACAGTGTAGCAGTCTTGATTTTGAGATGTAGGAAGAAACATCCAAGGCGTTAATTTTTATTTTTGTTTTGCATTCTGTAGTCTTTCATATGAATCTATTGGCTGCATCACTGTTTTAGCAGTCCAGCAGTTTAGGACATATAAACAACTAGTGAATATATTTCAGTTGGAACTTTTCTACAGGTGATACAGCAACAAAATTTGATAATAAAATGCATCAAAACAGTCTTGAATGTGTTATCATGAAGAAGTGTGCATTACCAGTCTCTCCTTTTTCAGTAAGAAGTGTTTGGAAGGGACACCACTAATAAGAATATGTACTTCACTAAAATGCTCTTCATCTCCAGAACGCCTTCTTGCTTTCTGTATTCTCAGCTCCCCAAAGATGCAGATGCATCTTAGTTATTCCTTTCCATGCTCAGGAGGGTGTCTCTGCCTAAGGATTTTTTTTCTCTCTGACTTTTTTTTACCCTTTTTTATTTATTTTTTTTGTCCCTAAAGAGACACTGATTTCAGTAAGAAGCTAAAATAGTCTTGAAGTGGCATGTCTGACTTAGCTGAAAGAAGAGCATGACTACACTGTGTCCATGCCAAGAAATAACAAATCTCTTTTATTTCTAGGGCTGGGTCCGTTCTGTCCGATCCCAGAAGGAAGTTTTGTTCCTGCACATAAACGATGGAAGTTCTCTGGAACACCTCCAGGTGGTTGCTAATCCCAGCCTGGAAAATAGGTTGGTCCATTTGAAATAACTGGAGAAATACATTTTGAGCAGTGCTTGGAAGGCTGTGCCCAGGACTCGCCACCAGCTGGCACCTGACCACAGGGAAGGCACTGCTGCAGTCTGGGGTCTCTGGATGTATTTTTAGAATGGAGAGTGTCATACTACTCTATCTCCTCTTAGCTGAGGCCTTGTGGTTCAGTTGATTAATCCTGTGAGATTAATTTGGGCCTAATGTTCTTAATAATGTAGACATTCTTGACTGCTGTTGGAATTGCTTGGAAATCACACAAGGTAACCGGGGATAACTGTCCTCTGGGTTTTGGAGGGTGCTGTTGATGTTCCTATAATAACTTTTCAAGGCAGGCTTGGTAGGCATGCTCCCTGGATAGGCATGTCTGATCTAGTATAATAAAATAATACACTTGTTTTACAGCTTAATTTTGTTTATAACTCTCAGTTGTTCATTGGACTAGGGTTGGGAGTTTTGGGAAGATCCAGGAACCTTCTGTGTGTAACTTAATATATTAAAGATTTTTTTAAATTTTTCTTCTATAGGCCTGGTTTATCTCCACCAAGAGCCCCTTCAGTTAAAAGCCTGCCTCTTTTTCCCTTACTTGTCCAACACTCCTACCTTGTCCTAAATTGTTTTATATTGTTGTGAATCTATTCACATTCCCAGCTATGCATTTAATAATTTTTCATTTCATCAGGTAAGCTGTATGGCTACAGCATCCCTTGTGATCTCAAGTGATCCAGCTAAATTAACAGGAATCTCTCTCCTGAATGTAGTTGACTTTCTATCAGCACTTAGTTAAGCTGTTGTTTTCTCTCCATTTCTTAGAGATCTGACTTTTGGAAGTGCAGTGGAAGTGCAAGGGAAACTGGTCAAAAGTCCTCATAGGAAGCAAAACATGGAGCTGCAAGCCGAAACCATCTGTGTGGTGGGACCTTGTGATATTTGGGTATGTTGCTGCAGCAGAAGTGGTAGGACTGCTGGAAATAAATTTTTAAAGGTCCAAGCATCCAGTAAAGCATGCTTCAAACTGTATTTTCTGTAAGTCTGAGTCATCCTGCAGGCTTTGATTTGTCAGTGGTGTCTATAGAGTACATCAAAGGAGGAACATGGGACCACCATGAGAACTCTTCTCTGGGGCACAGTTGTTTGTGGAAATGGGTGCACATGCTGGCACCTAAGAGTTTGCATTTGTCCCACCCTGAAGCACTTACCTGTACCAGGTGGTGTACCTGGTAAGTCTGGCCAGGATATGAATTGGAGAAACGGTGGGACTGGCAAGATGCTCCAGGTTGTGCAGGTGGAAGAACTGCATCTGCCACAGGCACAGGTTGCTGTTGCAGCAGTGAGATGAACAGCTGGGTTTCAGAGGGGCTCAACATCCAAAAGTGGAACATTTCAGAGTGCTCGTACCTTCTCTTGTGTTCATGGCTCTTGCTCTGCCGTAAGCATTATAAAATCCATAAAATAATCAGAAAAGGTAGGCAAAAGCATCAAGTTCTTCTCTGCTCTGTAATGATGATTGAGTTTTAGTAGGCAGAGATGCCATTCCCTGAATAGCAATAAAACTGTATTGACTCCCAAGTTCTTATCCTCTTATTTTTGTTTCCTTGTTGTTTTCAGTCGTTTCCCCTGAAAATGAAGGAGAGGCACCCGCTGGAGTACGTCCGACAGTTCCCTCACCTGCGATGCAGGAACAACACACTGGGCTCCCTCTTGAGAATCCGCAGTGAAGCCACTGCAGCCATCCACTCCTTCTTCCAGGTAGTCCCTTCTGTACTGAGCCTTCTGTGTAAAATGCTCCCCCAGGTTGGCTTCACAGGTGCAGGTTAGGAGGGAAGGAGCATGACATCTTGACTACAGGGTATGGATTTTGGACATGGCGGTTTTCTTTCCAGGCCTGAACCTGGCTGGGCCTTGGTTGTTGCTTATGATCAGGTTAGTACATCTGTGACCTTGTCAGTGTCTTTTCGCCCATTTCCTGTTATTTTATCCGTTTTTCTAAGTTACAGTGTAATTGCCTGCAGTTGTGTGGTCTGTGGAACACAAGATGATATGGAGTTGTTTAACCCATCTTCAGCGGAGACCTTACGGTCCTTGGACAGAAGCCTCCTTCCACATGGAAAAATCTGTGATAAGGGAACACAGACAAACTGACTCAGAGCTTTTTTTTATTCTCAGTTCTTTCTATTTCTGCAATACAAGTCTGTGTGAGTGCTGTTAGCTGAGATTAGGAGACTCCTGTTTTATGCATTTCAAACTGATGAGTGGGAGCCATGCGAGTTTTCTGAATGTGTCACCCTTAAACTGAGGGCATGGTACAGGCTTTGTGCAGACAGGGCAGGCAGTGAATTAACTCTGATGCCAGATGTCACAACAGAGACCATGTGATTCCTTGTGTGAGTAAATAAAGGTAGCAAGTCCTCTAGCACACCTGAGCCATTCATTGAAATAAACATTAATTGTTCATTTAAATAAACATTTTAGTTTAGGTAAGCTGTCTTTAGTTTGAGGAGAATCATATTCAGAGCATTCTGGTTACAAAATTCACAAGTAGTAATTAGTGTGGCCCAAGGAACAGGGTAGAATTGTTGAAATTGAATTTCTGGTCCCAAGTGTGCTGGTCTTTGTCACCTGCAGTGGCAAAGAAGGCTTGCTTGCTCTAGGAGTTATCTGTTTGGAATGGCATGGTATTTGGACGACTTTTGTGGGGTTTGGTTTGGTTTGATTTTTTTAAAAGCCTAATAGAAGTCTCATGTCAGGTAAAGCTGCTAGTTTCAGGATTGTGCCTGCTGCTAAGGCAGAAGCCAACTCTTGGGAATCAGTCTATGCTAGTGTCGAGCCACTAGATGGCAATGCCTACAACGGTTTGTACTTCCAAACCTGGACACAGAAGGCAGCTGAGGTACAGAAAACTTCTTACTCGAGCTTTGTTTTTCCAAATCAACTCCTGCTCAGGCTCTGGCATACCTTCCTGTTTAAAATGCTCAAGAGCAGACCTGTTTTAAAAATTAGAATCAAAAATTATCATCAGTTTATCAGTGGCAGCTTCATTAAAATTATTTCTGAAAGGATAAGGAATATTTGGTCCCAGACTGGATATTTTGCAAATGCTTATGTCAGAACTCTCCTAGCACCAGAAATGTTCGTGTTTGCTTCACTTCTGGTAGAAGGAATGGAAGGAAGTCTTCTAAAATTGTCACCTGCATCATCCCAAGAATATTGCAATTTCCAACCTGTCAATACCAGAATATACCATAGCTAGAAAGTACAATTGGAGTATTTTCACTTTGCAAAGCTGTAAGGAGCTTAATGGTGGAAGAAAATAAGTGGACCGTTTTGAATACACACTCAAAACTCTCTCTAACTTTAAAAACTTCTTTTTTTTTTTCAGCCTATTCATTTCCAGAAATGAATGTCTAGTGTCAGGTGCCTTTGGTTTGGATGTTGAAAGCTAAAATGTCATCTTTAAATCTTCTGAATACTGTGGTCCGTGTGGCACAGGAAAGCTGTTCCTAGGCACAGTAAGAAAGTTGCAATGTGAATGGCAACTTCCACTTTGCACATTAACTTCCAGGTTTGTTGGAGCCAATAATGTGGCCTGAGGTATTTTAGAAGCTTTTGTAAGGGGAACTGTCCAAATGTGATTCTCTCAGATCTGTGCGGTTTGTATTCCTTTCCAAGGCATGTAGGGGGTCTTCTGTGTGAAATGTGCTTCTTTACAGCAACTGCTACCACTGTATGAGGAATTTAGGGAATTTTCCAAAATCTCATGTAGAGTCGGGAGGCCACGTGACCAGCAGGTCTCTGAATATGCAGGGAACTGTCAGAGACCTGGATTTTGTATTGGTAGACTGGACCTTGGTAGACCTTCTCCAAGTAAAACAAGTAGTTCTGGCCCCAAAACTTCCTTCTGTGCAGTAACTGTATCTCAGTGAGGTGCTCCTGCCAGGCACTTGGCAAGCCAAAGTCATAGCACCTGTAAACAAAGTAGCCTAGAAGTGACTGCAGGGACTTTGCTCCTACTTGGTTATTGTACTTCCACAAAATGCATTGCATGTCCGTACGAACTCTTTGGTCCAAATTAATTGTAGTTTGATTCTCAGAGTGGGCAGAAAATACTGCTCCAGTCTTCCCAGCCTTTTAACTAGCTGGTGATAAGGACCAGGACCTCTCATGTGACTGGTTGATTTGTATTATTCCGTTAAAACTGTGAAGATAAGCTTTTAGAAACATTTGTTTTCTTAACTATTTTTATGAGTATTTTGTGTAAATAGACAGTGGGTTCTGTTACATCATTGCCTGTATCATGGTAATGTTGGCACACCCTGATATTAAAGGGGTTCCCTTTGTGCTAGATATTGCAGCGATGCAAGAGAAAACAAATCCTTTGTTCAGAGCTGAAATTAGATAGTTCCAAGTTCTTTTTGCTTGGACACAGATAGGTATGATTTCAGTATTCCATCAGTGACTTCCATGGTAAGACTAAGTTAGAAAGGTGATGGTTAATAGAGTTCAGTTCCTAGTTTTGCCTCTATGCAAAATGCACGTGGTGCATGTGCTTGTCTGATGTCTGCTTGATATATCTATCCACTGAATATTGGGTTGCAGCTGTTTTCAAAGCCTGTGGCCGCACTGCAGAGAAATCTAGAGAATAGGAGCTCCTTCTTTGTTCAGCCTTTCTGGCTTCGGAGGCCTCTGCTGTATCTATGAACGTGAATGTATAATTCTGTAGGTACCTAGAACATAACCAAGCCAGGGTATACTCTGTCTCTTAAAATTAGTTTGACTTCAGTATCTCAGATGCAGGGTGGGACTGACATTTCAATGGTGGTTGGGTGTTTTTAAGGTGTCTCTCCCACCCAGTGTTTAATTTTTGTCATCCAACACACTTGATCACTTCTCTTAGTGGAGTGTCTTCTGCCTAACCACTATCTTCCAAAAAGCTGGAAGAAACCAAGTGTTGATGGCATAGGGGCGAATTTGATTGAAACTGCCCAAAAATATAAAAATGCTGGGGGAGGTGATAAGAAGGGGGAATGGTGTGGAGATGGGCTATTGCAAAAGAACCATAGTAATGACACAGCTCTCGTTTGGTTATGGAACCTGGAGGAAAATGCACAGGTAGTAAACATTGATTTGAAAATCACGCTAGCATTTAGTTAGTCATCTGTCCATGTAAGGCAGAAGCTGCCTCAAAGACTACATGTATTGTCCTGGTTGGGGGCTAATAGCTAAGTTATGATGTGTGCTGGCTGATGTCATCCTTGAGGTTGACGTTTGATGCTGCGGTCCGAAAGGAGGGATGGGGCCGTGGCACAGCACGGGTTCAGGAGCCAAGGTAGGGTGCAGGTAGAATGCTTTATTGAAGCGTGCACACGATTTTTTATCAGCTCAGGAGGGGAAAGGGCCAGAACATGGGGCAGAGCATGAGACAGACAAGTGGGGGGACAAACCAGGATAGGGACACAGGCAAAAGGGGGAGGAGCGCAGGAGGAACCTGGGAAGGAAAGGGCGAATGGGGGCTGTCTCCTCTCTGCAGCTTCTCCGGCCAATCAGCAGGGAAGCAGGGAAGTGAACAAGCCTGGATGTGCCTGGGAGATAGGAATTCTGGGGAAACATACAATGTGTATATACATAATAACTGTAAAGTCTAAATCATATAGTCCTTTCAATCTCTGTACGTATTTTTCCACTTCTAAAATCGTTCCCATTCTGAGTCTTGGTCCTCGACACTTTGATATCTTTAGCTAGTTAACTTTAGTGTTCTGTCTCTTCCAGGATAATGGCTATGTGCATATTCATACTCCCATAATTACATCCAATGACTGTGAAGGTGCTGGGGAACTCTTTCAAATTGAGGTAAGTTGGGTTGCATAAAGTTTGTGGTTTTTTTTGGTTTTTTGTTTGGTTTTTTTTGGTTGCAAATCAATTCTTGAGTTATTGAAGGTTAGAGGTAATGTTTATCTTTACAAATCCTTTCCTTTCATGTACTTCTGTGATTATTTTTTTAATATAGCAATCCTTAGCTTCAACTGATAATTTAGACAGAGTTAAACAGATGCTTTTTTTATTTCATTGCTGTTTTGTGCCTTAATCAGTACCTTTTCTACTGATGAGGTTTTTCTATCCCTGGTGCTGTGAAAAAGTTTACAAAGAACAACACAGGGAGGTGGGACAAATTAGTAAACAGAATCATGTGCTCATAAGAGCCCAAGAAATGGAATGGGTCACTCAGGACAGACATACTACAGTCAAATACTTCTTAGCTTTGGAACAAAGAATATAATCCACCATGAGATAATCCTTAAAAAAAAGTCAGCAATACCTAAAACTCCTTTTCACCTGTGTATATACAGGTTCCTCCCTACAAGCTACTCCTGTTCCATGTCAGAATTCTCTCTCAGTGTTGTCAAGCTGCCCCATCCACCAAAGTATTTGCAATCTATCATTATATGAAGCATGCCACATTATGGATCAGAAACTGATGAAACTGAAACACAGCCATAACCACTAAGATCTTCCCCACAGATTTCTCATGATTCCTAACCCCCCACATCCATGAATCATAAGGAATTCCATCTGCCTTTTATACTTCTATATTTGAAATTCACTCAGTCTCAAACAATGGCATCCATTGCCACTTGTGCTTATTGGCTCCAACTTTGCTGGTGAATCATCTGTAAGCAAAAGAAAAATTGTTGAGGTAGCAGTTGCTTGCTGTGGGATCCTGTCTTCCACTCTCTGCACAGCCTCATGACAAAAAGCTTCTGTCTACTGGTTCTTCAGGATCTTAAGGTCTAACCTGTGCTACTGGTGATTCCCTTCCAGACCGGTACATGTGGCTCAGCTTTTTGCTTGCTGGGACAATAGAGCTGATTAGCTAAACTAAATTGTTCCTCTTTAATTGAGATCCCTTGATGCTACCAAAGGTTCATTCCAGGCTGTTGCATGCAAATTGAGATGTGAAAACAAGTGACACTTGATGATGAAAACATTATGCAGTTTGCAGCTGTACCGTGTATTATGTCTTTGGTACAAATTGTATCCACTTGAAAGCTGTAGAGGATGCAGGACTACAGTGTAGGTGGCTGGTAGTAACAGAAGCCCTGATGCAAATGTTGAATGAGGTGCTAAATTGTAAGTCTGAAACTTGTATAAACTCGATCTTATCTAAATGCATGGTTCAAGGCAAATATTTTGCTCTCTCTCCAGTGGTATTGCTGAGGTGCAAATAATACTTGCAGTAATGTAGCTACAGCTGTACTTGAAAGGTGTGGAACAAGTGCCAAGTCAGATCCCATTAAATGGCTTGTGCCACAAAGGAAGAGCTTCAGAAACCCACTTGCTGCTGGGAAGAGGGAAATTCTCCCTGATTTCCTGTTTCTTCTTTGGGTACCGCTTCATTGTCTGTCCTGATTTAGGACTCAGTTTTGTTTCTGCCCAGCCCTGTGCAGAATTGGTCTTGGCTAGTGGAGATCCAAGACCACCTCCTGTCCTGCTGGGACTACTTCACTCCACTGGAGCAGTGACACTGTTTTTTGACAGAGAAAACATGGGGAAGATTAAGATTGGACCATACATGTGAGGCTGTCAGACACAAAGAAAGGGTTGACAGAAGGGTGTCAGACATAATAATAAGGGTGTGGTATTTGCAGCAAAGCCCAGAATCTTTATATGCTTTTAACCAACTGTCTGCTGTATTTGGTCACTTTTTAAACTAGCCTTTAATTCACTGCTTGCACAGGCAAAGGGAGAAATTAAATTCCTGTTCCTCATATTTGAGCAGAAAATAAAAATGATGGTGATGGGAATCAACCTGCAAATTAGATTCTTCAATTCAAAAAATATTTAAATCCCGTTCCTTAAGTTTTAAGGCCTATCTTCTAGTTGTGACCAGAACATAAATTGGTGTCCTTTTGCTCCTGAATCTGTAGTAGTTACAATACACCTGCTCGGGGTTGGGTTTTTTTCTGCCTTTTGAGGTTGTTTTTTTTTTAGCTCCTTGGGGCAGTGTATAAAACTGATGATTTGATCAGTTTAGCTGACCTGCTGCAGGTGGAATAAGTTGAAAACTTTAGTTGAGTAGCCTTTAGGACCCAAGTAGAGACTTCTTTTATACCTGCTGTGAACCATTGCATTCGAATAGCTGTCTTCTCTGATTGGCACAATCTTAGTCCTCTGACTAATGTCTGATGGTTGCTCAGGCCTGTGCATTCTTTGGAAATGAAGGAAAGTGAAGAGAGTAGGAATGTGTTTTTACATGTGACTTGAAGAGATGGGGAAAAATGTATCTTGAGCTAGAAAGAAAAGGCTTTTTGAAATATGGTCTTTGATTTCTGGACCTCTTAATCCTGTAGGATTTGTGTTTGTTTATATGTTCAGCTTCCTCATTATCTTTGTTTGGTTTTGGGTATGCTGATCAGTCTGTAGCTTTGGCTGGGAGGTTCTCATACTAAGACTTGGGAGGGGGATGGAATCCATTCCCTCTCTACTTGGCAAATCAGTTCAACTAAATATTTTTAAAATGAAGTACCATAATGGTGAAAAGAGGACAGTAAGCAGAGGACATTTTAGAAAAACAAATATATCCCAAGATGATAACAACTGCAGAGAAATCTTCTGCAGCTGAGAGTTTCTACACATGAAAAATGTGTTTGAGGAGAAACTGTTAGGAGTGTGAAAACAGCTAGGCAGACCCTAACCCACATGGAGAACATCAGCAGCACCAGCTTGTGGATTTCTGCACTGTTGACAATGTCTGCCTTTGGTGAAAGCCTGTAGGGGAGGAAGCATCTTGTTTGTTCTGCCTTCTTTAAAGTAAGTTTATTGAAAATGCTAGGAGAGCTTTGAATATTGAAAGCTGGGTTTTAGTATAATCCAAAGCAGGACAAGGTAATTCTTGAAGTAGGGAAAACACAGATCAGTAGGGTGAGACAGCCCTTATTTTATTTTAATTTAATCTGAGAATAATTTCTCTGTACCAGCAGTTTCAGCACCTCAGCACAGATTCTTTTCTTGCTTTTATCCTTTTTTTTTTTCCTTCCAAAGTCTGAAATTCTTAGCAGCTTTGTATGTTGCAAGAAACTTTACCTAGTCCCCTTCTGGGGCTGTGTCTGGGGAAATCTGCCTTTCTTTTGTCCTTGTGACCCAGCTGCATGTCTTTTCCCTCCCACTCTGTCTACAGTGTTTAAGGCTTTCTGGATCTCTTGCTCTCTCCTTTCCACTTTGCTCATTGGAAAATTTTCTTTGTATGGCCATCCTCAGCTGCTGGGGAGAAGTTGGAGGCTTCTCTATGCTCTGTAAGAGTCTGTCTGGCCCAGGACACTCCAGCTGGTATGATGAGGGTCTTGACAGCCACTTTCCCTGTTGCCCAGCTTCAGCCTTTTAAGAGAACCAGCATGCGGTGCTTTACAAAGCACAAGAGCTGTGTTGGCATTCACGGCTCTTTAAAGTAGATCTCACATGTGGGTTTTGTTGCCTGTGGCCTTATTCCTTCCTGGGGACCTTGCTCTACGTGTAAGGAGTGCTTCACTCTACCTTTTGGCTTCAGCAGAGGTAATATATGCTCTGTATGAGGCTTGTCTCTTCCCGCGCATACCTGATTGCACCTGGTTAAGTCTGAACTGGATGATTGCACCTTGACTGAACCCGGAGTCTGGATCAGGCCATTTTGTTATCTGAAAGGATACTTAACTGTAAACCTGAAGCACCATCCAGGTATAGTTCTTTAAAATGCATCTGGAGATTGTATGATGTTTAGCTTTGAGGTTTTTTTTTTTCACAGGAGCGAGTGTCAAAGTTTCTAGATTCCTGAAGGTTCAAGGTCATGGCTGTGCCCACTGTGGCACTGGAAATGTTTGCCTGCTGCTGAAGATGCAGAAACTTATTCCTACCATCCCATTGGTACTACTAAAAGATAGCCTGGTCAGCACCAAAGAAGGCTGGCATCTGCTGGGGAGAATCACAGTTAAATGCAACACTACTGGTGTCTGTGAGGTGTTTTCCCTTTTAGAAATGTGTCACAGTCTGTGAGACAGCCAGTCCCTGGGAGACTGGGGCTTCAGAGACTGTGCTCAGCAGGGATCAGGGTAACCTGGAACTGAGCTGAGGGGGGGCTTGCTTTTTCATTTTCTAGCTTTCCCGTTTTTTGCTCGTTTCTATCTGGTTAACTCTCTGCTTGTAATTCCAGAGGGAATTCTGTCTCAGGCTGGTTCTGTCTCAGCAAAACTAGCTGCTATTGCTCAGTGCAAGTCCAGCTGATCAGCATTAGGACTAGAATTGTAAGGAGGACTTCTTGGAAGTTAGGAATTGTCTAAGGGTTAGAGGTTGTCTAAAAAGGGAAATCCAATCATGTTTATAATGGAGTGTCACAGAGGGCAAATCTGGATTAAAGATGTGGTGCTGTAAAGCTTCAGCAGCGTGGTGGTGTAGGCCTGGACTAGAGCTACAGCAGTGATTTCTCTGAGCTTTTAGAGTCTTCTCTTTATGCATTTGATCCCTTTATGCATTTGACTTGCACAGAGTGAAAGACAGAATCAAACCGTTTGTACTCTCCTGAAGCTAATTGCCTCAAGTAGAAGTTAATACAAGACTGACATCAAAGGGAATAATTTTAAATTATATCATTAGACATTTGAGGAGATGGAGAACAAAACAGGTACTAAATCCAGTTGTTCTTGTATTTAGAATGAGAATAAAAAGCCTTTGAAGTTGACGTCAAATACTAATATGCTTGTAGTGCATTTATTCTGAGACACCAAGGTGTTTCATACAAGAATTCCCCCTCCCTCTTTCCCCATTGTAATTTGGGTAGTTTTTGACTAGGGAATGGAGAGATCTTAAAAGCATACCCATAATTCCCCTCCTAATCTGTTATCAAGTCAGTATTTTGGGGTTAGGAAGAGGGAGAAGAGTCCATCTAGTTGAAATAAAGGCACCACAAAAGTTGTTTTATTTTGCTAGTAATGGACATGAAAGCCAGTGTTAGCAGTGAAGGCATAGTGTCACCTACTATTTATTATTTGTCTTGTTCCAGTGGCTGTGGTTGTATATAATAAAGAAGCCATCTTGATCTAAAAGGCTGAGCATGAATCTGAGGCACTTGCACTTGAAAACATTGGCCTGTGCTTGAATGTGTAAAGTGGAGGAACCACCTCCAGTGAATTAGTTGATATTTGTACACGTGAAACATACAACTGCTAATTATGGAGTATCCCCTTGCTGAAGAAGTCCCTTCTGAACAAAAAGAGAGGCATTTAATTTTTCCTGGATAGCAAGTGGATTGACTTTTGCAGCTCACAACACTGAGTATTGAGTATTGTGTCTCAAAAGGAGGGAGAGAAAGTGGGCAGCTCTGGAGAGGCGAGGTGATCGAATGGTGATGGGGGAGTAAAATTTTATCTAAATATTGCTGTATTCACTCTTCACCTTCTGTCAGGAGCCATCCAGGTGCTGCTCACAATGCAGACATGCATCGTGGGATCTCTCAGTGGCCTCTAAAACTGGCTGCAGGTTTTCAGAAGTCCAGTTGACCTGTAGACTGTTTCATTCCTTCTCCTGTCACTTACTGTGTGCCTATTTTCTCTGTGTCTCTCTGAGATTACATCTGATTTGGAGAATGAAAAATGACACAGAGTCGTTATAAATAAACCAAGCCCCAGCTTCTGGAGACAGTTGTATCCAGATTGTGGATTTGGGAGGAAGCATTGAGATTTCATGGCTGCTTTCTTCTGTTCTTTGCATGCTTCCAGTCTCTCGGTGTTTAGAAGTTGCATCCTACAGTATTAGGTAGGATTTTTCACTGATGAAACAAGGCATATAGCTGAACTAAGCTTGCAGTAAGAGAAACTGGAGTGGTACATGACTGTTCTCTTTAGTCTTCTGACCGTGGTTCTGGGGCTGCAGTATGCGGATGTTTGTATGTTTATTAATATCCTTATTGTTTTTGAGCAAATACTCTGGGTTTATTTGATGAAAACAATAGGGGCCTGCTTCTGCATCCTTGGGGTTGGTGTTTGGTTTTTTTTAGAACTGCAAAAGCCTCTGAAACAAAGGAAGCAGTCCTGGGGTTACAACCACAGATTGTCATATCTTCATTGATCTCTGTGGAACAAGGCAAGCTCGCTCATTTCTTTAGTGTGATGCTGTGAAGAGATAAAACTGCCTTGTGATCTGAGGTCTTTGGCAGTCACTGTTTTATCTTTGCAATGAGCAGCAGAGCTTTTTGAGAACAAAAGCAACACCTTCCAACTCATTGAGAAAAATGACAGGTTGTAGAATATCAAAGGCTGGCAAACAAGTCTGAGCCCAAGCACCTCCCTGTGACAGAGCAAGGTGGGGAGTGGGGTGGCTGGAGGCAGTGACATACTTAGCTGAGCTAGCATAACTCCTAGGAACTACACTTTAAAAAGTGGGTATTTCAAACTTATTTCAGAAGAAAGTCTTTGTTTGGAAGTAAATGTAGATCAGCCAAACCCCAGATTAGCTTTGAAGTTCCGTTCTGTTTTTGTCCTGAACCTTTGGCTACTCCAAAGCGTAGGGATGACATTGAAATATAGATGTTGAAACAAAATCTCATTTATCTTCATATTTCTTTGAAAGTCACAGAATTGTGACCTCTAGAGATCATCTAATCCATCTCACTGTGCTCAAACAGGGTCAGCTGGAGCAAGATGCCTAGGACACTGTGCTACTGAGTTTTTTATATCTCCCCAGATGGAGACTTCACAGCCTCTCCGGGCAACCTGTTCTAGTGCTTGATCACCCTCAATAAATAAAAAAGGTTATTCTTGATTTCAGATTAATTTTTGTGTGTCTTTTTTAAAATCTGTGCCCATTGCCTCTTGTCCTCTCAGTGAGGACAGCTGAGACGAGTCTGGTACATTCCCTTCTGTAAGTATTTATACAAATATATAAATTGAGCCTTCTCTTCTCCATGCTGGACAGTCCCAGCTTTCTCAGCCTCTCCTAATATGAAAGATGCTCCAGTCCATTAATCATTTTTGTGTCCTTTGCTGGACATATCACTCCAGTATGTCCATGTCTTGTACAGGGGAAACAAAGGCTTTACCCAGTGATCTCACTAAGTCACCAATGCTGTGCAGAGGGGAGGGAACCCCTCCTTGACCTGCTGGCAGTGTTAACACAGCCCTGAAGCTGTGACTTTCCTTGCCATGAGACCTCCTTGCTGTCTTATGCCAGGGAAATGGTGAAGCACAGCCCTTTTGTGCAAGTGACATGTAAATTGCTCGACACTGAGATCTTCTAATTTTAATTTTGTGTCTGTAAATTAAAGAACAAAATACTTTTACTTAAATGGGACTCTTTTTTTGGGGAGTTTTTCATAATGAAACACTAAACTTGCTAAATTTTCCATTATCTGTAGATTTTTATGCTTTAAATATCTGATGACCTGAAAAAATATTCAAAAGCTACAATGAAACAGTTTATTTTTCAGCGCCTCTATAATGTGTAAGCTATGATGTTTCCAACTCTGTATTGTTTTAGTTCTGATTTTTTTTTGAAGACTGAATAACAAGTCCTAAGAGGATATTGCATTCCATTTTTTTTTATTAGTGTTTGTCTTTTTCCAATGGAAACAAATTCATTTGCCCATGAAAAGAAAGTAACACTGATTTTAAAAGTTTTTGCTAAAAGTCAGTGTGACTGACACAGAAAACACTTCTTCGCTTTTTCATCAGGCTTGTAATTGAATTTTGAAGGCAATGCTCTATGAAGCTTCAAACTCCAAATGATATTCTTCCCTTCCTCCTCCCTGTTAACCTTGGTAGGAAAGTGAAAATCAATGCTTTGAAAAAAAAGGGAAAATAAGCTGGGAGCTGAGCTTTTCATTTGAACACTAATAGTTTGACTTCTTGCTCATTTTTTGGCTTACAGGCATCAAGTGAGGTAAGAGAATCTGCGGAAAAGACCCATTTCTTCAATGTGCCTGCCTTCCTGACGGTTTCTGGCCAGCTCCATTTGGAAGTGATGGCAGGGTGAGCAAAATGACAAGTTTTTGTCTTGATCTCTGGGATTTTCCCAGTTGGTGGTTTTGCCCTGTTGCTATCCATTAGATATCTGTCATGTATGTGCCAGAAATGAATTGAGTGACAGTGGCTGAATGATGGTGTGAGAGGCCAGCCCAGGCAGGGGAAAATTAAATGGCTTTTTAATTCTGAGCTATGAACCATTTTTAAATACTAGGAGTCTCTTTCTGCTTGCCATGCTTTGGGAACATTGGATGGAGATGTAATCTTCATGGGAATGAGTGTAGGATTATTGCTAGTCACTGCTAGACACCTTAAGGGTCTTTTTGTTATTGCTTATGTCTGGCATGTCTCAGCAAGAAAATCTTTTTCATTTTAGCTATAACATCCTTTTCTGTTTTCTCCTGTTTTCCCCCCCCCCAAGCTTCCTATTTATATCTTCTTCAGTCTTTCTGTTGTGTTTCTTCCTTCTATTGTCATTTCTTTTGTGTCATGGTTTTCACTCTTGATACTTTATCATAAAATAAAATGAGAACAGTTTGGCTTGGAAGGGACCTTTAAAGATCGTCTGTTCCAAGCCCCCTGCAATGAGCGGGGTTGTCTTCAACTTGATCAGGTTGCTCAAAGCTCCATCCAACCTGCCCTTGAATGTTTCCAGACATGGCATGTACCTCCTCTCTGGGTAACCTGTTCCAGTGCTTCACCACCTTCATCGTAAAAAAACTCATTCCTTAAATCTAATTTTTTTTCATTCTAGCTACTAAAGTGATCACAGTAAAATAACTAATACTGACTTTGATTAATAAATTACCCTTAAGCTTTTAATGTTTCACTAAGATTGTTAAGGGTGAAAGTGTCAGTCTGTCAGAGAGACAGTTCCCTTTGATTAAGAGGGTTGGTCTTCCTCTACACTGCATTTTCCCAATAAATTAACTACATGAGTACATTGAACAGTGGGAGTGAAATCAGCACAGTCCCTTATATGAAGGCACATTTTTCTGAGCACTTGCAGTGCGGGTTCTCCTCAGACATGATACTTCAGCCAAATCACTGCTTACCAGCTGAGTGGCTGATAAAGCCTATCAGAGATCAGATCTCAGTCAGGTAGCACTGCAGTTGTTTGCCACGTGCCAAGGGGGTTCCTCATGCACTTATAGTTACTTCAGAATCACTTTTGAAGTGATTTGTTACTGTCCAGTGGAAATCTGAAGGTGGGAGGGATAAAATCCTAGCTTTAGAAAATGTGACCTTGAGAGATCTGCCTTTTCACATGGATGTTCTGTATTTCTAATAGTCTTAGTATTTGCTGTTCTTGCCTCGTATCCAGTGTTGAGAACTAATGGGGTTTATTATCTAGTCACTGTTGCACAGTTTAATTGGCTGCTGGTAAATAGCTGAAGTGAAATTGCTCAAAGGGCAAGTTTTGCTTATAAATCAAAACGTATGAACTTCTTCAGAAAGCTCTTCTCTACTCAGCTTGTTCTTTCTGAGAGACGCTGTCTCTTCTCAGACCACCTCAGTGTCTGTGATATGCTGAATACTCAACCTAAAGGTTCTCAAAGGACAGGATTTTTCCTGTGGTCTGTCTGCTGTGACAAAAGCACGGGTCACTTGGCAGCCAACGACTTATGTGTCATCTCAGACATTAGCTGGGGAAAGTTAATAATGAAGAGATTTATTTAACTGTAAGGGGGGGTGGAGTTTTTGTGTCCCTGGAAGAAGATGGGATGATGTGCATTTGTATCTGTTAGACTTAATTGACTGTCCTGCGCTGTGACCTATATTGAAAGATGTAATTCCACAAATCAAATAAGTCCAAAGAAAGAATATAGATTCTAATGATTAACTTGAAATACAATCTCGCTCTCTGTTCCCTTTAAATAGTACACAGCCTGCTCTGGGATGGAGCAGAAAGCTGAACTGGGCAGATGAAAGACCTGTGTGGTAAATATTTTTTCCACTGCTATCACTCAGATGCACCTTGTTCTCTAAGGATGGATAAATAAAAAATCAATGCTCTTCAGTATGCAGTACTTCATGTTCCTATTTTACAGTAGTGTGTTGTTCTTATGGGCATTTTAAATGGGTCCAGGGCCATCTAAATTTAGATAAGCTATCTTTATTCATAATGGGACATCACTGTTGTGGGAACCTGCTCCTTTTATTTTAGTTTTTATTTAAGTACACTGAGTGTTTGAGGCCTGCAGCTCAAGTGATATTAAATCCCTTCAGTCTTCAAAAATAGATGAAGCTCTTCTAGATGCAAAAGCACCATAGTGAATACATCATTAACTCTCTAGATGCTGTGAGACCCTCTAGAGCACAGAATTCTAGAATGGTTTGGGTTGGAAGGGACCTTAAAGATCATCCAGTTCCAACTCCTCTGCCATGGGCAGGGATACTTTCACTAGTTCAGGTTTCTCAAAGCCCCATCCAATCTGGCCTTGAACACTTCCAGGGATGGGGAATCAACAACTTTTCTGGGCAACCTGTTACAGTGCCTCACCACCCTCACAGTAAAGAATTTCTTCCCAATATCTAATTTAAACCTACCCTCTTTCAGTTTAAAGCCATTCCTCCTTGTTCCATCACTTCATGCTCTTGTCAAAAGTCCCTCTCCAGCTATCTTTTAGCCCCTTTAGGTACTGGAAGGGGCTCTGAGTTCTCCCCAGAACCTTTTCTTCTCAGGCTGAAGAACCCCAACTCTCTCAGCCTGTGTCCATTGCAGAGGTGCTCCAGCCCTCTGAGAATCTTTGTGGCTTACTTTGGACTCACTGCAACAGATCTATGTCCTCTTATGTTGGGGGGGCCCAGAAGTGGATGCAGGTGAGGTCTCACGAGGGCAGAGTAGAGGGGCGAGATGCTGTGAAACCCTCAGGATGCTGTGAAGGTTTTATCTCTGGTTGGGTTTTACTCTGTGAATGGGACTCCTATGTGGTTAAAGAATGTAAATGCATGATAGTAACCAGAGCTGCTTGGCAAATGAAGGTGTGATGATGCTTTCATAGTAGTAAAATGTGGGAGTCTTCTCCCCCAAAACAGAAATATTCTGATCTTCCCAATAAACAAAGCAGGCAAAACAGTAAAGATTTATCTGTTTTGGATTTGATTCCTTGAAATTCACCCTTTGCTTTAGCCAGGTTAAATTCGTCATGCCCAGAGAAGGATCTATTCTTCAAAAATTCCTTTTGTCTTAAATAAAATGTTGACTTGTTGCAGTCTTAAGGCTCTCAAGATCACCTGGTCCCTGAGGATTTGTGGGAGGAGACCAAGATGAAAATGCTGGGGAGAGCCTTCCCCATCCAGTCTTGACCCAAATCCTTTTGTGACTTTTTGGAGGACATTGGGAGCACAGAGACAGATCTTGCAGAAGTCTGTTAGAAATCAGAGGTGGAGCGGGTATGAGAGGCAACTAGGAATTTGTCCATGGGGGCTGTATGTAGTAGGGAACAGAAGGTCAAGTAGGCAGTCATGTCTCTTCGAGGTTAGCTTTTCGATTTACAGAGCTCATGAGCAACCTCCAAGCTGCGGTTGGAAAAGACTGGGAAGGGGAGATATGGAAAAGACTGACCAAAGGTGTCTGGAATCACATTTTCCATGTCCTTGCAGACTACAGGGTGAGT
This sequence comes from Pseudopipra pipra, assembly GCF_036250125.1. Lineage (NCBI taxonomy): Eukaryota > Metazoa > Chordata > Aves > Passeriformes > Pipridae > Pseudopipra > Pseudopipra pipra. The sequence goes on along the minus strand of NC_087550.1, from coordinate 31,442,169 downwards.
GCCCATGCCTGCATGTTGTCCAGGGCTCAGGGCTCCATTTCATGGTGGGGCTTTTTGGGGTGTTATTCCTGATCACAGGAGAGAACACCGAGCCATTTATAGTTTGTGAGGGATTTTTTTTTTTTGAGGAAAGTGGGGAGAGAGATGTTCCTGCATTTATTGACTGTCTGCTGTGCTTGTTATTGAAGGCAAGGTCAGAGAAGTTCATCTTGTCTTTCAGTGTGACACGAACGGCCTAGTTGGCACAACTTCTCATTTCATTGTGCTTCATCTTTGCGGTGACGGCATCTAGGTTGTCTGCTCAGGGTGTCTGAATCATTGTCAGCTGCTGTAAATCTATGGGCTTTTTAAGGTCTCCAGAAAAGTCTTTATTCAGTGATACAGCCCTCCGCTTTAGTCTCCTCAGTCGCGAATGAGTCAGTAACCAATGTGTGTGGTAAAAGTCTGTAGGATTGTGTGTGTCCTGATATCTGGTTTTAAATGTCATTGGTTTGCTGTGAAGTCTGTGTGGTATTTCTTTGCCCCCCCCCGATCCTCCAGTGAGGATAAAGGCCCTTTGGGGGACCTGAACTGGACTGGAGGGTCTGTGACAGCTGAAGATGACTCAGAGGCATACTGGAGACAGCCAAAGCCAATTGTTGTCAAGAAGTACAGCTCACTGGCTGTAGTTATCTTTTTGTTCTTGTTTTGTTTCTCCTTTCACCCATCTGCACTTCCCACAAGCTGTACCTGCTCCTCTCCTTTCAGCCCCTCTTGCTTATGCTGTTTACATCAGTGTTTTTTCCTTGTGCAACTTTTCATCCCAGGCACTGTCTGTTCTGCCTTTTGCATCATGAGCTTAAATAAAATTTCTTTTCCTAGAAGCTCTGGAAACTATCCTCTCCTTAAATTGCAGAATAAGTTATCTCCACGTTCCTTGCCCTCCCTAGCTCTGTTTCTTTTCCCTTTTAAGGCCTTCACTAGGTTTCTGCTCTCTTGTTCATCTCACGTTCTCTTGAAGTTCCCTGCAAATGGGAGGGGCAACCTAATAGCAGCCTGTTAGGACCTGCAAGGAGATTATCAAGAAGACAAGCCCACTCTTTGCAATGATGAACAACAGGAGGATGAGAGACAATGGGGATAAACTGAAATGAGAAGTTCTGAGTGGATATAGGTGGGAAAAAAAATCATGAAGAAAGCTGTCAAGCATTGGAAAAGATTGCTGAGAGAAACTCTGTACTGTTCATCAGAGACACAGCTAGATGGAGCTTTGAGCAGCTTGGTCTGGCCTTCTTGCTGACCCTGCTTTGAACAGCAGACTGGACCAATGACCTCCTGAGTTATTTTCTCCTTCTAAGTTTTTTCTTGGCTTCATTCTCATTTTCATCTCCACCTATCTCGTGCATAAGACCACCTTGATGATTTCTCTCTCTAGTTCAGTTTCAGTTCAACATCCCCAGGAGCTGTATTTTTCTACTAACATAAAATCTCAGCCTTTCATGCTGATTTCTTCCTGTTAATGCCTAGCTATCAAACTTGGTTTAGTTGCGACATAATTAATCCCCCTCTCCTCAAGCAAATTCCCTTGATTTCTAAATCATCATGTATTTTGCTGCTGTTCTGCCAAATCCACATATTCTCTGCAGTCCTGCAACTGGTTTTGCTGGTTGCAGAGAGGCTTTAAAAAAAAATCACAATCACTCAGGCCATTTTCGCTGGGTCTCCTTGAGTTTGTGGAGAGCTGAACTCGGTGAATTTTCTTTTGATTGCAAAAGGTACGTAAGTCCCACTGATTTCACTTGTAATACGTCAGTACTTTAGTGCATTTCAAAGCATGGAGGAGATGGAGAATGAAAGAGAGAGTGCTGGCATTTTCGGTTGGTGTTCAAGAAAACACTGCAAAGCTCAAAAGAGATGGGTTTGAGGCTGCCTTCCATAAAAGAGGCTTCATTTTCAGCAGTCTGGCAAACACAGTTTTAAAATTTGATTCCAAAATGACTTGCTAATGATGAAACAGATTGCATTGTCTTTAAGCAAATATTTGCTCTACATTGTACAATTTTAAACACTTCTGAATGCAGCTGCAGGAATGATGTCCAGTTGTATAACATTTCTGTTGCTAAGAAGCAACAAAAATAAGTGTAATTATTTATCTTGGATGTCTGAAAAAAATCTCTGACATTTCTTGCACAACATTTGTTTGAGTCTGACTCATAATGCAGACTCTTATAATTAGCGCACTAACTTCCATTAATTAGGCTGACACTTAATTGGATCTATAAAAAGCAACTGTGACATGTCTGGTTTTAATCAATTACCGCGTGCTTCAGTCTGGTTCATGACTGCTGCAGTGATTGTTAATGACTTCGTATTACTGGGAGGCCAAATACATGAACTTTGTAGGTACAACAGTGAGTCTAGGGTTGCTTGGCTGGTTGGAGCTTTATAGTCTGCATGGATATGCTGTTGGTCCTTTTTTCCCCTCCACTTTTTTTTGGAGGGGAAGCAGGTAATTGACTTGCAAGAAGCACGGTGAGCATGTGCTGACAGTAGCTGCAGGTCAGCCATGTGCTGGGATCCACATGTGGAGGGGCTGAATACAATCCCAGCAGTCTTGGACTATGTGTTCTTCGTTTTATCTGCTGGCTGTAAAAATGAAATGCAGGTAGCAACAGAAGAACAGGTTGTATACTCGTCTGGTGAAAGATGTCATCAGCTAAGATTTTTGGTCCTCCTTTTACAAGGAAGCTAAGCAAAAGCATCATATTTCTGTCTTGAATCCAGTGCACAGTCCCTTTTCCTTCTCTGAATATCTTGTCATCCCTGTTCCAAGCAGTAGTAGGTACTGTAGGATCTGTGTCAGAAGAGCCCAGCATCCACGTTTGTGTAGGGCCTTGCAGCTCAGCTTCATCCATGTGCCCAGACACCACCACGAGAGCTGCAAGGGCTTAAGAAGCTGTGGCTTTGTGAGTCACAGTAGGGCTGTTATAACCCTCTGCCCGCATGTTCTCGTGCTGTAGTAGCCACATTCATGGTTACTTCTGCAAACTGGTTTTACTTTGTAACTGAGGCAAGCAAGAAGCTTCGGGTGGCCTCTCACTGGAGCTCAGCTGACCATCAGTGGCTCCTGGCTCTGTAGCAAACTTGATAGCTTACAAGAGCATGAACGTGCCTTGTGTCCAGGCTGCAGCTCCTGCTTCTCAGGGAGCCTCTATGCCCTGAGAAGTGGCTTTAGGATGAGATGTGAAATTAGACAACTTCATCCCTATTTGCTCCCACAGCTTTCCTTAAAATAGATGCACAAATCTATTAGTGCGTGCCCTAAAATTCTCCAATTTGCTGTCGTCGTGCTGCGGTAGAATAAGGCTAGATTTATTTAATACAGATTTAAGAAATTTTTTTGTGCAGTTGCTTACTTTGTTTAGTTACTGTAGAATTGTAGGCCTTGGAGATTTTAAATAGTTACACCCAAACTTTGGAATGTGACCTAAACTGTGACTCCTTTTGTACAGTAATGCACCCACCAATGCATTTTCTTGTTGTGATTCTTTTTTGCAGAGTTCATAAAATCCATGTTCATCTGAAAAACAAAAATTAAAGAAAATATCTTCTTCATGGGTGTTAAAAAGCAGTTTTCAGAGAGCATGGGGGTTTTCCACTTTGAAAGGAAAAAGATTTAACCCAATTGTTTCCCCCCCTGCCATGTTGGTAATGTATTTTTATGGCTTAGAGTAGGAGTCACAGGGATGATTAAGTTTTGAAAAAGTCTTTTCTCTCTGTTTTATTTAAATCTTTGAAACATTTTATGTAACTCTTTGTAGAATATCTCTGTTAGCTGGAGCATAGGAAATGGTTATTTGAATAAATGTTCAACTACTTTGGTGGCTTTCATCAACCCAGCTTGAGTTTTCATTGCTAATCAGTCATTTTATTGACTTTAATTAGAAATAATAATATCAACACTAGGACAAAACAAGACTCTACTGAGAATAAAGTAAAACAGTGTTGCATAAGAGGGTGGAGGACCCAGGCTGATGTGGTCTTTGAGCCTGGAGCAGACAACTTGTATGTCTCTGAGTAACACTTATGTCCTTTGTCTTGATTTTCCCCTATTCTCCTGCCATCTGTAGGCTAACAATCCAGTGCCTAGCTCTGCTCTGGGGTTTAATAAACAAAATTCTGGGTGCTTTGCCAGATAATTAGGGTATATGGGTCATGTTGTTGTTAATTACTCAAGTGTGCCTGGATCATTTTCAAGCAGAGGTGGATTACCTAGGGAGGATTTTTGTCCCATCTTCTGTATTTTGCTACTGGAACTAGTGCAGAGGCTATGGCAAGGGGAGAGGTGGTCCTGGAGTGTGGCAGAAGAGTGCTGTGCACATGCAGCCTCTCAGGCATTGTGGGTCCCTGCCCTTTGGAGATTGCAGCGAGGGAAACTGCTGCATTGCTTCAGTCTGACTGGTTGGGGGGGAAGTTGGCACTTCCCAGTCTCTGTCTGGGAACTTAGACAGCTTAATTTTTTTAATTTATGTATCTATTTTTGGATGCTTACAAAAGGAAGTACAGTCCCATCTTGTCGCAGCATGAGTTGAAACCTTAGCACTCAGCACACCAGCTCTGCTGCCCAGGCCTAATTCTCACATACTGCTACAAAAGGCCTTGTCAAAATGCAGCTTTTCTCACCTGCATTTCCCCAGACAGCAGACAGAAATGGCATGTCCTATGAGGAGTTTTTAAAACTTCTTTTTCAGTCCCTTTCAGTACCTTTTCAGCAGAAACAAATTCACTTTCATTGGGCAGAATCCAAACCACCAAACAATAGAAAAGGAAGTATTATTTTTCCATTGAGGTTAAAAAACAGGTATTTCTGTCCAACTCTGATGGTTTGGGGTTTATTTTAACACAGTCTACTCAGCTCTAGGTAGATATTGTGTACAATATTCTGCCTCTTCTCCAAACTGCTGGGCACCTGTACCTCTCTAGCATCATTAGGAGCTCTGGGTTTCCAGCTCCTCCAAAAACTAGACCCTGGAGACATTGGATTGGTGTGTTTGAATGGCTGTCTGTGTGTGTGTGTGTGGTTTTTTACAGTGTGCCAGAACATCTTTCAACATATAAATTTCAGCATCCCTGAACAATCCCAGTCATGCTTGGGTCAAGTACTGCAGCCAACTAGTGTCTCCTGGCAGCTGAGCAAAGTCATCTGCTTATTTCAGCAGAGGAGGCAGGTCCTCCATGCTCAGAATTAATATGGTCATGCTGGAACAGAGTGGAATTAAATCAGATGGCTCACTTTATTAACTTCTTCCCTTCCTAAGGGAAAGGACAGTGGGTTGACAAAGCTAAACTCCTTGGCTTTAGGGTCACCTTGCTGTTCTTTCCTCCTCCGCTGACATCATCTGTTGTTTTGTCCTTGGGTTAGAATTATTTCTAGATTTTCTTGCAACCTGGATTTTAGCATGTGTATGGCCGGGAGAGGTTGGTGGATCATGGTGTAGGGGAATATACAAGGGTCACATGCTGTGTTCATTTAGCATGGCCAGAGATGGGATTTTGCACAAGTCACTGTTCAGCTTAACTCTTCACTGCAGACCTTGTCAGAGTAATCACTATTATTTGTGTATATGCAGACACCCGTAGTATTTTGGGGTAACAGCAAGGGCACCACTCTCACCCCAAGTGAATTGTTCCCCCCTGCCATGTTGGTAATGTATTTTTATGGCTTACTCTAGGAGTCACTGTGATGATTAAGTTTTGAAAAACATCTTTGCTCCCTGTGTGTACTGGTGTGGTTTAGTGCTTAGCCCTGAGTCACAGCAACCAGCTTCTGCCTCCAACTGTGTCACTGCTGTGGTGTTGTGACCTCGGCATGAGCTGTAAGCTGACTGTGCAGGGATTGCATCTTCTTGATTAATTGCCTTGTTCAGAGTTATATCCCCTTGGTTCGACAGCACAAATAAGTCTTTATTACCTCGGTAGCAGTGTGGAGTCCTGGCTCAGAAAAGGAGCACAATCCATTCCTGGCTTGGGAACCGTCGACACAATTAATTCTATTTGCATTGCAGCATAAAAATTGCCAGTAAGGCAGAGACTGTGAGGCCTACAAACATTGCAGGAGTTTAATTAAAAGAACGATTTGAAGCAGCTTTGGGCACGGATACTTATTACTTCTCTATTGGTTTCTATCACTGCCTCTATAATGAATTGTCAACGAACTCAAATGAAATGAGCTTTCATTGTGCGTGGCAGAAAGCTCCCAAAGGGAGAGAGGTGGCTACTTCAGAAAACTGTTTCAGTAGCATGTGAAATAAAGGTGGAAAGGGGAAGTTTCTCCCTTCCTGGGTGTCCATAGGGTGGAGAACACAAGAGCAGTCTATACAAAAATGAGCCTCCACCGAGTGACTGTCCGTGTGAAGGACGGCTGTGCTCCAACAGTGCTGCCAGGTGCTGCTTCAGTGTCCAAAGGCACTCCTGTGAGCCTGTAGCTGGAAAGTGGCTGAGCCCTTTGCTGGGCTGGGATGAGCAAGCTCAGGGTTTTGCAGGACGGGCCCTGGCTTTTGCCACATTTCAGTGTGTTAGAGGGAGTGCCATGGGTATTCTCTTGGCCTCCACATTAAGCTCTCACATTTTCCCAGAGAACTGGACAGAGCGCAATACAGTTACAGAAAGGGAGCAATTAATTAAGCGGCTCTATGCCTTCTTCTGGTGTCAACCCCGGCAGCGCCTCTGAGCTGCATCAATGCACTTGAGCTTGCTGTCCAGAGCTCTGATCTGGGTAAAGCTGACTGCAAAGGGACTCTTTTCAAAGCTTCTCTTGTATTCTTTGGTAGCACATACAAGGACAGTGTTACTGCTCTGCTGTAATGGCTAAGAGAAAAGGCTCAACAGATTATTAGGCTTTTTTTTCTTTTCCTGCGTGCTTTTGTTGGAGATGAGGAATTAGCACTACTGATTTTTTTTTTTAAAGACTCTTTGGTGCCCACAACCCTAACTGACCTAGGCACTTTTGGAGACCTAGGCAGAATTTTTAAGTTATTTTTAAATGCTGGAAGTCTTGCAGAGGTCTAGGAATGTTAAATGATTAATTATTTGCATCGTAGAGCATAGGACTGAGGCTCCATTGTGCTAGGTGCTGAATGCACACAGAACAAAATTACTGGTTTTGCCCTCAGTACCATGAAATTGGAGTGGAGTCAGCTCCCATCCCTCTTTTCTAACATATTTATACATTCTCAGTGTGATACCGCAGTGTATCAAATCACAGATATGTTTTTTATAGCAGATGAAGTACAAATAAAGGCTGGATTTGTGTAGCGGGCATTTGCGTAGTATCTTGAATGGCAGAGCACAGTAAACAGCATAAAAATGCCTGGATGGAAATAATTGTTCACGCATGGAGTTGATAACAGGGACTATATATTTTTAGCTGTGTTCCTCTGTTATGTCCAGGCCTCTGGTCAGTGCTACATTGTTGTTACCAGATGACTTGCATTTACTGCGCTCCTTTGATCGTTTTGCCAGCATGTCATCTGGCTGGTTTCCCTTTGCCAGGGTCCCAGGATTGTGGTGAAGTTCTCACAGTTACTTGTATCTGTCTTTTTCCTTTACAATTAGCCTGGGAAATGAATGATTCCTCCCCTTCCTGCACGTTTGTTTATTGGGGGGGGGGGGGGGGGGGCTGAGTTTTGTTTTTTCCCTTCTTCCAAGGGGCAGGCAGGCAAACTCAGCCCCACACCACTGATGTGAGGTTCTACAGGCTATCACAAAGCCCTTACTCTTACTGTTGTTGAGCACTCTGGAATAGTCCATAGAGTTGCAGTGCTAATGGTTCATTTTGTAAACATAGGTGGTTCTCAGTTTACAGGTTAGAGAAAATCCATTCCAACAGGGTGCCTAGAGCTGAGAAAAGACAGAAGTTGGTTCCTGTGGGAACAGGGACAATTGTTCTGCACTTCCCCTCCCCAAAAGCTCTGTCTCAGGCATAGAGAGGCTTTATTCTTGCAGTACAAAACTGATCTGTGACTGTGAAGTATTTGACCATAGTTGACATCTTGGAGCAATGTGAGGGGTAATTTTTATTTTTGATTGCTTTTAGGTATCATGCAGTTGGCAACCCCCTTGGAAAATAAGTAAGTAGTCATCATGCTTGGGCTGCTGTTCAGTAGGAAATAAGTACAGTTCAAAGTACTCTTAGTAGCCTGCATTGCTGGAGACTGTCATCTGTCATGGTAACCTACAGTGACCGAATGTCAGTGCCTGTGCCTGGACAGCCGCAGAGAAGAGTGTCTCTTGCTGAAGCCAGACTGTTGCTCTGTGGGACAGGATCTCCTGCTAGCCAGCTAGTGTCACACTTTAGTTTTAAGTGTTACTTGGAGGACTTCATATCAGTGAGAGATTAGAAACCTGCACATCAAACTGAGCAGACCTGAATGGGTACTTCAGCAATTGCAGGCATTTCAAAATATTTTTGTCTTGTGTCTGATCCTGGCTCAACCACAAACTGAACTTGTGACTAAATTCATGTATTTAGGGAAAATTCTGTCTTTAACTGAAGAGCCTAAAATTGAAATATTTTAGCAAAAGCCTGAAATGTCGGGACAGATAGAACAAGAACCTGCATCTCCTGTTTTCCACGGCAGGCCAGACTCCACAACCCGCCAAGCAAAAGTTTTTGACCAGTTCTGCCTTAAACACAAAACAATTTTGACAGCATGACTCATTCTTTCATATTTGTTGTTTGTACTGCTATAGCAGTTGAGACTCTTAAGCTTTGGATCCAAGACCTTGTTGTGCCAGGTGCAGTAGGAGCAGGGGAAAAAAACAAACCAAAATGGCCTTGTTGAGGAAGAACATGTGTTTCTGTATAACCCAAGACAACAGGTGGCTACAGATGAGGGATCACAAGGAACGTATGATATAATACTGACTTGTGCATTGAGTAACAGTCTTGGTACATCAATTATCTAAACATTGATGAGGTTTTATAGGCGCTATAGCAAAGGGCAGTTTGAAAGAGGATGATCGAGAGACAGCAGAAGTTTCACAGTAACATCGTAGCAAGCAAGAAAGGCAGCAGAGTGAAGAAGCATGTTGAAAATGATGCTTGAGGAAAGATGTTTGCTGCAAAATCTGGTTAAAGTCATAGATGCTGTGGTCATGTATGAGAGAGTGCAGGTACAGGGGCAAAGTAGAGACAGAAAGTGTGTTTTTTGGAGGGGGGAAAGCAGAGCCATGGGGAAGAGAAACCTACAGGCAGGCTGCATATTGAGTCTTGACCTGAAACTTTCTTCTGGTGTGTTTACTACTAGCAACTCAAGGAAAAAGAAAGTGCTCTTTCTTTGGATCATAACCTTTAACCAACATGTGACATGAGGAAACAGATGAGTGAAGCAGAATGTGTGTGTTCCTTTATTTGCAGCGCAGATGTCTCCATAAGGGGCAAAGGAAAAATGCTGCTTTTTGTAGTGTTGTTTATTTAAACTTCAGTTTAACAAAATTAGCCTGTTCAGAAACTTCAGTGAACATCCTCTTTAAATTGAAAGCTTGCAGAGCAAGATGCAAGTCAAATGCCAACCCCAGCTATTAGCACGCATCCTTTCATGAGCGTCAAACTGTGCTTAATCTCTACTGCTTGGGTTCTTTTTCTCTTACATGCTGCCTACAGCTGAAAATAACATCAAGTTAAAGATGTACTAAAGATAGCAGCTGCCCAGTTCATGGTTTTTCTGAAGCAGCTCACTCTCTTCCCCAATCATGGTTTGCTTCCCATGCAGCAAGGGGGGGAAACACTGCTGTCATGGCATCTGCTTGGGAAGCTCTTGCTAGCTTGAGGATGTCCAGGAGCCCAAGTGTTCATAGCCCGTGGTGTAAAAGGTATTGCTTGTAGTGCAGCTTCCCACATAAAACTAAAACTTTTAAGGGTGTGTTGGTGTTGGATAGGAAGGTTTCTTACAAGGGAAGTAGAAACACAGCATGACATGACTGCAGAACAAGAGAAGATGTGTTTAAATAGACTCTCCAGAAGGTGGCTGGAGAATTGCATTGGTTGCTCTAGCACCAAGCGATATCCCACATGTGTTCTCTGCAGTAGGGACCCTTTAGCTGAGCCATTTTTAGGTGTGTGGACAATGCCCAGTTGATTATCTCGAAGGCTCTTTCAGCAATAAACTTCGGTCTTGCCACTAGAGGGGGACTGCAAGCCATACACCGTGCATCCATCCTGCTGGGCTTCACCAGCCACCCCTTCGTGTTTGCACCAGCCCAGCAACTCCAGCTGCAGGGTCCTTTCTGCTCTGTTGTGCTCTGGGGTCTCACAGCACCCGTGAAGGTCAGACATTGCAGCCAAAGAAACAAGAAAGGATGCGATCAAGGAGAGCCTGACTGCTGTGATGACTGGGTGCTTCTCCAGTTATCTGGCTCCGCAGAATGTTGTTTTTTCTTCCCTCACAGTTGCATAAAGTGTCCTGAGCACAACTTGTGTACAGTGAAAGCTGAATACTGTGTGTGCAACCTCCCTGAGTCATGAAGAGGTGTGAATAAGTCCTCTCCATGTCTGGATAAAAGAACATAACAGTGGCATATTCAGCAGTGCCATTAAACGGGTCAAAGATGAAATAGAAACATCATTGTTTCTAGATCCTGAGATAAAAGTGAGGGCTTTAGGTGTAACAGACTCACTTGTGTGCTGAACCTGACCTACCTGTTTATTGTCACCTTGCAGCGCTTTTACCCACGTGTTCACCTTTGGTCCGACATTCCGAGCGGAAAACTCACAGAGTCGCCGGCACCTGGCAGAGTTCTACATGGTAGAGGCTGAGCTATCCTTCACTGAAAGCCTGCAGGACATCATGCAGGTGGGCACTCCAAATGTCTGTGCAGGACCAGTACCAGAGCTTCTTCCTCCTCCTTGAGATGTGCTCCCTACCCTCAACTGAGGTCACAGCTCCTCTCACCCTGTGTGAACCAAGTAGAGGCTGCACAGGGGTTTCCCAAGGATTGGGACTTGCTCAGCAGAGATGAGGCCACAGAGGGGATTTGGAAGGGAAGATACAGGTGCACACAGCCCTCGTCTGAAGCTGCACAGTTGCTGTATTGCCAGGAAGTGTATAAATGTGCTTGACTGGGCTAATGAAAGTGGCACTCTCCCTTTCAAAACCTTCAGCACCTCTCCAGTGAACGAACAGTATTTGTACAGTGTGTCCCTTGATGTGGTCTGTAAAGACCTCCCTGAAATCTGCATTGAAATCTGAAGTAGAAACAACAGTTTTTGGCATACACTGTTCACTGTGGCTTTAGCAGAAGACTGGAGGAAATCCTTAGTCAGTTGACTTTTGATTTTTCGGGATTGACCTCTCGGTTGCAGTTTAACCACATGATGGATGCTAATGCATTTTACTAGTCTCAATGTAAGCCAGCTTATGTCCAGTAGGACTTATGAGTAAACATCCTCACAAACTCTGGTTTATCAGGTAAGCTCCCTGGAAAGCTATTGGAGAAACAGCCTTATAAAGAAAAATACCTGAGACACTGGCTACAGATTTATAAAATAACATCCAGGTGGTCATTTCTTCAGCCTGGATCGTACACATCGCTGAGTGACTATGGCCAGACAGCAGAGCTGACATGCTCTGTGTGCTGCTTCTACGTCAGGGATGTCTGGATGGCACTGGACTGTGTGGACTGACCACTGGGAATCTGTGCTCCATCATTAGTAGCATCCTGCTCTTTCTTTGCTCTCTCCTTTTCTCCAGAACAACTTTGTGTATTATTAGAACATAGCATATGTATATGTTCTCACCTTACTTCCTGAGTCCTGTTTCTCTAGGCAATCAGGAGCTAATTGAAATCTTCACTGCTTTTATCTAGCATAATAAGCAGGGTCTTCTGTTAAGTGGTGTTTGAGCTCTTGAACACAGCATCAACATATCCTGTGCAAGAACTGTAATTGCTTGTCTTTTGAAGTATAGACAACCAGTTCAGACAGTTCAGAGAATTAGGGCTGAGAATTGTTCTGGAATGTGTAGGGCTTTTATTTGTAGGGAAAGGAGGAACTTCCCCCCTTGTCTTGGCTTTTGTTGTTGCTAAGTATCTTGTGAAGTCTCATCTTGTGCTCTCTTCACATCTTCCCTCTGTCTTAAAGTCTTTGACAAGCTTCTCTCCCTATAACAGAAAGTCTCCTAGCAGCCTTCATTTTTCATTCCTCATAGTGAGTCTACATTGCAACAGCCTTAATTTTGGGGTGTTCTTATTTGCAGAAGTGGAGTTCCCATTTTGTTTATTTTTAAATCATTGGGCAATCACTCTTTAAAAAAACAGAAAAACACCAACAAAAAAACCTGCCAGCTGCTCTAAAGCCGAAGTCAAGTTTCTTTCCTGGTGCAACTGACCTAAATTCAATGTTCTCTCATGTATCTGCCCATTGGGCAGTTTGTCTGTTGTCATCTGCAAGTTCTTTGTTCGGTGCAAAACGCCCAGTTGAAAGCCTCAGGGGCTCTTGGCCATGGTTACCATCTGAACTTTGTCCTCACATAAAGAGCTGAATTGTTTAAGATTTATTTTTGAAATTGATATTCAACATTTGGACTAAGTACCTCTAATAGTAACTAGTATGCTGGGAATGCTCAGCTTCTTCAGGGACATGTTGAAGTATTTGCTTGTACACCATTAAAGAGTCTTGCTATAAAGATGTAGATGTTTACCATTCACTGATGAGGCCTTGAGGTCTTTCAGCCAAAGCTCCAAAAAAAACATAGCTTTCCTTATGAAATAAAAGGAAAAAAGAAATTTAATAACCAAGTTAAATGTATTTAGGAACAAAGGGCCTGAAATCTTAGAGCACTGGCCTTTTTTCCCCACTGTAATTGCACAGAGCAGTGCTCAGTTATTCCTAAATTAGTAGCACAGTTCTTGCAAAGTCTCTTATGTGTTAATCATGCAATATAAATTTCTGTTCTCTGCCAAAATGTGTTTTAGTGCTACAGAGAAGCTTCAACTCTCACAATACTGGTTTCATAATACTTTCTGTGGAAAGTCCCATGTGCTTAGTGCAGTACTTTATGCTGCGTGGCTGGATAATAGTATTTCTGCTTTATTCTACAGGGTACCTAAGGGTTCCTATGTAAGGGTATCTAAGGAAAGACCTCTGTAGCCTCTTTCCACAAGTGAAGTGAAGAAGTTGGGTCAGGTTGCTCCAAGGCACTTTTCTCCTCCAAACTGGATGAGAAGGAGTTAGAAGAAGGTCAGGTAGACAGTGGAAGAGGTTCAATTGTGGAATTGTCTGGACTTCCAGACATGGCCATCTAGAGTCATCTCCCCTCCAGTACCTGTATTGGAGGTCCAAGGTCTCCAGTTTCATTTGTCCTCTGAGATGCCAGTTGTCAATCTCTCCCTCTCTCTTGAGTGCCGTGTTATGTAGCTGTATCTGTAGACCGTTATCTTCTGTTTTTCATTCCACTGTCTTGGCAGTGCAGTAGATTTAAAGGATCCCACTTCACTCTTGACACTAATGGGGTCTCAAAGAGGCCATTTGATACAGTCTTTATTGAATTTCATAAAACACGCATACAAAGCTATGCTAAAAAAGACATTATTTAGGCTGTAAAATTAAGAAATGCCAGAAGGCATTTTCCTGATGGCATTTTTGGGAGTTTATACATAGTGTTAGTCTTCCTTAACAAGATCACATCCTAGCACCACTGTCTCTTTAAGGGATGAAGAATATATCTCTTTCAGATGGAGAATACAATTTAACGCTCAGTATTTGAGCTCTGTCCTGAGGGCAGAAGTATTGTCTTCCACTGGTTATGTACTTCATCAAAATTAATTTGCTGTCATTACAGCCTAGTGACATGGAGCATTATTACCTCCATTTATAGAAGGGAGTTCAGGCATGAAATGAAATCAGTGGGACTGATTTTGGGTGTCAGCTTCAGAGAGTTTGGATCTGAAACATGTATGTGATTTGATTTCCAGAACAGTTTGCACTCAGCGTTCTTTCTGTCTTCAGTGCTAAGGCTGAGGCACTTGGGCAAATCTGACTGCAGTCTCAAGGGAACAGACACTGGTAATCACGTGGGAAAGGTTTACTCCAAGTGTCTTGCTCAGCACTCTTTAGGGACACTGGGGTATCTGCAGGACTGTAGGTTCCTTCTCTGAAGTGGCATCCAGCTGCCATAGCTGAGACTTGCTGTATTCCCTAACTTATATCAGCATTCAAGCTTCAATGGTCAGTGGAGCAGGGGTCCTACAGACAAGTCTCCTTCCTTGCATTAAAACAGCATTTCTCTAGAGTGGGTCCTGAGCTGTTGGTTGTGTAGCTGAGAGAGGAGATTTTATGACCAAGATGAGATGGGAATCCTCCCCTCTCTGTGTGTATATACGGGCACACATGTACGGTGTGTGTGTCCAAGCATGAGAGCAAGAAATAATGCTCCACTGGTGTCTCATATGTAAATAGCCTGTGATCTACACTGCATCCATATGCATGCCTCAGGTAAATACATAAATAAAAATCCTACTGGCGGGTCATGCGATTTTTCTGAAAGTGTCTTATGTAACAGGGATGATGATTTGAACTCTTCTTGGAGTGCACAGCACCTCCAGTTGCTGCTGCTGACATTTACTGCTGTTTTATTGATGATTTCCTGTTTCAACTCTGATCATAATTTTATTTGGGAAAGGATAAGTTGCAGTATCAAAAGATCCAAGTTAAAATTAAGCAATACCCCTGGGAGCTGCTCCTAATTAAAACTGAACTGTTAACCATTGAGTAACACAGCAGCATTGGAGAAGGCCAAGGTTGATACTGCTGAACTTTGAAAGGTGAAAATAAAGAGAGAAAAGCTGTAGTGTTTAGGGAGGGGGAAAAGCTTTAACCTCTGTCCTTCTTGTCTGCCCTCCTACCAGCAGTTTCCACATTGCCATTATGAAGCAACCAAATTAATGGGCTTTTGGGACATCAGAAGTCCCACTGCTGAGATAAGCTACTTGCTGTGATTCCAATGCCTTTTTCCCTGTATAAGTCTCCTATCAAACATGTTTCTTTCAGGATATGTTCAAACCAATCACTCCACCTGTATCTCCAGCTCACGTTTTCCCTCAATTCAGCAAGCCAGTGGTTACAGTTCTCCACTCATTTCTCCTATTGCCCACTTTCTAGTCCTTCATTGTACTATCTGCTTAAAGACATAAATTCTCAGTTTGAGATTTTTTTTTTTTCCTTTTCTTTTCCCCCCCTCTACTGTTTGTGTCTAGTACACGTTTGGCATAAATAAGAGCAGTGACGAGGCCAGTGTATGACCCACGTGTCTGGGTTTTTTTGCCAGGATAAAACCTCAGTCTCAGACCTGGAAATATTTCCCCGATTGTTTTTCCCATACCACCCACATCTTTTTTCCACAAGAGGAAGCTGCTCATGTTGAATGCTGTGGGAACCTAATTGTTACTTTATCGCACAGTGAGGAAAAAAAGTGCTAATTAAACAACATGCTTTTCTGAAACCAGATGATACTTTCATTTTCTAGAAAGAGGAAGCTTAATGTAAAATCCCTTCGTCTCTGCCTGGTGAAACCAGATGAATTGCCAAGAAGTTTTCTGATTTCATTTGCATAAGCCTTGTTCTAGCTACTTTGAAGAAAGTTCAAAGCTGACTGTTTGGTTATTTGCCACTCAGCAGCAGGAATGCTGGCTTTTCATTTCTTCTATGTTTGAGTACCAGGAGGGGTGAAACTGTTAATCTGCATATGATAATGCCGTTCCTTTATTTGCATCTTCCCTTTTTAGAAAGAAGGCCCAGGTTGATGCAAGAGTGTTGAGTCTGAGTTTGGCTCCAGAGGAGTCAAAATGGACTGCTTTACCAGCTTTGCTAGGCTAGTGGGATGCAGAGGTTATTCAGCACAGAGTAGTGTTCCAGCAGCTTGGGCCAGGTGACAGATGTTCATCCAAACATAAGAGTTTGAACAATGTGCCTGAAATCTCATCTCATACAGGCTATGTAAGTAGCACAGCTGCTTCATTTCTGTGCCTTGTGTTCCTCTTACCCTGTAGGATCTGGTTCCTTGTAAGGGCTTGTAAGGCAGAGACCTGCTGCTGCTTCTTCTAATCTGCTGACTGAATGTCAGGTTTGTGTTTTCACAGTTAGTCTTCCCTGGGCCTTGTGTCTAGGGACTGCTGCTCACCTAAGTGTCATTGGTGCATACTTTGCTTCCCCCAACCCTGCAATTAATGAAGTGGTTGTTATGCTCACAAAAAAAAAAAAAAAAAAAAGAATGTGCCAGAATTTTCAGAGATACTTTTTATTATGAAAAACCTAGTCCCATACCAGGCTGAGGTGACGTGCAGCCCAGCTGCGTTGTTCTGTTCTTACCAAGGAGGGTAGAATAGGGGGGTGATTTTGAAGAAGGATTGGGGCCATCATCAGTTGATACCACAGGTTGTACCACTACCTGCTTTGTGCAGGTGTGAGACTATGAGGAGTCATGAGAACACTTAATCTGCACAATAGCAAGTGTCCTGAATGGACTGCTTTGCTTAACCAAAAGAGAAAATTACAACAGGTTGATGAAAATGGCATCGCATGTGGGGGCTTTTAATGGCATTTTAATTTCTTAATGAGTGAAGCCTGTTTTACTGGATAACTATATCCAAATTGGATGATAATGTCATTTAGTTAATCCACATTAGTTTAGGGAAATGGAATCACATCTTTTTAGTTTCTCAAACATCCCTGCACTGATGTGTCCTCTGCTTTAGCTCTCTACTCATCTCTGTGTATCTTCACTTTGCTTTTACTCTGCAGAATCTCTCTAGCTGGGATCCATTTGGTGGGCTGGCTCTACACACTACAGGTTTATTCTCTTTTCCTTTAGTTCTGCTTTTTCTAACAACGAAGCAGAAACCCAGAATGACTCATTACAGGACAGATACCTCACTAAGAATTCATCTGAGACCAGTCTCCACAAATGGTTGTAATATGTGTCTGTCTGACCAGGGTTGCTGCTTGAATATTTCAGCTGTGCTGTTTTTCACTGGAGATACCTGACTGAAGATACTGAGGCCATCAGCAGACACTGAAGTCCTAAACCCATAGTAGAAATAAAGGTTCCAGTCCTCTTCAACTACTAAGCAAGCCTGCTAATTAGGAGCATTAGCAAGCTGGTAACCTCTTATGCAGTCTGACTATGCAGAAGGACAGAAGCTCCTTCTGTACCATTTGGCTGATGTGTACTGTGTTTCATTTGTAGTCTGGGACACCTAAGCAGTGTTCATTTTTCATCCATTTCTCTTTTTTCTATTAGGTTATGGAAGATCTTTTCAAGACAGTAACAAGCACTGTGCTCTCCAGATGTCCTCATGATGTTGAACTTTTTCATAAATATGTAGCTCCTGCACAGAAGGTAATACATGTGACAGGAAAGAGCTGCAATCCTGTTGTGCATTTTGGGGGTTCTTGGCTATAGGGAGGCTGATTTTTTTATTATTCTTTTTTTTACTGTGTTGTCCTGTGTTAAGAAATTGAAGAGCTAAATGTCAGCCTGAGCGTAAGTGATTGTTCAGGCCAGCAGAGAGAGGATACACAGCTTTCTGTAGCTAGTAGCAAGTATGGTGGAAGTGTAGCTGTCACATCATCTGGCAGCCTCTGAATCATCACCTTCAATAATCGGGTACTCTTTTAGCACTGAATGGCTGGGAGTGGATTTTGACCCATATCTAGATCAGAATGCAGTCCTACAAATTCAAATATAGAGGAAAATCACTTTTCTGAGTTTCCTCTGGGCCCCTGAACCCTTAAGAGTATCTTTATATGTTTATGTTTTTCTTTTTTTGACCAAGGACAGGTTGGAACAAATACTGAAGAACAAATTTGTGACGTAAGTACTATTTCAAAATGATCTGGAAGAGGGCTTTTGGGGAAAGAGTTCCTATTTTGTATATGTTCTTTCACAACTCAGTATCTTTTGGGTTAGCATAATATCTCCAAAGGAGCATGAATTGCAGTTCCCTTTTACTGTTTGTCATTACCCTTTCATCTCAGCATGAGACTGACATCTGAATCTGCTGACCTTTGGCTCTTGCTCCCCTGGACGAGATCCTCTTTCTATAACTGTATCCTCCTTCCAGCATGTACTTGCACAGTGGTTTGCTCACTATCTTGCTTGGTTTTGGTCTTGGTGCTCTTCTTTCAATCACATCTCCACTCCAGTGGCTCCCTTTTTATAGAAGTATTTTATGATATTTAAAAATTCCAACTTTTTTTTTCTATTCCCAGTTGGTTGTGCAACTCCTATTTCTATTCCCAGTTCTATGTGTGCTAAAGAATTGAAGGGTTTGGGTTTCCCTTACTGGCCCTCAAGAATACCTTCTTCCTTACTCTTGCCTATGTCTTCAAATAGTGGAGCTCTCCATTTGTCCCACAGAACACTGTAGGTCTGCTCAGCCCAGCACTGGTTGTCCTATTAAGCAGCTACAGCCACACTTGGGCAATAGGATCGTGATAGATCCTCCCTGTGTCTTTCTCTGTCTGCAACAGCACCATGGAAGACCTCAGAGAAGTTACCATCTCCCCATTTCAGTCCTCTCTTTGGACCTAACTGATATTTCTGAGAGGACAGAGTTGCCACTCAGCTTCTCCCATGGTCCAAGGAAAAAGAGAGAGAGTCAGAACATCTCTTTCTCCCTCTCTCTCTCTCTCTTCATCAGCTGCTGGCAGATCTGGGGCATTCCTGGCTTACACACATCAGTTACATGCGTTGAACCTGTGCCAGTGATATACCTCATTTGGACTGTGGCCTGACATA
This sequence comes from Pseudopipra pipra, assembly GCF_036250125.1. Classification (NCBI taxonomy): domain Eukaryota; kingdom Metazoa; phylum Chordata; class Aves; order Passeriformes; family Pipridae; genus Pseudopipra; species Pseudopipra pipra. Next base: position 31,423,396 of record NC_087550.1, on the reverse strand, counting down.
ACCCAAACACATGGAGCAATATATTCCTTCTTGAGGTATTTCCTCCAGAAGCCTTCCCTGTGTTAGTGAAACCTTGTAGCTGTGTGTAAAGAGCTCATGCTCCTTAGAGAATTTTGTTTATAATTGGATTTAGCCAATGATACAGAAAGATGAAATTATAGTGATCAGGTTATTCTTTCTGTTATATAGTGTATAGTTCTGTTATATAGTTCTGTTGTATAGTATCAGGTTATTCCTCTGTCCATGACATTTTGCTTGGTATGTGGAAAACTTGTCAGCCAAAGTCTTTTCCACTGAGTCTTGATTTCCAGTTATCAAACCTGGCGCAATCATTCACTGCAGTTTTTCTGTTTGCATGGCCATGATGCTGTTCTTTTGTGCTGATGGAAATCAGTGGAGAATCTGCTCCCAAGTCTGACAGAGCAGTAGAGAAACATTGCTGCAAATAAATCTCATGGGTTTTGCAAAGCAAAGTGGAAACATTTGAGCGACAAGAGCTTCGCACCCTGGGCTGTTATTTTTGCCTAACACACCCTGAGCTAGAGCTATGTTGTTGTAGCTATGCTGATGAGAGCACATTGTTTTCTTTAAAAAAAATCCACAAATTTCTATGAAGCAATTCTCTGCAGAGCTCACTTTTGACTGACATGCAACATTGCAATAATGCAGAAGTGTTGAGAGCTTAGCACTTCCTGCCCAGCATGTAGCTGAAGCACAGGAAAACATAGGGTTCTTGCCATATAAAATGCTTTTTGGTTTCTGTCCAAAGAAGCATTGCTGGGAAGTCTGACATTACACACAAGTTGGCATGGTGGTGGGGAAGTGCCTCCTTATTTTTCCCAGCATGGCACTTGTCCAGAAAACTTTGTTATTCCTTTCATAGTTATCTTAAAGGCTTTTTTTTTTTCTCCTCTTGCAGAATTTCATACAGTGAAGCAGTGGAAATTTTGAAGCAAGCTTCTCAAACTTTCACTTTCAAGCCAGAGGTAGGTTGTTGCCAGGTGGCTTGTCCCTGTGCCTGTTCATGTGCACAGCCTGAACTGTATAGAATCTCCTTTCTTTCTGATACCACAAGAGCTGTTACTTGGCACAGATTATCTGCCTTCTGGGGTGTTTGTGGGTTATCACCCAGGTGAAACTTTTGGCCTTTGGGGTTGAAATGGGAGCAATATAAGGAGTGAGATCTGTAGCAGAACAACACGTAACGCTTTCAGGGAAGGAAGTGATGACTGTGCTGTTGAAGGACCAAGACTTCAGCAAAGGCACTTCTCTTTCCTGTGTGTGAGTAGTGCTGGGAGTGTTGCAGATTCAGTAGCAATCATCTAAGAAGAGTTGCTGCAATAGTCCTCAAATAAAGGAAATATAATAAGGTAGCACCAAAAGTCTGACAACAATTAATAAGCCAATACTATGTCAAAATACCATGTAGTCTAGATGTATGTAAAGGGAATCCCTTTTCTTTCCAAAGCATAGATGTTGACTGGGAAAAAAAATAACATGTTAGTCTTTCTAACACTGTGGTTTTCTAAAAATCATATTTTGCACAATTTCAAACACACACACACACACCCCAGTATGGGACAGCATTTGTGGTGGTGCTCGCCTCATGTGTATACTCTTTAATTGTTATCTCATTCTGATGCCTTGAGGAAAATAATCCTCTGGCCGAAGCCACCTTTTTAGCCAGTTGGGTAACTGTTTCATCTGTGCATACCGGTGGGTGTAGAACCTCAGATCTCATGTCTGTACTACCTTGATCTGAGACAGCGAACTTGGGATATTTTCAGATGAAGAGAATCTGTGGGAGGTCTGTTCCAGTCTTCCCTTTCTACTCCTCCAATATTCTTTGCATGTCCTATAAATGGACTTGAGATCTCAAGTCAAAAGCCACAAAATTTATAACATCAGTGGAAGAAAGGAAAAGTGAGGGGCATTGCAAATGTCTGAGGTTTCTGATAACAAAGAATTTAATAGGATGCTGGGTTTTCTTAAGTGAGACTTAATGTAACATGTAACACAGCAGGAAAGAGGGGATCAGCCCAGAAAAGCTGCTTTCTATATACCAAAGGTAATACTGAAATAAGGCCAGTTTGCGGGGTCAAATAATCTGACTTTGGATAGGTGCCTATTTCTCTTTAGATATATGGAGTGTGGTTTGGGTCTTGATTTTTGGGGTTGGTTGATTGGTTTTGTTTATTTGTGTGGTGGGGTGTTTTTTGGGAGCTGATTTTGTGGAGTTTTTTGCTTGTTTGTTTGGGATTTTTTTCTGATTTGATACCAGATGCTTGGGTTTGATCTGGCCTTGCTCTGTGAAGTTAAATCATATTATTTTCCATGCTTTGCTGTGCCTTAAACCTTGTGAAACTGTCTTCTTAGCAGACTTTCCCAGTGACCTGTATGAAAAGCTGCTGTGCTTGGTTTCATGTTATTCAAAGCTCCACATCTTCTACACGGGGATTTTGCTGGGTCTCTTGCCATGGGCAAGATACTCGAAGGCAGGTTCCCAGGTTCCCTTTGCTGTCTTTGCAGTGGGGCTGTGACCTCCAAACAGAACATGAAAAGTACCTAGTGAAGCACTGTGGTGAGATTCCTGTGTTTGTGATTAACTACCCATATGACCTCAAGCCTTTCTACATGCGGGACAATGAAGATGGACCTCAACACACAGTGAGTCCATGGATCACACTTCCACTGCTTTTATGGCTAAGCATATGTCTTGGCCTACTGATAGATAGACTGATGAAAATAATCATCTGCTGGGCCTCTGTGCAAGAAGTCTAAGAAAAGACATGACAATCCTGTCTGGTTCTTTTCATATTGTAGAAGAAATCCCCAAAGCAGGAACAACAGGAGGGAGAAGATTCAGGAGATGGGATAGTGTTAAGTTTTAGCTTAATTCCCTTAAGACAAGTTTGCCATAGTTTATTTCTTTTCCTGGTAAACTTCTGTACTATTAGGTGAAATGCCTAGAATTGCATGGCTTGAAGCAGTCTGTGATTCTCTTGTCATCCAAATGTAGCATCCATGTAATGCTCAAATAGCACATGGGCACAGGAAGTAAGCTCTTTGTCAACAAGCCTCATGCTCTGAAGGTGTGATTTCCCAGTTGAACTGAGACAATCTGAAGCATTGCTTCTGCTACAAAGAACAGCTACCCTACCATGTACCACTTTCACTTCAGTGGCTTTAGTTCTAGAACCACTTCAGCTGTGGGATAAGAAAAGTAATCCTAGAAGACAAAACAGAGAAGACAGCCAACTCAAACCTAGGAGCCTAAGTGGTATCACTTGGATCCTAATAGTTGGATCCAATACATGAGTGGCATTGATACCATATCCACTAGAGCTGGCCCAAGGAATGGGGGTAGATAAGGCTGAACACAAGCTACAGCATCAGAGCAGGGAATCAGGGCTTCAGGAAACTTGCCCACGTGTCTTTGCTGTCTTGTGAGCTGCTGTTGGGTTCTTTATAACCCCGCACAGGTTGTGACTAGAGTAACTTAGTGAGATTCAGTTCAAACCACTTGCTGTAGATGTTCTCAGTGTGGAACATCACTGCTGTTGTTTAGGTTTTCTGTAGATTTACTGAAGTTTATCCTTGCAAAATTTCCTCCCAGCTTTCTGTCAACAAGAGACTTTTCAAGTATGTGCAAATAACTTACCTAAGTGTCACAGACTCTGGAAGAATTACAGTAGGGTTTTACAACCAACCATCAGCATCAACTGTACTTCTGCCAGTCACTGTGTGGCTATGGGGCATGACTTCAACTAGTTTTCTTTCTTTTAAGGTTGCAGCTGTTGATCTCCTCGTACCAGGAATAGGGGAGTTGTGTGGAGGCAGCTTGAGAGAAGAGCGACTGCCCTTCCTCGAATCACGCTTACAGAGGTATGGAAAACCTGCAGGTGCCAGGTGACTAGCCTGCTCAGGAGAGTGTTTGAGCAGCCCACGGTGGTTGGCAAGACAGAGGAGTGGAAGGTCAACCAATAGTATTTAAAAGCCTATTTTTGTCTTTGTGATATCTATTTTTACGAGTAGATGATTGCAAACTGGTGAAGAAGTTCTTATGCTTCTGTTGGAGGTATGCAAATGGCCTCTCTGTTTTAGCTCATCAGAGAAGAAAAGTTTACTTTATGCTAGGAGGCCAGGGCAGCTGAATGCCTCAGCTCTGCTGGGACTATCTGGTACAGGATCTGATGAGAGGCACTTCATCCTTGAGCCTTTTCTTCACAGTTTTTGTGGCTGAGAGTGAATTGTGAAGGTGGAAGTTGTCGTGTAGACAGATACATTTGTCATCACGCTGTGTAACTGAGGAACTGCAGTTTTGGTCGGAAACTTGGCTAGCTGTGATGCAGCTGGCCTTGGTGACTGGTGTCATTTCAGAGAATATGGTTTCCACTTTGGTGGAAAGCTTCACTGGAAGTGCCTGAGACCTAACTGTGTCATATAGACTTTTTCACCACTGCCAAAGATCACGTGACTGAGTAATTTTAGGCTAAATTCCATGTCAGAATATCAAAGCTGCTGTTTAGTTAACAATAATAGACATTATAGATGGGATAATTCTCCATAGATAAGTACTGTCTGATTGTTCAAAGGAACCTTTTGTAGAATCACAGAAAGATTTGGGTTGGAAGGGAGCTTAAAGACCATCTAGTTCCAACTTCCAACCCACCTGCCATGGCCAGGGACACCTTCCACTAGATCAGGTTGTGCAAAGTCTCATCCAACACTTGAACATTTCTACTTGCCCAGTCATACACTTGTACAAAGCGATTCTGGGGGAGGATTAATCCCAGGGTAATACTATTTGCACACTGGGAATTAATTTGTTGCTGAAATCAGCCACATGCTCACACAGATATATCTGGTGAGTGAAGAAAAGCAATATCCATTTCAACATAATGAATCCAAAAGGCACAAGGCAATTAAAATCACCAGAAGATTGATTCTCCATTTTTAGTGTAGGATGATGATATTCCCTGTGCTTCCTGCTACTCTCCCTGTGAGCTCTCTGAAGCAGGCATGCTTCAGCTGATGTAAAGAACAATGTTGCCTGCTGCAGTTTTTCACTCTAAATTTTTTGCAAGTAAGATCTAGAGTCCACAGTCCTCAAGTTGTGGGGCTGGAGGAGGGTCCATATGGAGTTCGAAGCCAGAGTTTCTTGTTTATCAGGAAAGTCATAGAAAGTATTTCAAGCTACAAATGGGGTGTGACTTCAGTGACCTTAGAGCACAGCTCTGCATTGAAGAAGGCCTGGAAAAATCACACCTCCTTTCACATACTTTTCTCAATTTTGAGTCCTCAGGATCTGATTTTGCTGAGCCAAATACTTTGTTTAGGCTTTTAAATTCTGTTTCCTGCAGACCCAGCATAACCTTAGAGATAACGAAGAGGATTCTTGTCTCCTTATACATGCTTCATACAATAGCTCTCCAAGGCCAAGTCAGGGACAGCTGCAGTGCACTGAAGATGGGAGAAGTGGTCTCTCTTTAACTGCTGGATTTTCTGTTCATGTTCAGAGAAACAGAAAAAAAGCCTAAAACTTTGCTCAGTTTATGCCAGGGCAAGAAAAGGAGAGAAGTTTTACAAGTGGTGATGAGAAAAAGACATTACAGAAGTTGGCATACATTAATAAAGCTACAGGAGTTCAGTGGTTTTGTGCACTATGAAATGGGAGCCACATAGGGAAGACATTTTGACTCACCCATAAATGAGGTTGGCTGCATGTCATTGTAAATTTAATATTCAGGCCCATAAACTCCAAACATTCACAAGCAGAGTTTACCAATATGCTTAAAGTTACAAATACGTACAAGTCTTTGCGTGAAGGTGGGATCAATCCTGTATGTTGACAAAACAAACTTGGCATTTTATGAAGCATGTTGGGAATCTGTTCAAGATTGTCTACCAGTTACCAGAACTGGCAGCCACTGATCATGTCTTCCCTTTATTTCCCTTCATTTCCTGCCTTTCCTTTTTGGACTGGGTGTAGTCACACACTCTCCGTTTTCTTGTAGCATTCTCTTCCAGGCTTGTGCAGATCAACTGTGTTCCTTTTACTTACAAGGAAATTTTTTGTTTGTTTCACAGATTAGGACTCACAGATGCCTACCAATGGTAAGATGCTATCTTGCTCTGCAAGCTATATTTCTTCTTTTGAGACTCTTTAAACAACTATTTATCTTTTTTTTTTTTATTCTGTTCTTGAGGGAACATTTTTTGGCCCAGTTGCCCTGCCATCACTACTGCCAGTCTAGATGGAACAGACAGTTCATTTAAACAAAGTTTAATGCTGCTTAGTTTATCCTTCCCATTTGTCCACTCACAGCACGGGTCATTCCTTTCAGGATTGCATGAAATGCATTCATTTACAACCCATAATAATTTTTGATATTAAATCTTTAGGCTGTGTTGGAAGTTGAATAGGTTCTGACCACCATGCATGAGATAAACAGGTTACAGAACCACAAGCAATTTGTGACCTTTAACAACCCTATGAATTGCAACCCTTTGCAATTGACAGGACAATTGGGTCGAAAAATCTTCCCTAACAAAGTGGTTAAAGCAATTAAAGCTGTCTTCCTAAGGAGACAGATCAACCTTTGAATTATCAGTTTAACCTCTTAAAACGACAGGAGGTTCTTAGTGTTCTTCTTGACAAGCGTTTCTTGGTATGTACTTTGTCATAGCTACTGAGAGAGTGCTAGTGCAAAGAATTTTAAATTTAGAAGAGTATATTCAAATATTCTGCAATATTGGGATTGATCATTAAGGAGGCTGTCTTGAAAAAAGAGTAAGTGTAGGATTCCTCACTCTCCACTTCCCACAATATGAAATCACTTAGGAATAGCACAGTATATGGCAGATCTTTACATCATCCATTTGCAAACAGGGTGAATTAAATGTCTTCCTTTGTTATTTGTATTTATGGGCCAGAATACACCATATCCCTTCATGTGAGGGAAGGATTATCCTGAACAAGGGTATAAGTTGTGTGGTTAGATGCTGAAATACAGCAGGAAGTCTGATGTTCAACAGCAGAGCCTTCCAGCATACTAAGATAGTGCAGCCCTGCCTCATGCTTCCCTCAAGAGAAGATTAAGACATGGCCTGTTCCCTATGTGCATTTTCATGTGATAATAGCAATCACATTCTGGAAACTCTTCCTCCTGTAATCTTGTTTTGGAGACTCTTTCCTCCTTTATTAACTCTACTCCATCACAGATAATGTAACATCCCAGAGAAGATTAAAGCTATTGTTACCGCCTACCATAGCAGGGTCTAGTGTCCTAGAAAGGTGCAGGATAGGAGTAATTCTGGATGCTTCTGCACTGCAGTCCAAAATCTGCCAGAAAACTGGTAGGTGGTTTGCCAGCATCCATCTTTTCAGTGGAGATGGCAGGAGAGACTGAAATTAATCTCTTCTAATTTAGTGATTGAATTGAGTTTCCAAAGCTGGCTCGCAAACTCCTTGAAGAATAGTTGAGTCATTCCTTTTTAAATATAATATTTGCTGACTTTAGAATGTGATCCCTTTTGAAGCCCCTTAACCATTGATGTATCTGATTCTACCTGTTTTCTTCTCCCACTAAACATGAGGATATTGTGGAATCTGACTGTTTCTAGGACAGCTTTAGGAGTGCCTTGCTTGTGGGAAAATCGTAGGGCAAAGAGGTAACTGGTGATCTGAAATGCTGCTCTGCTTCTTGCCATTCCTACCTTTTAGAAAACTTTCACAAAAAAGTAGATAAAGTGACATGGTCAAACGCCTCTGAATCTTGTTCAGTACACTACACCTTTCCTGTTGTGCAGGTTTCTTTCCAAAAAGAGTATGAGTTGGAGAAGTATTTGGCTTGATTTTGCAGTTATTTTATCTTATTTTCACACTTCTTCCTTTGACCTGTAGATAGAAAAGAGCTCAGTGCTGTAGATGATGATCTTGGCTAAACTGAGAGGTCTGCGTAAGTGAGGTGGGAAAGCCGAGTGATCAGAGTTTACTCTGGAAAGTCACTTGCTTTCTCTGTGACCAGGGGAGTATTAAGCATATTCCTTGCAAACAGGATCAGGTCCGCTTTTACAGCCTCCAAGTGCCAGCTTAAAAGTAACACAGTGGGTACTTTGTAATAATGAACAATCACTACCATCAGCTAGAACAGCATTTCAGACAGTCTTCCTGCACGTAAGGCACCCATTTCCTTACTCTGATCATCATGATGCACATCAGTGGAGAAGATTGTCTCATACTTTACAGTCCAGGTGCCTTTCTGATCATCTGGTGTGACACTGGTGAAAGTACACAGTGGCAGAGCAGGTGGTGTCTGCCATCTTCAAATGGATGTTACTGTGTTGTCTTGGCCCTGCTTCTGCTCTGGATGAAGAAGACTGAGCTGTGTTGGGCTCTTTAATTTCTAATTTTCTTTGAAGCTTGAATGTTGGATAGGTCTTGATAGGTCTTGTATGGCAGCATAGAAAGGAGAGGTTGGACTTAGGGAACAGCACCACTGGTAAGCCACTTGCAGCCCATGGCCAGTGACAGCATTCATATCATCCTTTAAACCTCCTTCAGAGCTCAGTGAAAACAGGTTTCCCATCACTGTCCTTGGCAGTTGCCTGGTCCTATCTCTCTTGCTCTGGGGAGAGACTGGAGCCCTGTGCTGAGCCAGATAGAAGCAGGAAGAAAGTCAGTACTAAAGCCAGTCAGAATGTGCCCAAATCTCACTCATGTCCATGAGACTGTTTTAGATTGGTGTCCCTGAATGTTTTTTTTTTTGTGAATCCACAAGAAGCTGTAGCAGAGCAGAAGCTCCCTGAAAGCTAAGACAGTGTTTGACCCAGCATCAGAACCTGGTGATGCTTTGCATGTTTATTTCCTGAAACATTCAGTAAAATGATCTTTCAAGTATCATTTCACTAGTAGTTTTTCATTACCCTTTTTTTTTACTTGCTTCCTCCAGTAGAATATTCACTTTCATGAACTGTTCAAGAACTTTGTTCTTTTGGTCTTACTTTTTTCAAACTGGCCACAGAGGCTTCAGTTTAACAAGGGTGTTGCATAAAGGATCAAGATTATATTTGTTTGGAAAGGAGACTGAAAAGAACACATTCTGCTTATAAATGGTCACTGGGAGAGCGCCATTCTTCATACTGCCTTTCCATGCAACACAGGAGTTCATGATGATGATGATAAAAGGATATAGATCTTTAAAAGGATGAAAGGAAACGCTCTTCTAACGTGGCACATACATAACAAGCTCCTGGAATTCATCGCTGGGGGATGTTGTTGCAGCGCATACTTTAGTAAAATTCAAATCACTGAAGAGCTACCAGTCCTCAGGTCCAGAACATGAACTTAGGGGCTAGCTGAGGTCACAGAAGCTTATTTTCCCTGTGGAATAATGTTGGACAGTCCCTCAGTTACCAATGGAGGGCTCAGCTCTCCTCTTAAGTGTGAGTTACTAGCAAAAACAGCTAGACTAGTTCGTGACTGTTTTTGAGGTGAGAAACATCCAATGTCTGGAGACTATTGAAAGAAGGAAAACCTCAGGGAGCATTTTCCAGTCTCAAGGGATTTTTCTCTTCATCTGCGGGCAGTTACTTTTTCTTTCATCTGTGAAGAATGGAAAATTTCCCAATTCCTCTGATTCTTCTAAGCACAGTCATCAGAAAGGATTCACAGTCTTGATCCTCAGCACGTTTAATTCAATAGATTTTTCCATTAACTTTGATGGGTTTTGTTTCGCTCCTTTTGCCAAAATGGCTTCTTAAAGTGCTTTGAGATCTACAGATCAAAGTCCTGGATAAGTAAGGGTAGAATTTATTATTATTGTTCATCTGGAAGAAGCTGAGTTATTTCTTCTTCTTACAATGACTTTATAAACTCTATTGCCAGCAAATGGGGAGAGAAGATGCTAGGCTTAGTCTAAACTGCTTTTGCAAGGCTGAGATGTGCTTATAGACATCATCAGAAATCCTTGTGCTGGTACTTTATATTCCTAGTTACAGCTAAAGCTGTGACCAGCTGGTTTGCAAGTTCTGCTCAGAACTGCTGAGCTGGGTCACAGTGATCTGCCACAGCCAACACTCATATACCTCACATTTATGAGATCTTTCCTAATTCATGAGTCACCACCCGCAGCATCAGGTCTGCCTATCAGGTGCCTTGCAAACTCTTGTAAAGCTGTGAAGCAGAGCTCCCCGGGGCAGTTCCCAGGGTATCAGCAGAAACACAAGTTCTTATTAATGCAGTCTGTATGAAGGGGATAGAAATGAAGACCACCATGCAGTTGCAGTCTGCATGTTCACAGCCTAAACATAATCCTCATTATAAGGTATGGGGTGGATACAGCTGAGCCTTAGTGAGCCAAGCTAACTAAGCAGCAGCACAGAGAGAAGGCACATGGGTCCCAGTGATCAGAGAACATTCTTGAGTTCAACTTGAAGTATAAGCACAACTGCACTTTGTGTGTCAGTGCTACTAGGAAGAAGTAAGATGTGCTTCTATTTTTACTATTTGGGCAGTGGAGGGAACGGAAAAACTCAGGGGGGGGAAAACCTTAAGATTGAGTGTAATAAATGGTTTCTTAAATTTTAACTACTGTTAATGAACTGCAAGGAAAAATAATATGTCATGGTATAAAAGGCATACTGTCAAGCTGAGTGCCAGAGCATTCTTGCAGCTGTACAGTTTGTGGGAGAGTGCTTTTATTTTGCAAGTAAAGGTGATCATTGGCATTACTTTGGCTTCACTCTGTTAAAATACAGTCTTCAAGCCAAGAAAATTCTGATGTCCAAACAAGTACACTCAAATATATATAATGCATATTTTATATATATATAAATATATATACACACAAATATAATATTTCTTTGCAGTTCATTAACAGTAGTTAAAATTTGAGAAGCCGTTTATTGCAATCAATCCAATCTTAATTTTATTCACAGTGTTTTCCCCCCCTCTATTCCACTGCCTAAGTAGAAAAACATATATATGCATTTATATTTAAGTGCACTTGATTTTTTTTTAAACCGGGATGATAAAATATTCATACACCAAGATTAGAAGCATGTAATACATCTAGAGTCACTCAATCCCTTAGTAGTGCATTCATATAAAGAAGAATGCCTTTGTGCCCTCAGCAAGCTCAGAAGCGGCCCCATAAATCAATAGAACCACTGAGATGTTTTTCAATCCTATTAAAATAAAACCATTGGTGACAATTTGTAGCTGTAAATACAGTATCACATCAGCTACAGTCCAGCTGGGAAATAGGGAACTCTAAAGAAGAACTATCAAAATCTTGTTGACACCCATATATTTGGGATATCTGTTTTCTGTGCACAAGAGGTGCTGTTCTCCAAAACAAAATACCTTTTTCCAGATCTCATTTTTAGAGAACATATATTCAAGTTTTTTGCTGGCTTACTATGGAAATAAATGACTCAGTCTATAAGAGTGATTGGGGAAAAAGTAGCAAAAAGCCATCTTAATTACCTTAAAAGAAAAAAAGTCTGAAGGAATGCTGAGTAGACAGCAAGACCTACTTTGGCTTCTGAAGAAATTACTGAAAATGAAATTACTTAGGCTATTGAAAAGCAAACAGAAAATGAAAGGACTTGTTTTAGGGCAGATTTCGACACCAGCATGGTGAAAGCTAAACAAACCCAAGAAGGCAGCTTCCTCTCCAGCAGTGGAAGTGCTTTGTGATTCTGTAGGAACCTGGGTTTGTGGCTGTGCTAGGAATATTTTAGGTACTAAAATTTACAAATGTGCTTTCCATATGAGCAGAGCTATGATGTTCAAGCTGTTCTTCATACCCAAATAAGTTCTTGCTCCTAAACAAAACATAGCAAAGCATAGCTATTCTGGGTTAAATGGGTTTGTACCTGGGGTTTCTGCAAATACAATTCTGCCTCTTCACACCCCTGACCAACCCCGCCTGTGTTGGCAGAAATCAAAGTGGTCAGGGTCAAAGGGAAGTAATTTAGATGGAAAGCAAAACCCTAGATAAAAGGCTTGCTTTAATTATGTCAGCATAACTGTGCTGCAAATGTAACTATCTGTTTAAATTACAGGTATCTAGACCTCCGAAAATTCGGCTCAGTTCCTCATGGAGGCTTCGGAATGGGGTTTGAACGCTACCTGCAGTACATCTTGGGAGTTGACAATATCAAAGATGTTATTCCTTTCCCCAGGTTCTCTCACTCCTGTCTCCTGTAGCTCAGCAGTTGACGCACATGGAGAAAACTGCTGGTGTGACTATCCGTATATAACATACTAGGATATGACTGAGTGTGTTTTAGTGTGAAATCAAGATAATTTTTATATCAATGAAACTCTTGGTAAATTTCATACTGGCCTATTGAAAATAATATATGTCCTGGTGAAATTATGGACGCACACTGGCAGTTAATTTGATAGTAGCTCATGTCTTCAGTGCACTTTAGGAGTATTAGTAAATCCCACTTAACTAAAGGGTTAAGATTCTCATGAGATTAGTACAGGCCATGGAGGTACTAAATAAGCATTGTTGGGAGGTAGCTGGGGTTATGTGAAATATTAATAAGGAGATGTGACCTAAAAATATTGTCATGGCAGCGATGCATTTGTTGTTACAAGATGGCCACTGTAAAGCATGATTTTCCCCTCTCTGAATTAAAAGCAAATATTGCTTACCTTGGAAAAATCAACCAAGCCTACCAAGGAACAATGTCACCTTGGTACTGCTGGAGCAAGTCAGGTGAATGCTTGATTTTCTGAATCATCAATAAAGATGTACTGGGTTGTTTTGTAACTCTGTGGTTTCTTCTTCTGTTATAAAACTGTAGCTCTCAGCACCAGAGTGTTTCCTTCAATGTCTTCAGTAGAGGTTTCCTCTTCTGTATACCCAGATTTGTTGCACAACTTCTGCAGAAGATATCTGTCTTCTGTCTCCAAGAGAGCACACATTCATAGCAGAAAGAAATGTTCAGTTAGATCAGAGTTCATTCATCCATCTTTCCAGAGCCAACTTGCAGTTTATTGGTGGGGTTTTGTTGTTGCTTTGCTTTTGTACTGTTATTGAGAAAATTTCTCATGTGCTCATCGGACCAAACAATTTTGTCTTTATTGCAAAATAACCAACATATGCTCCCAAGAATTGCATATGTATTAAATAATTGCTTATCACTATAGGATCTGAACTCCTTAGCAGTCTTTAATGGGTTTATGCTCTCAGCTTCTCTGCCAGGTAAAGAAATATTCATTTCTGTTTTGAAGACAGGACTATGGGAAGACCAAGTGACTTGCCTAAGGCAACTGGAAAACAGTGATTTATTTGGGACTTGAACAGAGGGTTCTTCTTCCCTTCCAAATTATCACAATCCAGCAAATGGTCATTTGCATGGTGCTTACTACTCTGGAAAGCACTTGACTGGAATATAAACAATATATATATAAAGAGAAAAAGCAAGGTAGCAGCCTTACTACTGATGAACCCTTTGTAAATTGGCACACGCAATGTGAAGTGGCTGCATAACAACCCCGAAGACTTCTTTTCCAAGTAGATGAAAGAGACTGAGAAATAGTAATCCACTTGCATTGCAGTGGTAATACTGCAGTCACAGTTCTTTCTGGTGAGGCTGTATAATACTGCACCTGCAATATCTAAAAATACCTATTTATGTCATGTGGCACCTGCCATGTTTCAGTGTGCTCCGTGGCCGGGGACTTTTATGTCTTACGATCATGCAAACAGCATCACCGCAAGGTCATTACTTTGGGGGGTTTCTTGCGTGCACTGAGACGTCTGCATATCAAGACTTTTTCATGTCTCCTTAATCCGCTTGATTAGGCAGGTGTTAATTGTGCATTTGCTGGTTTGCATTTCTCAGTACAGCCTTGAGTTGGTAAGTCTGGTTCCATGAAACAGTTCAAGCACCTGCCTTCCCTTTGAAACCACTGAGAAGTTCCCACATCCCACACCCAAGTATCTTCCTGCATTTGGACCATCTCTCCTTTTGGTATGTTGTCTTAACTGTTATTGCTGGCCTTGGTTTGAAATTACTTCTCTCAGCAGAAAGATGTGGAAAGAGTACAGCTGCCAAACAGCCCCATTCATAGCCTGTTCCTAAATAATTTGGAATGAGCAGGTGTCCTTATTGAGATCCTTAGTCACTGGTTCTGTCACAGTTGCTGTAAATGAGAGTGCTTGAACTGGAAGCCCATCTGCTGAGAACAGATTGGGGGGATGGCAAAACCATCTCCTGTCCACTCTGCTATCATCCCTGCAGCAGTGCTGGACTGTCTCTGTTGGTTTTGGCATCAGCGGGAGATTGTTGATCCCACTGTGAGATGCCAAATCTGATGGGCAAGGTGGGGCTAAACAGTGACAGGTGGAAAACAAGATGTAGAGAAGACGACAATGAAAGGAGCCAAAAAGTTGTAGGTTAACGTAGCATGAGTCACAAGTTATAGGGAATGATGCAGAACTGCTTCAAACAGGTGTGCAGAGTGGCTGTCAGGGTGACAGCCTGCAACAACAAAGAACTGGTCTGACCTACCCTTTGTTCTTTGCCCTGTTAAGAGTTTGTTGCAGGACTGAAGGTAAAGGTTGAACCTTTGATTTGTAGATAGGTAGATGAAGGTAAGAAAGAAGTAACAAGGATGCACTGTGAGTAGTTTTTTGTGTGTTTCCAATGAGGTGTCCAAGAGGAGCAGTCTCCCCAGTCTTCTACACATACTTCTGATTCATTGAAAGGTACTTGGTGAGCTGGTCATCCAGTGGGCAGGGTTGAGCTAAGGGGACACTGCCCTTAGGTCTGAAAGCTCATTGAGAAAACTACCCCTAGTAATTTGGCAGATGAAGCAAAAGGTGAGCACGGTTGTCTCAGGAGAGCTAGCCAGATGGCTCAGAAGGGTAAGAAAAGGTTGTCCAATCTTGGCAACAGCATTCAACCTGTGCTGGTTTTCTTAGTGGTGGGAAAGAGGAGAGGCTGAGGCCTGTGTAATGTGATGATACTGCTCAGGGTTAATACAGAGATTGACGTTCTTGTGAGAAGCGTGATTTATGGGTACCCAGCAAGGGTGGGAGCTGCTCTTTCCCTCCAGGCTGGCATTGTTCACTTCGTGCTATGTATATATAACATGGGCTGGTATTGCCAAGGAATGCGACATGTTTTCTTTGGGATTTCCATGTGGAATGTCATGTATTTCCTTTGAATCTCCTCTCCTAGAATGAAACGGAAGTTAATCTGGAGGACAGGGAGTTTGTTCCTCCTGGACATGTGGGCAGGGAAATGCACCAAGAATTTCTTAATTTCAGCAGTTTTCCTTGCAACATCTCTCTGCCTGCACCGTGACAGTGGCTGAAGGCAGATAAAAACTCTGACACTTCTTCAAATAAAAAGCTGTTATTCTTTGCACACAGGAACCATCTCTTAGCCTGTCCATGCAGTGCAGTAGCTTACCCTGGGGTGTTTTTAGTACTGTAAGCAGTCAGCCCTCAAGCCCAGGTGACCAGCACTGTCTCTGCTAGCATCATTTTGGTAAGTATTTCTTGACATTTCAGTTCCTCAGCAGACTGTACTTGCCTCTTTTCAAGTTTGTCCTCACTTTGAGCTTCAGAGGAAAGAATGAGTGTCATTGATTATTGCGTTGGTAGCTTTGCAACATTAGAACAGAGTGATGGGAGATAAAAGAGCAATGCCATAAACTTTGCATAACCAAATGCCAGCCTCTCAGAAGAGGAAAACGTTTGTTTTTTTTGATTTCAAGAATATCAGATAATCCCTTCACTTAATTTTTTTACATGCGGGATCAAAGTATCCCAAAGTGCTCTATTTTTAATTGAAAAAATAATACCTTCAGAAGTAACATCATGTCTCAGTCTTCTCATTTTTAAATCCACAGGAGAGCAAATGCACACTCTGAAGCTATGAGTAGAGACTGCTGTTCCCTCCGTTATGATTTATGTTGTGATACTGTGGCAGTGTTCAGTGGACTGTTTTACTAGCTTCTGTACAAGCAGAGACAAAAAGATACATCGCTGGGCCAAGTGTTTAAAAGTCAGCAGACCAGCACAGGTATTTTAGCTGAATTACCTGCATCCAGGTCCCCAGACCTGCGGGAAAAGCAGCAAGGTGCCCGGCTCAGCAGTCCTCTCTCCAGTTTATTTGGTAGTAGTTGTAATTTATAAAGCATCACTTGTTTGAGGGAAAGCCAAGACTTTGATGGGAAATGTAACATACAGTTTTGCTTGCTGGACTAATATTGATTGTTTTGGAAATAGCTTATAGATGTGTTTTTCTTTAGGGGGTGAAGGGGACTAATTTGCCAAGAAACACTTTGGTCATTGTTTCCATTAAATGTGTTTCTATTATACGTGGCTTTGTTGTTGCTGAAACCAATAACAGCCATTATTACTGTTGTTTTAGCCTTTGCCTTACACTTAGGGAGAAACGGGAGATGGGTCCAAAGGAGAAATAAGAAAGACTTTGTATAAAGATTGACAAAGTTCTAATTTCCTCAGATCTAACCAAAGCTGCCAAAGTCACAAAAATGGTGGTCTCGGGGGTGAATTGATTGTTTTGTCTTACTGTTTGTTGCAGACCCATGACCTTCAGAAGGGTTGTAAAGTTTTATTTTATGATCCTGCTGATAAAGACACGTATGTAATTTACTATCCGAGTTCTTACAGACTTGGCTAACAACAAGTTTGACCCGGAGTTCAAAGAAATTATGGCTCCCATTGTTTTATTGCTGCTGTGAAATGTATTATTTCTGTCCTACAGCTGTGTCACAGTGTCTGCTGCACAAGGTGTATGGAAAAGATGCTGTAAAGGGAGAGCTTTCACGTAAAGGGCAAGAGAGGGACACGACTGTGTGGCCATTTAAAAGTCATATACCAGCTCCATCAGAAATTGTAGGCTCTATTGTGGATGACATATGGATGAAATTACTTCAGAATCCACGTTGCTCTTATTGCTGATGCTATTTTACTGCGGGAAATTGAGGCACAGAGCAACTAATCTGCTTGCCCAAGGTTGTGGAAGATGTATGGCAGAAGCATGGAACTGACCCAAATCAACCAAATCCCTGCTCGGCGCCTGCCCATGGGACTTCCCTTTGTTTGCCTTTGGGTACGCTGGCACACCAGAAGCAAGGCAGGATGTTTGCAACTGATCTGGTTTCAAATGCATTTTTGGCATTTCTGAGATCCTAGACTGTGCTTCAGTGATTTTTATCTATCCCTGTATGTCCCGGGGCCTTTCAGAGATAGCAATCCTTCTGTTTATTTTTATTACTCTTACAATTTACTTTTTTTTCTGAATAATTTGAGACAGCCAACAGAGGATTTAATTTTCTTTGCAAAGCTTGATCTTGCTTCTTGTTCTTCACTGATAGCTGTATATCTTACTGTCTTCAGCAGGTTAATGTACTGATACTTGTGCTGAAAAAATGGAGTTCAGAGTTTTCAGAAGTCACCAAGCATACAGGTTGCTGGCAAAAAAATATGCAAACTGCTCAGGAAAAAATCAGTGTGGTCTGGGAGGTGGCCTTGATAAATCATGTAAACACTTAAATTTCTGTATGGAACTATTCTCTACTATCAGCTAGGGCTTCCAAAAGAGGCTAGATTTCCAGTCAAAGTGGAAAGCAATTATATTTCATTGACACGATGGTTTTTAATAATACTTCTATGGTGTCTTTACCTTCACAGTGATTTTTGAACAATAATTATAATAATATCTAATAATACCTTTGGTGGTCCTTTGAAGATGCTGGGCTCTAAGTGGTCAGTACTGTGATTAAGCTGTGTGAAGCAGGCATACGATCCATATTTTTCTGAGACATAGGTCTCCCATGTTCTGCTTGTCCCTCAGCTTTGGTGCTTCTCTCTGGATGAATGCATGGCCACAGGCTGCATGTCCAAGCAGGAGAGAGCTAGACACCCACCACATACAACTCAAAGGGTTACTGACCTCTCAGTGGTAGTGCTGCCTGGGCTGTTAACACAGCTGGGATGCTCCAGGTGAGTGACAGAGGAAGGTACTTGCCAGAGGCTATGCAAGGGAAGCAAGAGTCAGGGTCAGAGTTCATTTTCCAGGCTCCCCTGCCTTGAGAACAGGTTAGTTCCATTTCTGCACAAAGTTACAGAAACTCACTGCTCAACTGGTAGCCAGTTTGCAGCTCCAGGAGATCCAGCTGTGAGCACTTACCCACTGCAGAGATGCTGTCATCACTGTAACTGATGAGGTCTCCTTTTGGCAGGCCGGAGTCACACAATGGTATCTCCATGAAGCTCTCAAAATGACCTCTGCAGTTGTTTAGTATAAATAAATCACGACGTGCTTTCAGGCTTGCTCAACATTGTGTACATGGTGTTATAGCTGCCAACACAGGGCTCTGCACAGCAGCTGAAATGCTAGAAAGAGTGTGCTTTAGGTGCTTCTTCGTAAACATGCATGGGTGGTGCTTTTCCATATCACCCTACACATCTGAACTTTGCCACCTGCAAAACCCAAATAACCATACAAGTAAAATCTGAGGGCCTGGTTTATCCAGTGGCTTCAAACAGTCTTTCAAATTCCATTATTACTAATGACATTAATAAATTATTAGCATTTATGGTGAATTAGGAAGCATACAGTTCAAGTATTTAGCAAATTTCACGAGCCTATTTGTTAATAAACTTGATGGATGACTTGCCAGGTAGGATTGTATTGCCATGTCCTTGGAGTACGTGTTAAAACATGGTGGTTTTAGCACTGTGTTACTCCAGTCCTTGATTGAGATCCAGTACCATCTGTAACAGTGCTGCTATGGATAAAAGGAAGAAAGTTTGTGCTCTTCCCTCTGAGACAGAACATTATGATGTGTTCATTTCCCAGATCATTAGAAACTCAAAATAGCCATCTGGCCAAACCCAGAGATACATATGCCTGCAACTACAGCTTAACAGCATTCAGCTGGGAGGGTGGCTGCTCTGTAGCATTTGAGACTGGGAACTATAGAGTATCTTTTACTCTGATCTCAGGGAAGTCTCTTTACACTTCAGACTTTTAGGAGGTGTCTATCTAAAATGCAATTGATGTCTCAACCAGGAATATAATACACTCTAAATGGGCTAAAATGCTTTGAAACCACAAGGGTGTATCACCTCCACGTGCTGCTCTGGTGATTATTTTCACTGTTAAAAAGGTGCCATATTTCAGCCTCCATTTGCCTGGCCTCAGCATCTGTCAGAAGGATATCAGCGTGTCTAAACTCTCAGCATTTCAGCGGCATTGCAAAAGACCACACGCTTTTGAATTTGCAAAATTTGACCTAAGGTATGACAGGAACAGGCTTTCACATGCTTCTTCCATGACTTAACACTGGTAGTGGCTGCGGGGTCTGAAAATACGGTCTTTATGCTGCTGACTTTGTCACATTTACCAGGTGCCACTCTCTCACCTACAGGTTACCTCTAGTAGAGCTGTAAGTCAGCTACAAACACAGCATTTTGTGTATTCCTTACTCTCACATGGTAGTGTATAGCAGAAAATAAAACCTGGGGGAGTTCATTTTCATCAGCCGTTCACTCCTGCTCATGGTCTCAGCCCCCCTATTTGTACAGTTAGAATTATAAGTTCATATGTTTAAAAGCTCACGTGCATCATGGGTCTGTGCTCCAGCAGTTTTCACTCTAAGCTGTGCATGGTCTACAATTGTAAACAAACATAGAGATACATACTCCAAGTAATTTACACTTTGTAGAAGAGGCCTGGACATAATACAACAGCAATGACTTCCTTCTTCTAATAGAATTTTTAGTTCATTATATTGACTGTACAGGGCAAGCTCATATCCTGGAGGGGTGTCACTGGAAGGAGGAGTAGGGGGAAAGCATCTGTTTTTATTCTGGCTTCTGTTTTGACCAACAAATATAATGGCACATGACCGTTGAGCCGACAGTAATCCAGTTACAAAAGTCTTCAGAGTTACTGCACCAACCAAATTAAACTTGATTACATCCAATTATGCTGAAAAGCCAGACAACAGCTCTTAGCTTGGGGTGAAGTAACTTCTTGCAGTCGCATGTGGGGAGGCCTTGCAGGGTGTCAGGAGGATAATTGCTCATTTGCTCTACCACAGAGCACCATCTGCTCTTGAAGTAATGCCTAAGGATGTGAGAGGATACCAGGGTCGGGTAAACAGGCAGGGGAGCCCGGTGAAGATTTTCCCCCGCTTGTTTTATTATCATTTGTTTTATGGTTGCTTGCCCTGGGCTCAGCTGCGGTCAAAGCCCCATTGTGCCAAATAGGGTCCGTAGAGGGAGTCCTTCCCATACTGAGCCACTGGTCTCATCTGGGAAAAAACAAGGATGAAGTGGCCTTTATGCTTATATCAGAATAGTGTCTGTGTCTGGAGCATTGCCTGGTGCACTGTCCACCAAGCAGTTCTATAATGGTTTTCTGTCTTGAGGAGGTAAGAAAAAAATGGGAAAACTCCCAGTTTCTTTCACTTCTGTGGTAGAAATAGCATAAGGGGGGGAGGGGTAAAGGTAGCTGCCAAAAACGTATCTGGATCCAGGCAGGAGAGTTTGCATAAGGAACTCATCCATCCTAGAAGGAATTACCAAGCAGTAAGAAGTCCTACCTGGGCCCAAAACTGAGAAATACATCAGTAGCGTTCTGTCCTAGCTCAGCTCCAGGCAGTTACTTCGGTCTAATTTGCTCAAAGAGGTAAGACTGGGCTTCAGTGTGGACTGAATCGGAAAACACATTTAATTATCTTCAAGTGTGAGGACTGGAAGTGTCCTCCAGCTGCATGCACAGATACTCTCCAGGCACCCCAGGCCCCTCCCCATGCTGCCCAATGGTCTGCATCCATTCTTGATGGGATGTGCTGGTTTTTACCAGAATGTCCAACAGGGAGAGGACGAAGTAGGCTTTCCAAATAGATTGCTTTCCCATCACCACCACTAGCAACTGGCCCCTCAAGTCCAAGGGACGGTATGTGCCTTTAACACTGCTGACCTGCAAGTCATCTCTTCCCTTCTCTCTCCTTTAAGTCTCTATTAAGGCATCAGAGCTCTGATGCCCCATCTTTGCCAGAACACTGTAGTGAAGATGCTTCAAACTGTCTCGTTATCTGATGAAAGCATCCTGTGCTACTATTCCCTCTGCTCATGGAAAGCACACAGTGCTGCTGGAACTGCTGTCTATCACATGAAGTAAAGGACTGTCTTGTGGTTTGGCTTCAATTGTGGTCATTCTGGGGGGCTTGCCGTGCTTTTCTGTGGAGGGTGGAAAGCTTGAAAAGATTTGAGTTCTTGAAAGAGGTGATTTTTTTTTTTAACCTTGAAAATCCTTGGTGAAATAAAAAAGCTTGCTTCCATCTCGCTCTGCTGCAGGAACTGTTGCATGAAGATAAAGTCAGGTCCTATTGTTGTGGAGCTGGATCTCAGGAGACCAAGTATTCAGTCAGAATTAAAAGCAGGCAAGAAGCACCAAGGAGCGCAGATTTTTTTAGCCTTTCCCCTCACCCCCTAGCCTGTTTCGATTTATTTTAACCTCAGTATAGGGCATTTCCAAGGGATTAGTGCCTGGCTGGGGTAAGTAGCCCAAAGCATTTCAGCCAGCTGGTCCCTAATCCACAGGAAATGCCCTGTGTCTCCATCCATCCCCTGCTTGCACCAGCGACCGGGAGCGAGGAGAGGAATTGCTCTGCCTGCAGCTTTCCCTTCTGCCAGCAGATGGCACAGCTCATATAAATAAATTTGGAGCAGGCAGGAAAAGCGGTGGACATTGTGGTTTCTTTCTTAGAAGTTCTGATCTTTCATAGATTTCGGTTTCATACATGAACGAGAAACCGCACTGAAGGTTAAAAATCCTGGAGGTTTCTGCAGGAGAAAGTGTCACTTTTTCATGCACTCCAGCACATTAAACACACAGTACAAGGGCTTTTTCTTAGAAGAATGTTTCTCAGCCTTACCCTTGTTCAAGGAATACAATTGCTCATATGGCATCTCTTAATTTCTCCCTTACTATGCCTGCTAGTTCTGCTGTTCCCCTTTCAGTTGTTCCTCCTGGCAGAGATGGATTCTCTATGGCTTCGCATAGCTCCCTCAGTGGGTTTTTCCAGCGTAGGGATGTGGTTTTCACACAGTTTTCCGCCAAGGCTGCTGGCTGTTAGCTCAAACTCCGGAGATTTACGTAGTCAGTTGGGGCCAGCCTGAGTTCATTCTCCTCTGCCGGTTGGAGGAACAGCTTGAAGTTGGTAAAACTGTTACGAACGTGCAAGCGCTGCCAAATCAGAGCCGTGCTTAAGTCATCCTTAACTCCTAGGGGCATTGAGGGTGGTATTTGTGTGTATCTTCCAGGCCAAATGCTTTAAGGAGGGCCAGCATTATAAGGCATTGTAATGTGACATGCATTGGATCACATGTAATCTGGCAGCCTGATGCCAGAATTAACTCACTGTTCCTGCTCTGCATATGGCCACAGTGGAATTGGGGAGGCACGTTCACGTGCAGCATCTTTGTTTCAAGCATTTTTCTGCACAGAGCTTATATTAAGGTTGGACTCGATGATCTTGGATGTTTTTTCCAACTTCTATGACTCTATGATTCTGTGTCACATTTGAGATGGCAGCATATTTAAATGTGCAAAACATGCGACCCATTTGCCATCCAAAAGTCCCAGCTATCTGAGATACATGTGTCGGGCTTCACCAAAGGAATAAAAGAAGAATTCACAGGGGTACTTCACATTTTAGACGCTGTTCAGATACATGTTGAGATATAACCAAGTCAGTAAATGTGATCCAGAATAGGGGATGAGTGGAGAGAAAGGATAGCACAGCAAGGGAGCAGGGTAATAAACCAAGGCCTGTCACAGAATATGTAGAATATTTCATTCCAATTCACATGATGATAATTATGGAGCATTTCTTCAAACATCCATCACCCAAATGAAGTGTTTCAACTCTGTGTGGTGGAAGTTGTTAACATAAAAATGCAGACAGGGTTCTCTGCAACTGGTATTCAAACTGATACCACTTTGCATTGGTGTCAGTATGAGTGAATTCCTAACCTGTGAATCATTAACATACACCATGGAATAGTTTTGCACGATACCTGTGTATTAATCATGATTGTCTGCTCTCGATGGAGTCTTTCTGAATCCCGAGTGACTCACTGGCCTCCCTGAAATCACTGTGTGTTTTGGGAAGATCTCTCAAGTGCAGGTCACCAGGACACAGTTTTCCCTGCGAATGCGCAAAGTTCCTCTAACCCAGGGGATTTTGCAGGTGGGACTCTTGCTCTCATGCAGTGTAAATTGATACAGCTCCAGTGCACTGAATAATAGGCAATGCTGGCTGAGGCCAGCACAGAACTGGCCTCTCCATCCTCCCCTGCTCTCAGCTCCATCACACACAGTGCATTGGCAGAGATAGGTGAGCTGATCTGACCACAGCCTCTCTGTGCAGAGATTGCCCAGCACTGGAATAGGATCAAATCCTTCCTTTGGGCAATGAGAAGGTAGAAAAATCTTCCTTCTTAAGTCTTTGCATTTCACTGTCAGAAAAACAAAGCTGTTGAGAAAATACATTCCTAAAAAATGACTGACTTGTTCTTTAAGGGGTTATTCCCCTGCTTTATGCATTCTCAAAGATGATAAACAACATATGGCTTAACCATGCTGTCCCCATCTTGAAAAGAGGTGTCGTTCCTACCTCCCAGAGGCGCTGTGAGTTGCAATTACTGTTCTGAAGTGATGCAAGATCCTTGCTCGAGCAGCGTTATATAAAGGTTGTTGTTGTTTGACATAGAGTAGAGCATCCAGCCAGCGTGGAGTTGTTATTGCACCAGCCACGGCACAAACATGTAAGGAGGGACCGTCCCTGCCCACAGAGGTTGGACAGGCAGGGAAGCTGAGGCAGGGATGACTGAATGTGCCCAAGCAGGTTTGGGGCAGAGCTCCTGTATAGAGACAGGTCTTAGAAATCCATCCCCAGCAAACAACCCTGGGTTGTGTTTTCCACGTGAGCATGGCTAAGAGGACTCAGCTTTTATGGGTACCATGCCCAAGTTTTTACTTTAAAGAATGCAGTGAAAGGAGGTTTAGAGCATAACCCAACTCGCAGGTCTGTAGAGGGACGCGTTATGCTGCCTGAGCAGGGGAGAGGATCAGACTTTGAAATGTACAGTGTTTCTAGATCTGAAAGATGATAGTGAATCTCAGCCAGGGTATAATATGCCGTAATACAAAACCCGGCTTGTCTGCATGAGTCAAATCCCCTTTCAGTGGCCACTGCTCCATTACCTCAAAATCAATAATAAAATACTAAGCTTTTATTGATTCCCCTCGGGTTGTGTTGGTTTTGTTGGTTTGTTTGTTTAATTTTTTAAATTTTATTTTTCTTTTCTCCAAGAGGGTTTTTGGCATCACTAGTGTTTGGCTGTTTCTTGCTCAACCTCTTTGTTTTCCTATGGCACCTTCATCTCAGGCACAAGCCCCTGAGCGCAGCGGGGATAAAGCCAGCCTCACCTTTCCGAGGTGAGAAGGGGCTTCTCCATCAAGAGAGAGGAAAGGTCCTGGGGTAATGAAACCTTAGAGTGGAGGGCTTTGGGGGGGGAGTGTACTTTTTTATTAAGGCAACGCTGCGCTGCTGGAGATCACCTGCTGCAGTATGGATAAGATGGATAAAGTTTCTCTACAGGCACCTGTATCAGTGCGGGGGGAACAGGGACGAGCGCCAGCCCCTCGAGAGCGGCGAGGGGCTGGGCAGCCCCTCTCCCCGCGGGGTTTGTGTCTTTAACAGGGCTGGCGGGGCGCCGGGCGGGCGGAGGCGTGGTGAGCCGGGAAGGAGCCAGTTTCCTGCTTCCCCGCTCGCAGCCGAGCGGCCGCGGCGGCAGGGGGAGGCGCTCGCCGCCCCCCCCATCCATCCCTCCCTCCACCCACCCATCCATCCATCCGCTCACCCACCAACCCACTCCCGCCCGCCCGCCCTTCCTCCATGGGCCGGCGCGGCCGGCGCAGAGCGCCAGGAGGCAGCGCCCGGCAGCGCCCGGCGGCGCCCGGCTGCCGCGATGAGCGGCGGGGAGGTGGTGTGCTCGGGCTGGCTCCGAAAGTCACCGCCGGAGAAGAAGTTGCGGAGATACGTAAGTCTCAGCCCACCCCATCTCGTCCCTGCCCCGGCCCTGGGAAAGCCGGGATCTATCCCCTCCGCCTCCATCCCCGCTCCTCCGCCGCCAGCCCGGGTGCACCTGCCGCCGCCTCTCCCGGCGCCGCGGAGGCTCGGCAGGGCGGGGGTGCCTCTTGCCCGGGCGCGGCACGGTTGGTCGTGACTCCCCGCCGCTCGGGGAAGGAGGGTGGGAGCATCTCTGAGCCCCCCGGCTTGTCCTCTGTCCCGCGGTGGTGGGGTGGGAGGTGACGGCCGCGGCTGGAGCGGGCACGCTATGCTGGGGCCGTTCTGGCTGCGCCCCGCGGTGGCCGGGCTCACCCGGGACCTGCGACGGTCACACCCTCGCCTTTGAAGTCGTGTGTTTTAGGGAAGGCTGGAAATACCTTGGTCCCAAGGAGTAAAGGTACTAACGCATCTTGGATCGCCCCCAACCTCCCTGTAATAGTCGCTCTCCGCCATCCCGCGCACGGTTCCTATTAATCATTGAACGTCCGAACCCTTTGAAGGCAGCACCAGTAGCGCTTGGATAGCCCTTGTGTCGTTAGCGGCTGAGATCAAACACTTCAAAGAAGTTGTAAAAAGAGGGTCCAAATGCCAGCTCTGTCACATTCCCCACTCATTGAAAGAAATAACTGTTCTTTGGGCCCTCCACCTGACGGTCCCGCCATGCGCCAACAAGCATTAGAGCTCAGAAACACACTGCCATCCTATGACTCGGCAACATTGCTCCCTGGGATGAAGCTGGGGTCCCACTCACTGATGCCAGTGACTAGCCTCTGCCAGCTTGAGTTGACTGGAACATAGCCTCTGGGAGAGAGCTGGATGCTCTCCCTTCTTGGGGGGATGCCAGCCGGGTCATCCTTTGGTCCCCTTGCTTTTGCCTCTATGCATTTCGGGAATGGCAGGCAGAACAAGTGCGACTGGTGTCTCCCCAGTGCCTGTTATCGATTGATAGAAGCATCACTGCCTACCCTTGAGAGGGAGATGGATGTCTGGAGTCCCATACTGCAGGCTAGAGCAGGACTGGAGGGGTGTCTGATTTGTGGTGTGGTGCTATTAGCCTTGTCCA
Source organism: Pseudopipra pipra (assembly GCF_036250125.1). Classification (NCBI taxonomy): domain Eukaryota; kingdom Metazoa; phylum Chordata; class Aves; order Passeriformes; family Pipridae; genus Pseudopipra; species Pseudopipra pipra. The sequence continues at coordinate 31,397,177 of NC_087550.1, read as the reverse complement.
AAATGGGTTCAGCCCTGTAAACATCAGTCATGCCACATCCCTTTGCATTAGACTGTGTGTCCAGTCACTCTGGGCAGTCCTTTCCTTGTGCCCTCTTTCCCTTTGAGGAAGTATCATGTTGGAACTGCTAGGAAATCCAGTTCTTTTGCTCCTTGTCCCCCAAAATGTACTGAGACAAAGGTAAACCTGGGTGTTTATATGGGAAATATCAACCCCTAGTGAATATAGGCAGGCTTTGTGGGAGATGGACAGAATGACTTTGTGCATACTGAACTATGGAGAATGCTTTTAGCTTAATGGAGCAAAGCACCTTCCTCCTGCAGAAATCAACTAATTGCTGATCCTGAGTCACCAGTGGCCTTAACTCATCAAACATCATTAGCTCCCCAGCATCTGCCCCATGAAAGGGCGCTCACATTGCCATCTGAATATCCACCTTGTGCTCTGGCATTCCAGCAAGAGCTGAATAAATCTGCTAAATGCTCTACACGGAGGGTGTGACACGCCGACGGTTAATGCTAATTATTGATGTGCATAAGAGTGCTTTTCATCCAGATACATCCCAAAGTGCTTTGCAAGCCACCTATGTTTTCAGAATGTCCTCATTCCCCCAAGAGGAAATGCGGCCGTGCTGAGATGTGCCCGGCCATCCCACGCAGCCTCCGCGGGGCAGGAAGCGATGCTTGGCAGATGTCACTCTAGGGGATCTCTGTGCTGGAGCGGTCTCGGTGCTGTGGTCAGTGGGACTTCCCTTCCAGTCACACCAGTTGCGCCAGCTTCCTGCATCAAAGGCTGGATTTGAAAATGCTGGCCTTAGCTTGGGCTGTGTCTCACTTGGTGGTGCCCCTGCCTTTACTTTTTAATGCACTATTATTGAGATTATTATGTTTATATAGCTTCAGTATGCATTCAGGGTGTTGGTGTGTTCATCAAGTTCTCTTCGATAGTGGTTCAGAGCAGCTTGCTGTTACAGAGCCTAAGGGTGATGGCTTTACTCCTGTAAAGTCTGCCTTCATCTACAACAAACCCACATAGTTGGATTTTGGTTTTCATGCACAAAAGGCGAGTTTTCAGCCACTGTGGTGTTATGCTTGCTTTTGTACGTCCTCAAAGGAAAGGCGCTGAATCGCTGGCTTTGCCACTTTCCTTATACCTTCAGTTTATATTCTGCTTTGAGACCTCAAAGGAGAAATCTCAGGCTGCAGGATGCTGCTAATCGGGTTTGAAGTTCCTGCTCTGGTTGTATTGACACAGGGTAGATGATAGATTTATTTTTTCTTTGACAAATGCATTTCAAATGTACGTGTCTGCACATGGGTGTGTTGGTAACGCTGTCCTTGAAGTGCTGTGCTTTTATAAGCCTGGTTTTGTTTTGCTTTTATTTTTCAAGGAGATCTTTGGCAAGAGAGGAAAGTGCTAAATTTTCTCTCTAACTTCTATCCAGAGTGATCGGGGAAGGGGACTCTTCTCCACACCTGATCCTCGCAGCGTTAATCTGCATTTACAGCAATACCTGCTCTGTTTCACTTCAGAGGATTGTGTTTATGTGAGATTGTGGGATATTTTATGTAGGACCTCTTTGTACAATGCTCGGGGAAATACTGGTGGTATTAGTTTCTATTCTGTTGGAGGACATTCAGATGAACAAATGATGACTGCTTAAAGGTTGAAACAAAGTGTAACTTTTTTCTGCCTTGTAACTGCAGGCAGGGGTTCACATAGACCCTAGGCAGTTTGGCTGCAAGTGCTACTGTAGTATTGCTAATAAAAGCTAAGCAAGCAACTGAAGGTCAAAAGTAACAGAGGTACCAAAATACCTCCTTCCACCTCTGTTCTGCTTGGGACACCAAGCTCCATCATCCACTTGCTTGATTCCTTTTTTTCAGACAAACAGTTTCGTGCATTCATAGAGTGGTTTGGGTTGAAAGGGCTGTTTAAAGCTCATCTAGCCCAACCCCCCTGCAATGAGCAGGGACATTTTCAACTAGACTAGGTTGCTCAGAGCCCCATCTAGCCTGGCCTTAAATGTTTCCAGGGATAGGGCATCCACCATCTCTTTGGGCAACCTGTGCCAGTGTTTCACCACTCTCACTGTAAAAAAAGTTCTTCCTTATATCTAATCTGACTCTACCCTCTTTCAGTTTTAAAAGCATTGCCCCGTGTCCTATTGCTACAGACTCTGTTAAAAAGTCTGTCCCTACCATGATTTTCATGCATGGAAGGGTCTTCTTGTATGCACCCACAAAGCACAGAACTGTCTTTTAATTTTCCTCCTGGCTCCTTCTTAAAACACCGATGAAAAAAAGAAAAAACCCTCAATCCCTAAACAAAACCCTTGACTTTAGTTGTGTGACCGATGAGCCGAGACCAGTGCATGTTGTGCCGGTCCTGTACTGACTCACTGTCTCCTGGTCCTCTCCCGCTGGACGTGCCTGTCTGTTTTCTCCTCTGTTAGACGTGGGTTTAGAGTGGTGTTTTGTGTCTGTCCACTGCCCAGCATGATGGGGTTCGGGGGTGGACTGTCTGGCAGACAGGCAATGTGAAAAATAACTGCTGTCGTAGAGCAGCTCAGCTCCCTATCGTTAGATCAGTGCGCTCTGCCTGCTCATTTATGTACCATGAAGTCAGAGTATTTTCTGTCTGGCTGAGATGTATGTCTGCAGTTCTGACTAAAACAAAAGCTTCTCATCGTGTACTGGTTTTACAATGCTTTAATGCTTTGGGTTTTGTTTTTTTCCCTGTCTGGTTTAACCGGGGGGAGTTTAGCTTTGTGAATCAGTGGTCGTTTTTACATCGAGCAGAAGAAGTTTAATCAAGGTCATTGGAAGAGCTGCTCCTCTTCAATGGGGTGAGCAAGAAGAGGTTAGGTGGTGTATAATGTACTAATTTACTGATCACAGTCCTATTCCTAGGGTAACTCCCTGATGAAGGGCTTCTTTTGGTTCTTCATATCCCACCTGAAATGCATAGCAAGGATATCCTCCTTAAATGAGAATGTGGGATGTGGACTAAGTAGGACCACTGGCGCAGAGATGTTATAGGCTGCTCACATGGTGGAGGTGCCAGGTGGAGTTTGACATGGTGCCAGTTGGGGTGAAATTTTATAGGAGGGGGAAGAAAGAACATCCCTTTATTGTGCAACAAAATACAAAAGATGGATATTGTGCAAAATTATCTCTTTTTTTTCCCCTCTTCTCTCTAAGGACTTTTAATGGGTCGTTCTCATGTTCAGCTGTGCCATGCCTAATTCGGGATGCTCCCCTCTACCAAAAATAGGAAATGGTTACAGAGACTCCAGAGAATAGCACCAAAAAAATGAGCAGAAACCTAGGAAACATAGAAAGACTGAAGGAAATGAGATTGTTTAGGGATGAGAGGGCTGAGAGGAGAAGTAGCGGTCACTGAGTATGTCTAAGGTATCTGTGAAGGGGAAGGGAGTAAAGTGCTCCGCATGGCCAATGGTAGGAGGCCAAGAAGTGCTGAGCTTGAACTGCAGCAAGGGAAACAAGTGTTAGGAAAAACTTCCTAATCTCTGATTGCCAGAGAAGTGAAGCAGTGGAACAGATGTTTGGGATGGGCTTGGAGTCTCCATCGTGGCAGTTTTGAAGCACAGGTTGTCCAAACTCTTCAGAGAGCTGATCCTGTTTTGAGGCAGTGGAATAAATTTGACAAATTCTCCAAAAGTTCCTTCCAGTGCTAGTTAAGGTGAATTTATGGATTTTGAGCCTCGATCCAGGGAGGGATAGCAGGGAGGCTTAAGGGCACAAATTATGTCACCTGGGTCTACTGATGGGACTCAGGAAAGTCCTATGACAAGTTCTTTTTAGAAAGTTTTGACAGCACTGAACTTCATGACTTCACACTTACTCCAGCTGTGAAGCTGCCTGCTCCTCCCATGTAATCTCCTGGCTTGATTTAGATGTTTTAGCTGTTGTCATCAACCAGATGATTCAGAGAAGGGATGAACACTTGCTCCACCAGAGAAGGTTTTGCAGGTCAAGGGGTGCATTTTGCTTGCAAGGGCAGTGCCTGCCAGCACTCCTGCCACACCAGCTCTCTTGTGCAATGCTGCACAAAGGTCCCTCTCTGTAACTTGTTTCTCTGCTGCATCATTGCTGATGAGTCAAAACACACGACCTCTTCCCTTCAACCTTCTCTTGGGGTCATTTTGCTTGAGTGTGTGGCCGTATTCCTTTGCCCACTTAACATTTTCTGGAAACAGTCAGACGGCGATGTATTGTCATTGTAATACCCGTGATCTAATAACATGCAGATACTTGAAGGATGGTTATGGGGATGATGTGATGGAGTCAAACTCTTCTTGGTTGTAGCAGATGACAAACCACAACCCAGCTTTGGAGGTTCACTGGGTCTTACAGAAGCCAAGGGTCATGGTATAGAGGAGCAAGTTCCCACAGAGGCTGCAGTCTTTGGGGGTTTTCAAGACTTGGCTAGAAAAAATTCCAGCTGGCCTGGAACCTCAAATACAAGGCTGGGCTAGAGACCTCCTGAGGTGCCTTCAGCCCAATGTTTCTTATACCTCTGTGACAAAGCCCAGCCTCCCAGAAGCTATTGGGCTCCATTAGCCCAGCTCCCTGTGAAGGTGGGTAGTCCTTGTTTTGTTTGCTGCCAACACAAGCAGCCTGGGAGAAGTGCTGTGCTAGGGCAGCTCTTCAACTGCTGAAACTCAAAGTAGTTTGGTCAGGGCTAACCCAAGGTGCATTGTATCGATCAAGGTGGACATGCCCATAGAGGTAAGGAGTATGTGTGTTGTGTGGGAAGTGAAACCAGTGTATTTTCCTGATACTTTGGCTTTGCTGAGACAGCTTGAGTGAATCTCCAGCTATCTGTCATGACTTCAGAGCAGGGTGATGGTCCTGGCACTCCACAGTGAATGTAAAAGATTGATGGTGGCAAAGCACAGGCTGAACTTAAGACAAGCAATACTTAGGGAAAGTGTATGAGGAAGCTGGCTTCGTTTCTCTTTGAAAGCAGGAGTGATATTGAAACCATTTTTTTTCTCTTTTTCTTTTAGCAAGTATCAGATGCAAGACATGATGTAATAGTGTTTACCAGACTGAAGCACATAAATTATAGTAGTGACTCAAAGGCAGAAGAAATATTATTTATTTGGATTACAGTAGCAGCTGAGGTGACTGGGACTGGGGATGAATGTTCTGGGTGTTTGGGGAGACCACATCTGCCCTGAAGGGTCTGGTCGGATGGGGAAACCAGGGCATGCGACAAGTCAGTGATTTGGCTCACTTGTGTTCAGGGTCATTCCCAAGCTGGGAACTTGACTGTATGGTTTCTACCTGATACAGGGGTTTCTGAGCTGCTTGCAGGCTACTGGGGATGTGTGAAGCTATGGTAAGGGATTGCAACTGGTCTGGAGAAGTACATAATATTTCTAGCGGGGATTTAGATGATGATGAGGGTGCCAAGGTCACCTGGTGGCTCTCTGAGATGAATTGATCCAAAAGATCTGGAAATTACTGCTTTTAATATAAATGACCCTTTCTTTCAGTACTCCTTTAAGTCTTTAAAGTCTCACTTCCGTCTCATAGTACTTAGGTGGATCTTGCATCACCTAACAGTGGTGACAAAACATATCTATCCCTGTTGTAGGAGGTATGAGAAGTAAGGAAGAGAGATTTTATTTACTTCAGAGAGCAGATATAGAGCTGGAAGATGTTTTGCTGCAGTTCTGCACAGCCTCTCCACCTCTCAGCCTTTCTCCTTGAAATAGACCCATCCTGCCAAAGATTTGGGTAAAAAGAGTTTAAGCCCAGGATCAACAGTATGCAAATGCTTATTATCCCACACCATCCTTAGGCTGGGTAATTTTATGGAATTTTAATGGCGGCACACGTAGGCATATCGTTTGGTCAAGAGGCATTGTGTTCATGCAGACTGTTGTGATTTCTTCATCCAGAGCTGTGAGCAGGAAGCCTGACCCTGTCATTGGGCTGTAGAGATCCTGGCTCATGCCACCAGCTAGGGCACCTGGCTCTAGAGAGGCTCTCAAAGTTGCTGAGCATCCAGAAAGTCTCCTGGAACATCCTGAATCTATTCTATGGATCACTGAGCAGCACCTACAGCAGCATTCCTCATGCAGATAATTAAGCTAAGGGCAGACCTGACCTCCAAAGTTTCAGTTGGTATCTCCACAGTTTAGCAATAGTTACTGTAATTCTGTTTAAATAATAAAAATAGGTTGAGAAAGGAAAAATCCTCATTCTTGTTGTACATCAGGTGGTCTCTGTGCCTTATCTCTGGTCCTTCCCCGGTATGTAGTGATGCCACCTTGAGAGGAGCTGAGGAGAGAAAGGCTGGGTTGGTTTTTGTTTGTCTTTTCCAGTCTCTCACCCCAGCTGAGAAGACAAAGGGGTTAGAAGTGACTTGTTTACACTCTTGCAAACCACTGTCTTAATATCCCACCATGACTTGATGCTTTTACGCAAAAGCTTTCAGAGTTGCTGGTCTGGAAATGCTGGTCCCTCTTGCATAGGGACAGGTCAGCTTGCTCCTCCTCAGGCTTTTTCTGTCAGAATCTGGAGAATTTGGATCAGCACTTGAACACCTTGCTGCCAAGTGAAACCAGCATTGTGGTTATCATGTGATTATCATGGGTTAAACCAGCAGCAAATTGGCACTGAATGTGGGAGACTGTATGGGTGGAGCCAGTGTAGAGCATGGCTGGTGACTGGTCATTAATGGGGTTCTGCAGGACTCAATATTAGGGCCACTGCTCTTCAACATCTTCATAAATGACTTGGATGCAGGACTCGAAGGGAAACTAAGTAAGTTTGTTGATGATTCTAAATTGAGGAGCTGTTGACTCCCTCAAGGGAAGGGACGCCCTGCAGAGAGACCTGGACAAATTAGAGGACTGGGCAATCACCAACCAGATGAAGTTCAACAAGGGAAAGTGCTGGATTCTTCACCTGGGATGGGCTAACCATGGGTGTTCGTACAGACTGGGGAATGAGATGCTGGAAAGCAGTGCTGGATGTCCTGGTCTGTGGCAAGTTGAATATGAGTCAGCAGTGCCCCGGCAGCCAGGAGGGCCAGCCGTGTCCTGGGGGGCATCAGGCAAAGCATCGCCAGCTGGTCAAGGGAGGGGATTGTCCTGCTCTGCTTTGCACTGGGGCAGTCTCACCTTGAATATTGTGTGCAGTTTTGGGCACCACAATAAAAGAAAGATATTAAGCTATTAGAGAGCATCCAAAGGAGGGCAATGAAGATGGTGAAGGGCCTTGAGGGGAAGCCGTATGAGGAGTGGCTGAGGTCAGTTCAGCCTGGAGAAGAGGAGACTGAGGGGAGACCTCATCATAGTTACAACTTCCTCGAAAGGGGAAGAGGAAGGGCAGACACTGATCTCTTCTCTTTGGTGAGCAATGACAGGACCTGAGAGAATGAAGCTGTATCAGGGAAGGTTTAGTTAGATATAAGGAAAAGGTTTTCATCTCTTTTTTTTGGTAGTTGGACACTGGAAAGGCTCCCAGGCAAGTGGTCACAGCACTGGCAGAGTTCAGGAAGTGTTTGGACAATGCTCTCAGGTACGTGGTGTACAAAGAGGAATTCCTCAAGGTCAGCATGGAAGCCTGCACAGTCCCATCGTACAATATGTCATTGATCACACCTAGCCATACAGCGACTTAAATACATGCTGTGTTTAAATAGAGAATTAAAAAAACTAATATTAAAAAAGTAAAAATCAGCTTTGGTCAAAAAAATTTCTCCTAGTTGTCTTTAGCTTGCAAGCTGTACCTTTAAAGGACAGGAGGAAAATCTGAGTGCTGGAAGCATATGTTTCTTGCTGTGTAAGATAGCCAGTGGTGCCTGTTTCTCCAACGAATCTGGACTAAGTCCAGCAACCTGGGAGGGTGATTTCATCTCTGGATTTGTCTTTTCATATTTGGTTCCTATTTTCTTCTGAGTTCTTGCGCAGTTTTCCTGGAGAAGGTTACGATTTGGGAAATCTTGCATCAGTCTGGTTGTCTGCATTACACTAATACCTAGAAATGAACTTCTCCATCCAAATGTGAATATTCTCACACCAAAACGATGTGTGTTCAGGATAGGAAGGTCATTCTTGGGCCAGAAATGGGACATTTTTATTTATAGTTTAAATCTGGCTTTGAGGCAGGACCAGTTGAGAACAGCTCTTAGACATTTCTGAATTAAGTGTTCAGAGTGCCTCTTCTTTTCTGTTACTTGAAAAGCTTTTCTGTCTCTACCTACTCCAGACTCTTTCATATGGCCTCTGAATCTTTAAATCCTGTATGTTTGGTCTCTCTGTTGACATAAATAATAATCTATTGATAGAAATGAGAATCTATTGACAGAAATATCTTCTGGTTGGTTTTTTATTATTTCTTTTGCTTTTTAATGCCTTTTGGACATGTCCAAACTATTTCCATCATATCTCCTGGATCAAAGATGCTGTCCTAATAGGATCTTGGTACTTGTTATGCATCTTATTCCATTTAAACCTGGTGTTTTCCAAAGGCATTTGCTTTGGAAGGCATTTAGACATCTCTTTGGTGGAGTTCCAGCTCCTGCATCCATATGGTAAGATGGAAATAACATTTTGAGTCAAAGATTTCTGGTCCTCTGCATTTCATAGATTTCTGGTCCTCTGCATTTCATAGATTCTCAGTGGTTAAGTTTTGCTGATGATCCCAGCTGCTGCCTTTCCCATTCGGGTTCCTCACTGACCTTCAGAACATCCCCATGGACTTTGGTGTGACTGCCAGAGGTTGCAAGTTGACTTGCTAAACCAACTTCCTGGCCACTTAACATAATACCCAAACAGGGATTATGTCTTGTTTCCAAAACTGACTAGTAAATGTTCCTTTCTCTCCTCTCCTCTGGTGACACTGAGGTGTCTTGTAAATTTTCAGCTTCAAAGAGCCATGTTTTGTGTACACTGTAGGTCTTGTACTGTGTGCTGCTGTTGAACAGGGTGATGGTTATGTTTATCTGCCTTTTTTTATCTCATAGTAATGTCAGTAATGATGCTAAATGGGGTTATTAGTCATTGCTACCAATCTGTTCTTCAGATCTTCATCCACATGCTTTTTTAAGGATATTTTGGATTTCTTTTGTTTATTTGTAGAGGGGAATATGTGGTTTTACTGCTCCCTCGAAGCTCTTGACTTGAAACAGTGCCCATGGAAAAGGAAAGGTTGGCTAATTTCGGTCCACCTTCGTTGCCCTTCCATTTAAAAGTCCCCTTTACCACCCCTGTAGAGGCCACCTCAGCAACTCCAGATCTCCTTTCTTCTTGTGCTGCTTTCACACAGGTGCCCTGTTTGAGAGTCATCCAGCACAGGAAGGGTCAAACACAGTAAGTCATAGAATCATAGAATCACAGAATGGTTTGGGTTGGAAGAGACCAACCCCTCTGCCCTGGGCAGGAACACCTTCCACGGGACCAGATTGCTTAAAGACATATCCAGCCTGACATTGAACACTTCCAGGGATGGGGCATCCACAGCTTCTCTGGGCAACCTGCTCCAATGCCTCACCACCCTCACAGTAAAGAATTTCTTTTTAACATCTAATCTAAATATCTCCTCTTTTAGTTTAAAACCATTCCCCTTGTCCTGTCCCTATCTGCCTGTGTAATAAGTTGCTCTTCTGTAAGCTCCCTTTAAGTATTGGAAGGCTGCAGTGAGGTCTCCCCAGCGCCTTTTCTTCTTCATGTCCCTTCCATAAATGCCCCTCTGTAAATGCCCCTTCTGACTTACTGCCAGCATAAAACAGCCGCTCTGCTTCCATGCCATCAACACCGCACACAGCTCCTTTGATTCTGAGTCACTGTGTTGTTCCTAAATAGCTCCCTCCAGATAGGAAGCTCCCAGGAAAACCTCATTTTCTTTGACCCAAGAAGAATCGATGACTTGAGGCTTGTGTTCTGCCCCCCTCTCGCCTTCCCTGCCTGTCTCGCCCACTGTCCACCACACGTAACGTCAAACTGGAGTTTCCAGTGGAGCTGTGGGAAATAGAAGGGCTCATTGTTTTGGGGGTCAGGGCACAGGGCTGGGGTGGCAAGAGAGAGGGGAGCAGAGTTGGCGGCTGAGCCCTGCTGCTACCTCCAGCGTGGCCTTATGTTATCCGTAGTGGCAGCCGGGCACACAGTGAGCACTCTGTAATCGTGGCTTCTTAAAGCCCTTGAGGGAGGAGAATAAATAATGTAAATGAAAGGAATAAAAAGAAGAAATGCAGAAGATACAGGATATAGGGAATGACAGGGAGTGTATGGGCTCCTTCTGGTAGTGCTAAGCAGGAGGAGATGCTGAGAAATTATGTTGATTGGTCCCTGCTCAAGGCTTGAAATTGGGGATTGAGGTTTGAACTAAGCCCTGACTGTGCAGGTCCCTCTCTGAGCCCTCTGTGTGCATGGAGTGAGTCAGGACAGGGAACAAGGAGTTTTCCTGCCAGCAATCAGGACTTTATGCTGCAGCAAAGTGTGGGTGGGTGGACCCCTGACACCAGGGGGTGTCTTTGGAGAAGGGTGACAAAAGTGATTAGGAGCCTGAGAAAGCTTTACACAACAGGCCTACAGTGAAGGACGGCCACCTTTCAAAGAAAGTGAATGAGAAAGTGTCCTGATAAAAGTCCACAGGGCTGCAGTCCACACAGTGGAGGGTTAGCATTTTAGCTTGGCTTCTGGGACTTCTTATGTGAGCACCCCAGGGTCCTTCTTCCAGGAGGTGGCTCAAAGTGTTTGGCACATCACCAAAGAGAGAGGCATCCCAACCTGTAACCTGAATCCACCCTTGGAGAGGCAAGATTTGCACTCAGAAGTGATCAGATGTGTCTGATCCCTCAGCATCAAACACAGACAAGGAGCTGCTCACAGATGTTAAAGCTCGTAAGACCTTTTTGTTTCTTCATCCTTCAGCAAGTTCTGACTCTGCTGTTGATGTGTGAGGGGGGAGAAACATGCCTTCTCCTACCAACTCTGAATTTGCACCTTTTAAAGTAGATGAGACATGAATAATGCGAATATCTGCAATTTTAGAAGTTGATACCATGAAGAAAACACTGGGAAGGAAAAAAAATGGTATTTTGAGGTTTAAACCAGTCAAACATTTGAGGGCGGGTCTTTCCAAGGGATGGGGCTCCCTCCACTTTTCTTTTCACAGTTGCCACCTGTAACAGGGCATCCTTTGATCTGAGACTAGCTAGATTCAGCACCATGTCCATAGAGTTGCTCCCAGAGCCGTTTTCAGCTATTGCCTTACATTCCCTTAAAAGTAAACCCAAGGGAGGGCCTGAAGGGATCAGTCCATTGTCTCAAACACTTGCAGAACACATTGGCTGAGGCTTTTGACTGGGAATCAATCAATACACTCCTTTTAGCATCAAATCAGTACAGCCAGCTGGCATGCAGGTGGGCTGATGTATCATATGCTGTCACGGGGACGTGTTTCGAGGAGCAAGGTTTCAAGGCAGAGTCATGTCTCGAGAAGAAGGTTGTCCACAGGTTTTTGTTTTGTTTCTTTTTGTTTAATACTGAAGGCACTTCACATGCAGCAGAAGGCAGGGAGTCTTACGGATTGGTGTCATGGATGTTGCTTCACAAAATACTCTATGCTCAGTAGTGTTAGATGTTCACAACGCAGTTAACAATGAGTATTTGTCTTGGGGCAGATGGAAACGGCCTCATGTGTTGGTCTAGGCTGGAGCTGCAAAAAGGATGTAAAGCAAATCCTGTCTTATGCAATGCATAGGATGTTTAAGAGGCTTTTTGTATGAGTTTTCAGTTAACTAGGGTGTTTGATGAAAATATTCAGTTGGTGATTTTTCTCTATTCATCCTGCTTCTTGGAAGAGTCTGCCATGACCAACTCAGTGCTGTTAGGTGTTGTTGTTAAGGCCGTTGGGGTGAAGCACGGACCTGCTGCTCTGACACACTCGGAATTTCAGATAGAATTGAATTGTTGAATATCACTTGGGGATGAGAAGCTTCAAGATTTGCATTTGTAATTAAGAAGAGCTTTTAAAGCCTGTTCTTTGCATTTCTTTGTACCTGAAGCCTTACACTAACCAACCGTAACTCGTGTTGTGGAGGAAGGTGAGAAGCCAGAATGACGTGTTTAGGGTTTGCATGTTTCTCTCTGCTGTGTGCATTACTGCTGAATCAGCTGTAATTTGGGCAGGGTTTAACCTTACTTTTTCAGTGTGGAAGGACCTGGTCAAAACTGTCCTTGAATTTCTTTCCTTCAAAGCATGGGCGACTTTTGACTTTATATATATATATATATTTAAAAAACCCTGAAAACCAACAAAAAAACAGACAGCAGAGCATGATCAGAAACATGGCTGTGGTGCTCTCCAAGTTGTATCTCAGACATCCATTCCCAGACGGTGTATATTACTGGATATTATATCTGCTTCTTCCATTGTGCCACCTTTATCCCTTTTGTCCCCAGAGCTCAGTGGGGTGGGCTGGGCTTAGGTTCATTTTCTTTCCCCTAAGCTTTGGTCTTTGCACTTTCAACTCTCAGTAGTACTCCTCCACCTACCCTGAATATTCCAGGGTCTTGGCATTATAGTACTGAGGAGAGTTGTAAACACAAATTATTTTGGCTTTGCACATCCCAACAGAGCAAAGAGTTGGCGGAAGGTGTTGGACACTCAGTGGATTTCCAACCTTTCTGCCCTTGTGCTGCCAGGTTGCTTGCTGGACTCTTGGATCTTCACCGGCCCTGCTACATAAATAGGAAATTACAGTGTACAGAGATTTAAGTGAATCTTTCAGGGCCTGCAACAAGTCCATTGCAGAGCTGGGAACCAGAGACCAACATCCTTCAGTCTCATCTTCATCTTCCCATTTCTAGGCTGCGTCCCAGAAGTCTTGTGTTGAGAAAGTTCCAAGTTTTCTGAGCCAGGTTTGCCTTGCACGTGCCTTGCCTTGAAGTTTTCAGATGAGGTTAGGAGTGAATTCAGTCAGTTTAAAAACTCAGTCCAGCTACCAGACAGGAAAACCGGATGAGTGGAAAGTCAGTCAGACATGGGAAAGGAGGGAGAAAAGGTGAGCGGGTGTTGTGGGCAGGGCGGTACATTGGTGCCAAAATTGGTGGATTTATTCTCTTTTGGGAGTAAACACGTGGCAGGGCACATGCATGTGCTGGTGGGTGAACTTGGTTGGGTAATAAGAATAAATTTTGGTCTGGTTTTCAGAGGCTGGAACTAAAACATGGTATAATAGTGATCTGTATAATTTTGTACGGTGAGACAGTAATTTACTGTGCTGTTTTGGCCATTAGCGCAACAGCTAGAGGCTGTTAAGATAATTTAGTGAAGGTTTGTGGTTATAAATACATTTCCGTCATGACTAAGGATTCTAATAGAAATTAACTTCAGCCAAGGGTGTTTTAGTATTTTATTTTTTTTATTGCATACTCCCTAGTGTTTCTGTTTTGACTTATTAATCTTAAGGAATAAGCTGAGGGATGGCTATTAAACATTTTTTAATGTATAAAATGGAATTGTAAAAGCAAAAAAAATGAGTACTGGATGTTGCAATTAATTTAGCCTGATCCAGTTGTTCAGCGGGGGGACTCTGGGGTGTCCTGTGCTTGGCTGCTGATTCTAGAGACATGTTGGGTAATGTGGAAGGCTATTGTAATGTAATTCTTTGTCGTATACATGTTTTTCACTTGGAGTGCTTTGGGTAAAAGGGAAAATAGTCTTCTCAATCCTTATCTTGTGTGAAGCCAAGTTGTTGTGCAGAATTAAAAACTGATTTTTAAAATTTAAACACAACTGCATCCAAATGTCAAAGTGCCCACATATCAGCTCAGGACCTCAAAAAAACCCAGGATCTTACCCATGGATTTCCAGTCCTGTCCCGCATCCATACAAAGATCTCCCTTCCGCCACTGAGAACAGGCAGTATGAGTGATCTGATCTGCTGTGGGAATGCCTCAGCTCTCCTACTCTGCCGTCTTAATCTGAATAATAACAACAAAAAGTCTAAAGGCTTAGTTTGGAATTGGATAACTCCAAAAATAGTCTCTCCCTGAAGATATCTCCTACTTCCTGCTGGGCTGGAAAAGCTGTGCTGACAGCCTATGCACTTGGATATTTAGGCATCTTCTGGAGCCTAAAGCATGAAGGAATGCAAAATAATAGAGGGATCAGTCAAACTTGTTAAATTTCAGAATAGCATTTGGTTTGTGCCTCAGAAAGTGTTCTCCCCCATGCTCCTCCTACACAGAAAGGCACTTGAGCCAAACCCCAATGTTTACAAATATTTTTGAGATCTTCCAGGTGCTGGAGCTCAAAAGTTTTTGAGATCTTCCAGGCTAGAACCTCTTTCTCTAAATAATAGATCTTGGCTTGAATGCTTCTGGAAAGTGTGGACCCCAAACAGAGCTGTCTTGGCTCCAGCTCTATCTTCGTGTAATCAGAAATGGGGGAACGTGTTGTATGAAAAAAATCCTCTAAAACAACGAACTTCTGTTATTTTGTTATGTTGAAAGGTCTCAGACAGTTTCAGGGAATAGCTGGTGTGTCTTAGGAGTTTGTCATCAGGAGCTTTATTTCCAGTTGTCTTCAGGACGATGGGCTGAGCATAGAGGTGGCAGGCTCGGAGGATTTTTCTCCACAGCTCTGCAAGCTGCATGTTTTGGTACCCTCATCTTCCCGTTTAATCTTAGTCTTCCTTTCTCCTTTTCATGTAATTTGTAATGTTTAGGGGGTTGTCAGCAGGAACCCACTTTTCCCAGCATGTGACTTGTATTTTGATCGCTGAGAACCTGGTTTTATGGCACTGAGTAGAACCACCTCTGTAAGTCCATCTTAAGATGAGTAGAGATGAGCACAGAAAGGCTGACATGGCCATTCTCATGCTGCAAAGCATCCCAGAAACTCACTCTGAACCTCTGCCTCGACACAGCCATGCTGTGAGGAGAAAATCCCATTCCAAGCAGGACTCTAAAAAACCATGGCTAAAATATAAAACAGCAGTATTACTAACCTGACTCAACTTGGGGTGAGCCTGGGCTTAGGAAGCTGGAAAAATCTACATTTCCAATGTTTTTTGTTAGGAATTTTAGTGTAAAACTCTTTCCCCCATACTCCTGCATATAAGGTTTCCACAGAGATTACTGGGACGATGCAGGCAACTGGAATTTTATCCCCAACCACACCAGCACCAGCTCTAAAACCCATGTCAGGAACAGAAGTTTAGAAACACAGTCTCAACCTTTCCCAGCTTGTTTTTCCCATCTGTTTTTAACAGCATGTTCTTGCCACTTGGACCTTTCTGGGCTCAATCTTGTGATCCCTGATGTAGTATGACATTTCCAGTTTATTAGGAATGCTTTTGTTTATTTGCTGGGTGGGTTTTTTTTTTTTCTTTCTTTCTTTAATTTTTTTCCTTTTCCCTAGGTTGTGTGGAGGCTTTCTGCCTTAGCTGCCAATACAAATGTCCCCTCCGTGCTGGGAGGTGCCACCCACACCCGTCCTCTCTGAAATCAGGACAGTTATCTCAGCAGTTTCAAGTACTTTGAGTGGTTTGGGGACTGTTATTAAACAAAAAGGAAGGCTGATTATATTTTTATGTCCCTTCCTATCATTTTGTAATGAAAAGCTAGGTCCTAGAGCACAGAAGTAAATGAGTTTTTAAAAGTCAGTCACTGTTTTTAAACTTACTTAAGCAAGACCAGAAAGAGGGGGGGTCAGGACTGGAGTTTGCTGGTGGCATTTTCAGTTTACCCAGCCTGTCTCTGCTTTTCTTAGCAGATTGAGTTTATTGCCTGTTGCATGCAAGTGTGAGTTTGCTTCTAAACTGAAAATGGCTCAACCAGCCTTCATGTTGCTCTGTCTTTCCATTTTGCATAGAATTCACCACACTTTCCTCCAGTGCTGGGCAAATATCATCAACAAATGAGTATGAGTGGTAGGGCATGCTGCTCTCCATAACCTACATGTCCTTCTCTAAAACCTCCTTTGTTGTCCTTGAAATAAATCAAATGGTAACTTTCAGGGACCTTTTTCCAGTCCCTAGTTGACATAAATTCCACTGTAAAACTTCAGAAATGCTTAATAGCTGTCAGGAGGGTAAATCTAGCAAGTGCCACATGGCTGCAATGAGCTGGGAGTAGAGATGAGGCTGATTTGTTTTGGGTCAGTTCAGACTGCACCTAAGCAAAGCTTCAGGTCCAAATCTTTAATTTCTGTGACCTGTGAATTGATCCTTTGATCAAGTAAAGGTGATGCTGAACTCCTGCACCTGTGGCCCTGTACAAACAAAACCTACAGTCACAGTCTTGTGTGGGAAATCTTGTTCTTTGCCATGAGCATCAGAATTTGGGTCTATAACGATAAGGATTTGCAACCAAAAATTATTTACATAGCCAAAACTACCCAAAAAAGCTCAGAAAGTCCTGGGGAGCTCAGAACTGCTATGTCTGCTTTTTGATTCTTTAAACATTGGCCTTCCCAGGAAAGCAGAGATGCCTCCAGAGACCCCACAGCTCTGATTGCTTCCAACCAAACAGCAGGGCATGTTTCTGTCCGATGAATCTGGTTTCTGCATCAGCTTTCCCATTGACCAGCCTTTATGTTGTTCTGTATTTTCATTCTGCATAGAAACTCCAGCACTTAGCTCCAGTGCTGGAATATCATCAACAGATGAGTATTGATGTCAGAGCAATACTTCATAGTATCGTAGAATCACAGAATGGTTTGGGTTGGAAAGAACATTAAAGACTGTCCGGTTCCAACCTCCACTGCACCAGGTTACTCAGAGCCCTATACAACCTGGCCTTGAACGCTTGCTCTAAGGCAAAATGAGCTTCTTAATATCTTACCCCAAATGAACTGGAGACCATAACCACTCCTGGAGATTGTCTGGGACATGCCTTGGGCAGCATCTGCCCAAGGATCTTCCCAAAGACCTCACCTCCTCCCGTGCAGATTAAGATTTGCTGGTACCCAGCATTAAACAAAATTGAGGTGAACCTCATCTTCCTGTTGCAATTATGAGGTTTGTTTAATGGCAGACACCATAAAAATAAAAGGAAGCAGCTGTAAGTCGGACTGATTGCATGTGCAGATGCTTTGGAGCAGAGTCAGGGGGACAATCTGCATGTGGCAACTGGTCCTCAACTGTATGCCTTGTCCAGGACTGAGGGATACAGAGGATGAAACACCAGGCAGTACCAGTCTGCTTGGATGGATTCATCTGACTTGTTGTGGTACGCTGAATTAGCCTTTATGGGTTTATTTTTAACAGTGGGGAAGGCATTGTCTGCTGGAAATAAAAATGATCAATGTGTGCTTGGGGTCCTCATCTGGCTTGAAATGGCTCCATGATGGATATGTGTCACAGAGCCTTTGACCATCACTCTTTGCAAGCACTTGGGGAGGGAGCTGTGAGGGGATAAGGATGGGGTGGATGCTGCTGAGCCCGAGTGGAATTCAGCCTTCTGGGGGCCTTTGCCCTGGGGATGCAGCAGTTTCATGCCCACTCAGGACCCTCTTTCAGCTTCTGTCTCCCTATTTCCCTAGGGGAAGTGGCTGCTCATTTTTTCTTCACTTGTTAGACTTGCTATGGGTTTTCCCTGCTGGCGGATTCTGAACAAGGTTTTCAATATTCATAGACGTAACTACATCATGAAAAAGGGGCCATTAGTTCCTCCAGTTTGATCTCAGATCATTAACTCCACACTACTGCTTTCCTTTGCCGTCTTTTATTCTCCTTGTCCTTCCTAAGTGTTGTTTGTTTTTTATCCTTCTGTGTATCCTTTCAGCAATAGTGCTAGCATATTTATTAGTATTAATTGGCATATGTGCAACAAATGTCATGCAAGGATCACAGAAGCCGTTGCCTTGGAGAAGTCGGTGTATTTATCCCACATGGGGAATCAGAGGCACCAAAGAAACCAGATGGGCATCAGCTGCAGGCACGCTCCAACAGAGCTGCCCATGATTTCTTCCTAAAAGGCAGTTTGGACCTTGCAATCATTGGCACATGCTTGCTTTGAACTACTTCAACTGTGCCCTGGAAACCAGGTGCTACCCAGGTCTTTATGCCAGCAAACCTGCCACCTTTCCTGCCACCTTCAATCCTGCAACCCTTCCTATTATGCTATCCAACCCCCTCCCCCCCGCCTGCTGTGGGCTGGAGCAGTGCTGCAAAGCGAAGAAGAAAAAATAATAGTAATAATAGGAGAGACCTGTTCCGGAGATGATAATGATAATAATTTTCTCGAAGTGTCATTTCAGAGCTGCCTATCTAGGTTTAAAACAAGGCAAGCAGAAGGACCAAAGCTGGGGCTTTATGCGGAGTTGGAGGGTAAAAGTAAAGATAAGAGGACAAAAAGGAAGGATGAAGTCCCACTTTATTACATTTTTACCCCTCTGAGCTGCCTCTCAGTCTTGACGGGGGACAATAGGCACTTGTTCCCAGTAAATGTCCCCTAGTCAACAGCCTGTGCTGTGGAGGGGACTGGGAAGGGGCTCCCGGGAGTTTGACCATGGCCCTGAGCCTCCGGGACTCGGCTCAGCCTGGCCACCCGCCTGCGTCCCGCTGCGCCAGGGGAGTTTATTTTTCCAGTGCTCCTACTCAGAAACATTTGGCAAAAGGAAAAATTGTGGAGGAGGTTTAGCTCAAGTGAGCACAAAAACATGTGTCCTTGTAGTATATTGCTTGCTGAGTGGTGGTTCAGGGGTTTTTTTCTTTCTTTTTTTTTAAGCGTAACTGAGAGCTTGGGAATCATGTGAGGAGGGTGGGGGTGATGCCTTTCAGATGGACTTAGGGCTATGTAAATACAAGGAAGGAAAATCTTTTCTGTGTGGGGCAAGTTCTCATCCTACTTTGGATGAATGAGTGTGAAAGTGGCAAAGTCTTAGGAAGCCTTTCAAATCCTCATCTAAAACCTCTGTCTTAAGCTGCTGTGACCCCTAGAAGTCCCTGCATGAAGAAATGGACTACAGTATCACACTGTGTCCTCTTTTCTTGCTCCATGACCTGGTCACTGTAGGGGAAAAAGGGGCAAGGTGCAAGAAAAGCTGGCTCCTGGACTTTAAAACTGGGGAGCAAAGAGCTGCCCCCCTCCCCTTATCCCCAGTTTATTCTTGCACACGGGCTTCTCTCTCCTGCTCTCCAAAAGCGAAACATTGCTTCATCCAAAGATGAGATGCTGAGCAAACAAATCACGGGTCAAAGTCTCCCCCTCCTTCCCCTGCCACATTCCCATCTGCACATTTTTGTGCGCCATCCCCGCTGCCTTTTCCCATGCCCTTTTGGGGGGGGCAGGGTGGGTATGCTGGCTCTCAGCACAGCGAATGCAGATGTGAGCTGCCTTTGGTGGGCAAAAGGGAAGGGAATTGTTTGGGGAACAGTTTGGAAGTCTGGGCAGATGGTTTCCACTCTGTGCCGTGAAGTGAGATCAGCAGAATTTTCTTGAAGGGAAAACGATGCAGCACCATTTTGAGAAGCTAGTTGCTGGTGATGAAGTCCAAATCAAATCTGCACTAAACCCTTTCTTGAGTTTGAGCAGGTGCAACTGGGTGAGAAATAAATCCCCTCTCACCCCATGGGGATGTGGAAAAGGAGCGATGCACATGGATTTGTCTACCCTAGGATGGTGCATTCCAAGGAGGAGCTGTGAAGCTTGGCTGGTAGCAAGATTGGGGATGTAAAAACGTATTAGATGAAACCCCCGAGCACGCTGAGACAGCTGCTAGAAAGGAGGACTGTAAGGCAAAGAGGAACCACAGAATTTTAGCGATTTTGGAGAAAACCTGAATGTTATGAGTGTACTGTTGTGGGGCAGAGGATTAGCAGAGTGGAAGGTGGTTGCATTTTGGCTTTCTTTTTTTCCATATAACGTGGAGACCATTCACTGATCAAACCACCTTGTGAAGTTTAAACTCATACCATCCGGGAGTCTGGAGGGCTCCTGCTTATGTCTCCAGAAGGTGTGGTGGACCTGAGTGAAGTGAGCCTGAGGGTACTGCTCCGGAAGGTGGAGAGGTAGTGATGCAGAACCATTATTGCATCTGCTAGTCCCTGACATCTGTACCGCCTTGGCCAAAAAATCCGTGACCCAGAAAAAGACGGAGACCAGGGTTTGCAAGCTGGCGTATTCCACTGAGTTTCAAGAACCTGCTGTAGCCAGATGAATTCTCCTTGGGCTCTTTCTCTAGACAGTTATTTTGTTTTCTGACCTGGAGCTGATACATAGACACTAAATGAGAATTTAGTAGTGAACTGACTCGATCACAGGACAGGCATGCAACTCACATCTCTGTCTGGGAGGCTCTGTACACGAGACTGCTGTGATACCCACTTGAGGGAGAGTTTGGCTTCTATGTGCACAAACCATGCCTGGGATGGGACATCCCATGAGCTGGTTTCTAGCTGCTCCATCTGGTTGTCCTGGGAACTTTGCGGTTTCTCTTTTTCCTGCTGTGGGACTGACCTGAGGTCATTGGTTACCGTGGGGTAAAAGACAATGGTCCTACATGAATCCATGGTCCACAGGAGTCCAGGAGAGAGGCCAGTGGGGGTACTGGAGAGAAGACCAGCTTACCTCTTTCTCATTCAGTTTGGGAAGCTGTGGTTTTGTCTATTAGGGAATAATTTTGCTTTAGCATGTGCTTCTCCCCCCATCTGTGTTCTGCAGGATGGGAGAGGTTGCCTGCAGAACATATCATGTTTAATCTCAGACTCTACTGAATCCTGAACGCAGCAGCCATGATATTCCATAAAATAGTACAGGACTGACATGTGAAAGGATCTGGTTGGGTGCCCTGACCTTCTTGCAGACTCTGCACCTGTGTAAAGTGTTAATGCAGTTCCTGCAATGAAGAGTTTTGGATTTGTCACCTCCAGATGGTAGACCTCTGCACTAGTCTGCTGAGCCCAAGGATACACGGCCAAGAGGGATAAGTCTTTTAAAAGCTAATTAATTGTTTCTGTAGTGTGATTATCTTTTTGTTTTCACCCTCTCCTTCATTTTTGAAGGTGCTGTGAAGTACCATCTGTGAAGGACTTTCCAAGAAATCATCATTAGATGTCTAACATGGTCCTTGGGGGGTTTTGTGTAAGTGTTGTTGGGGAAACTCCATCTCCTAGAGTAAAAATCCCATCTGGAGTAAGAGGGACTAATTTGAACATTACCATGGAGATCTAACAGGACATGGTCCAGCCTGGTCTCAAGTGGCTGCAAGATGCCATCTTGGAGTGTAATGATTTTCAAATGATTCTCTTAAGGATGGGTGACAAATCCACCAGAAGATGGGCATCTGACTCCCTTGTGCTCATCATGCAGGAACAACAGTTTATCTTTGGCAGGTCCCTGCCAGTGAGGTCCTTATCAACTACTCATACCTTGGCTCAGCCATACCTTCTGTTCTGGGCCTCCAGAGACTGTGTATCCCATAGAACTGCTGGGATTTTCTATCTTACGAAGTCTGGAAGCTGGGCATGTTTTATGTCAAATGCTAATGGTGTAAAATCTTGAACAGAGCTGTCAACACAAGCTGCTGGACTATCTCAGCAGAGGAGGAGAAAGGGACTTCGACTTCTCATATCCCTGCCTTTCCACTTCTGAGTTTTCCTGCATGGCTCAGTCAAACCAGTCCTTTCCCCAAGAGCACACATCATAGAAATCTGACAATTTGCCTTCTTCCTGCAGTTTTTGTTGCTTCATCGGATTCAAAGTGTTGACTCATCAGTATTTCTTCACGTGATTCCCTTGAAATAACTTCCCCCAGGCAGGTGGCATGAGGACTGGACAGCCTCATTGGCACAACTTCTCTTTGAGAAGCTGCTGTAGTGGCTGGTTCCTCTGGGGTGATTCTGCTTTGTAAAAGATTTTTAACTTTTCCTAAAACCATATAGGGGAAAATCTTCTTCAACAGGATTTTAACCTAAAAGAGGACAGCTCTTTTGAGTGACTTAGAGTCACAGCCAACAGCCTTGTGTGCTGCATATCATCTGGGTCTCAAAAGCATTTCTGAATTCTTGAATGAAAAGTTGCTTCTCTTGAAACATCCTTCCTCCCTCCCATTGTATACAGTGTCAGCAGAAACCCTGACACTGAACACGAGCTCATGCACCACCTCTTGTGATATTGTCAAAACCTTTCTAATTTAGACTTCTCTTGCCTTTTAGGGTTCCTTTTTTGGAACAAACCCAAGGTTTTCCTGCAAGAGCCCAGGGCAGTCATCTAGAGGAACAGGGAGAAGTGATGCTGATGTTGGTCTTTGGGCTGACCCTGCAGCCCATTACTTGTAGCATTCTGAGCACTCCATCCCCTTTCTGAACGCTTCCACACACCCCGGGTGCCAGCTAGCATCACTGTCTAAGAATGAGAAGTAATTTAGTTCCTAAGCAACCTCTCGCCTGGCCTCTTGCTAAAGAGTGACTTAGCGTTTTCCAAAAGAAAAAAGAGACTGTGGATAAGGATGTGTCAAGGCAGGTTCTTCTAATGTGCTTAACGCTCCAAATGCTGGTTTAATGAGTGTCCACCAAGTGTTGTCTAGCTGGGTCACTGCCAATGGGGTCAGCGTGCTATGGAAAGCCATGTTCAACCTTTTTGGGGCAAGCTTGAAGAAGGATTAAAATCTGTAGCTGTAAGGAGTGTTCCTAGGATTGTAAGGACTGGCTTTTTCCTTATTTCTTCTCACTGCTTTCATTTTCCTCTGACCTGAAGATATTTTGCTGTTTGCCACCAGTTTTATTGCATTGTTCCTCCCATCCCTTCAAAAACCCAGTAAAGTCAACAGATGTAATTTTGTGGCATGTTTCCTCTGTGGTGATTGTGGAGTTTATTTCAAGTTCAGCAATGCCTGAAAAATGAATGAACAGGTCACATCCCTGTCCTAGCCATCTCTGTCTGTCTGAGGTATATTTCTGTCACCTCCATTAGAGTTAGTTATACCTCAGTAAATCAAGATCTTTACCATATTTATCCTTTTCATATCCCAGTAAGGCAAAGCTTCAGATAAATCATGATTTTCCCAGGTTATTATTGTGGAGAAGCCAGAGCCAAAGCATCAGGCTCAATTTGTACCTTCTGGGTGTATGTCTTTCACAAGGGACATGCCAACTCCTGACCTGCTGTTTTCATTCAGTTCCTCCCAAACCTGACCCATCAAGGGTCTGAACTCCTCCATTGAGCTGGGAGGTTGGAGGTTGGGAGGGTGTTGTTTTTGGAGATGCAACTGCAGGGAAGGGACAAGCAGCTTAAAAGGAAAATGGAGGAAATGAGATGGAGGGGATCATCCACTAGAGCCTAGAATCAGTGAGCCTGCAGGAACTTCTGGCAATCACTTCATTCAACCCCCTTTCCCAAAGCAGGGTCAGCAAGTGCAGATTACTTAGTATTTTGAGTATCTCCAGAGGTGATACATCTTCTTTGGGCAGCCTGCACCAGTGTTTGACCATCCTCACAGTTAAAAAAAAAAAGTTTATCCTTATGTTGAAATGATATTTCCTCTATTTTTAATTTGTGCCCATTGCCTCTTGTCCTGCCATTGGGCACAACTGAGAAAAGTTTGTCTTGGTCATCTTTAATTCCTCCCCATCAGTATTGATCAGATCCCCCTGAGCCGCCTTCTCTCCAGGCTGAGTGGTCCCTGCTCTCTCAGCCTCTCGAATGTCAGATGCTCAAGTCCCTTCATCACTTTTGTGGCTCTTTTGTTAGACTCTCTCCAGTACATCCATGCCTCTCTCATACTGGAGAGCCCAGACTGGACCCAGCATCTAGTGCTGAACAGGGAGGAAGGGTCCCCTCCTTGGACCTGCTGGCAACACTCAGCCTAAAACAGCCCACGAGGCTTGAGACTTTCTTTACTGTGAGAGCAACTTGCTGGCTTGTGGTCAACTTGGTCTCCACTAGGACCACCCAGTCTGGCAGGTAAAGCTGCTCTGCAAACAGTCATGCCCAAGTGAGACCCACGTCCCTGTCCAGTTATCTAGCACATGCTTCACTAGTTTGTATACCTTATGGGAGATATTTTGAAAGAAGGCATTACTAACATCCCATTAAGAAGCACCCTCTGCTCTGACCGAGCCAGTCATCTCCATGTAGAGGATTTTCACATTGGTCAAGGGTGATTTGGGGGTCTTACTGCTGAGGTGAGCAGGGTCAGAGGGGATTGTGGAAGGTGGAGGTGACTTAGTGATAACTGCAGCAGATATTTCAATTTTCTTGGAGCATTTCAGCTGTGATAATGTAATTAAATTAAATGCTCTAGCAACATCCAGCAGCAGGGGAGGTGTTGCTGGGCAGGCACAGGGCTTCTTTGTGGAGCTCAACAACACACAGGGGTTTGTCATTCAGGATTTGCCCCTGTGGCTGCCCCTGTAATGGGTGTGCTGACACCAGCCCATCTCTCTTGATCCACTCACATCCCTGTCTGTGCCAGAAAAACGGGTCTCCTCTCTCCGTGCTGCTGTACGTAAAGCCACATCTCCCCTCTGTCTTCTGTGCAATACAACATGCAACTTAGTTGATATGCAGTGAGGAGCAATTTATATTTTTTTCTTTATTTTCCCCTACTTGCATCACTTTTGCAGAGCTCAAAGAAATACAAATAAGAGTGACAGCTTGGTACACTCATAAAGCCAACAGCCAAGAGGGGCTTTGCCTGAGGAGCAGTTCTGCCAGGTAAAGTAATGCTTCCTAACACAGCTGATTGAAGCCAAAGATGGCACAAGTGTGTCCTTACACTAAGCAAGAAGCTCACCAGCTCTTGAGGATCAGGCTGAAGCCAGGAAGAGCCAATAGCAGATTTGGGAGTAGGACCCAAGCATGACCCAATGGTTGTGGATGACCCCCTTTGTTCAGCAACTTGTCTATATATTCTAGGAAAGAAACACTATTAATTTTTTTTCCCCTTTATTAAAAAAAAAGTCAAATGCTCTGGCAGAGAGTCAGCATGCAAGGAATGGGCAGGCACACTGCCTCATTTGTTGGAATGGCCAACAGATTAAATTAAGGTTTAAAAAAAATTAAAAATTAGAGAGGGAGAGAGAGAACAAGTGTTTTCTATGAGCAGAGTTCATTCACAAGTCACTCATTTCTCTTGCTCTTCAGGGAGTGATATGAGACAATTAGCTAATTGGTTTGGGGAGGTGACCTGTCAGTGACTCAAAGAGGAAAAGTCTCCTGTGCAATTTGACATAAAGAATATATTTTCAGCCCATGGTGACAGCTGCAAGCACCCCCCATTAAAATCAGGATGTAATGGCTGTAATAACGGCAAGCTTGGAATCCATCACAGCAAGGGAAAAGCAATGAAAAACCTGATAACATGCACTAAATTGCAGCCGGAGCTAATATGTTATGTTGTCAGGTTTAAAATATTTCTAAATTATCTTATCATTAGCACTGCATAAGCACCCTAAGCCTTTCTGAGGTTGAATTCTGTCCCCAATTACCTTTGCAATCTCTTTAGTTCAGTGGCTCATCTACCTTCAGAGCTGTGTAGCTGCGTGTCTTCGTGATGGAGCTGATGATTGTGTGTGAAGTTGGGAGGACTTGAAGTCTGGGATTTTAGCCCAAGCTTTCGGAAAGAGGGTCTGGTTGATCAATGTGCTAAAAGGTTGCAGATTTTCCACAATTTTTCTCTAAGTTCTCAGGACCTATTCTCAGAGTCAAAGGGATGGCTTCTTGTGTTGGGTGACATTTGAAGTAGGACCTGGGCTGAGATCGTTGAAATATCCCCATCAACCTGCTGCCCCTAATTTTGTGTGTTTTGGCAAAAGCAATAGGCTGGGGGGAAGCAATGAGAAGGAAAAAGTTTATCTAAGACGACAGTGTTGCCCTCAGAGCCATGCCAGCACATCCCCTCAACCGCTAATCTCACTGATTTAGCAAAACCCAAAGTACTGAAGCGAGCATGTTACAAAGAGACAGCAGTCATGAGATAGTAAGATGAAGAAAAGCAGGAAGTCTCTTTCAGCCCCAGTGATGTAATTTTATCACAAACAAGACTTTATTCATGTGAATGTTTCAAAGAAAAAAAAATTTAAAAAAATAAATGCAAGTAGGGCAACTACAGCTTTTAGCTGCCAATGGTTGGAAGCAGGAGCAGGTCCCAAGCTAGTGCTTGGTTTTCTTTATGGAGGTGATTGGTCCTTTCTGAATATCAGATACCTAAAAATTATTACTATTATTATTATCATCATCATTAAACTTTTGAAAACTTTGACTAGCAAAGCAAGACTCCATCTCTTCCCACAGTCCTACCATTCACCATTATTTCTGTGTGCTGTGCTCCATGTTCACGTGAGCCTGGTACAATACTTGTGCAGGAGGAATGGCTTTGCTGATGTTCATGGATCTGAGTTTCTCTACTGACAATGACAAGGGTCAGCCCTGGGGATGTGTTTAACAGAAACTGGAGACACAGTGAATAAACACATCACGTCTTGGAGGCTTCTGGCCACCAGGCACAACTGAAGACATCCTCCCCATCCCTGCCCTGCAAATCCCTATAGGAAAATACACTGCTGGGTCCCCTGCATGAATGGGCAGGGGTTGTTGGGGGATCCAGAAGCACTGTGTCAGTTCAACACCTGTTTGGCTTGATGAGTTTAGGCCAACAGTGTTTACATGATGAGTTAGGAAGGGTGATATTTTTTGTCTTGGTGGTGTGTCTGATGGTTTCGCTGCAGCACAAACAGGAGATGGCTGCTATTTTAGTCACTGCTACACAGGAGCTTCTTGTAAAGGTCATAAAATTAAAATAAACTTTGATGGACTGACCCATCATTAGTGGTAAAACCACCTATGCACCACTCAGGCATGTCCCACAGTAAGGCAACAGGATGTGTAGGCATGATTTACTCAAAAAAAAAAAAAAAGACATTTTTCAAATCCTTTTTTATTTCTAAAACATCTAGTTTACTTCCTTTTTCCTGAAGTATCAAACATTGCTGAAGTGTATGGACAGCTTGTGTTTTCCCACTCTACCTCTCTGAGTCCCTGATTTTCATCCCTAAAGATTACAAGAGAGAAAGGGTGGCAGAGCTGTGCCGTGCTGGATCCCACAGGGACTGGATTCGTGTCGAGAGGGAAATAGGGGCAAATGAAATAATTACAATCACATCAAGCAATTAAAAGGGGTTTTTTTTATCAGCATCCAAAAGAGCTTATTGCTCAGCCACCACTTTATCTCTTCACACAAGCAGTGTTGGAAGCTGTGATTTGAATAGCAAAAGGGTGAAACTGATTTAGCTAATGACCTCATGCAGCGTGTAGGGTTGAAGTTCCCAAATCCCTAAATTGCAGCAGCACAGGAAAAACTCCTTCCTGAGCACTGAATTTCTTTGGGGGTGGTTTTCTCTATTCCAAATACTGTACTCCAGAGCACTCCAGTAACTCGTCATGTGTTGTATAAGAAGAGGAATCAAAGGTCTTGCCAAAGAGCTCTCAAAACCTCTTCGTGTAGCCTAGAGACATTTCAGGCTGCAAAGGGCTCGTTTTCTTAAAAGTTTCGGCTGCAAACCTTGAAGCCAGGTGCCTTGTCCAGGGCCTGGAGGAGAGGTTTGTCTTGATGAGCTGTGCATCAGGATTTATGCATTAAGCCAGGTGAAGGGCTGAGACCTCAATTATATTAACAGACTGAGGTGGGAATTTTTTGATAAATCATTTTTTGGGGTCAGAAAAATATAAAATTATTAAAAAAATTACAGAGACGCTTTGCTTTTCCTTACTCAAGAGAAAAATTCAGGGGAAGGGGGGAATAAAAACTCCTTTCTGGCCAGACCTGGGCCAAGACGTGCCGGGTATGGAGAACTGCCCGTAGGGATCCTGCCCAAC
The DNA here is from genome assembly GCF_036250125.1 of Pseudopipra pipra. Classification (NCBI taxonomy): domain Eukaryota; kingdom Metazoa; phylum Chordata; class Aves; order Passeriformes; family Pipridae; genus Pseudopipra; species Pseudopipra pipra. The sequence goes on along the minus strand of NC_087550.1, from coordinate 31,369,366 downwards.
TTTATCAGTCACTGTCGTTAGTAGAGGAACCTACCTGAGGGTGGGATGGGGGTTTTTTACATTTGTCTTTCTTTGGCTGTTCCCCTGGGGCTGGCTGTAGTCTGCTCTGAGGGCACTGACATTGGTCCAGGCTCTTTGCTGGGAGGTGTTTACTGAATTCTCCCCATCAGGAGGTTTCTATACATACTTCGCTCTGGGCTCACTGCAAACATCCTGCCGGGAAGAGGAAACATTTCCTCTGCCCCAGGATAACCTGCCTTCCTATAGAAAGAGAATTGATGTTTCCGGATGGAGCATATGGATGTGGAAGACGAGCCTGCACGTGCTCCTGCTGTGCCCCAAGGGCCAGCTCTACCATTGGCCAAAGTCAGTGGGATAGCTTCACATGTTGAATGGCATTTGGAGTAGGAGTTGTATGAGGATGCTCCCTGGAGTAGTTTTCCAGGTGCCGGAGGGAACTCAGGTCATTTAATTCCTCCCATGCAGCAGCTGTGAATGCAATGGAAGTCCATGCTGGCATGCAGGACTTGGAATTGGACATAGAGTGAAAGCTGCTGATGCCCTAAAAACAAATACAGGGAAAACAGAAAGAAAGAAATGAGGCAGAGAGGAAGACTCCAGGAAATTAGGTGATTTTTTGGTTGTTTTGTGCTCTTTTTTTTTTTAATAAAACATCCAAGAAAAGATTTCCTGTGGCATGAAATTGACAACACAGGAGGGGAAGCTCTTCCTAAAAATAACTAAGAGCTGTCTGGCATCACTAGACAGCTCCTCTGCAGGGACCCTCAAGTTTGGTAGGGAGATGGATCAGCCAGTTCCCACGGGTATGTCCACTGCAGCCCTCTCCTTTTCATTGGATAGCAATGTGTTGAAGCAAAGCAGAACTGACTCTTCCTCTTCTCTCCTTTCCCCCAGCTTTTTTTTTTCCCCTGTGCCAAAAATATCTGAAGTCTATCATGAGAGGCGATGGGGATGCAGGAAGGGAGGCATTTGCAAAAAAGAAGGGCTGGGAGAAATCCTGGGTCACTTGCACATGCCAGACACGAGGCTAGAAATAAAGAGGATGAGAAGGAATGTCTGAGGGTGTTTATCTGAGAGCAGAATGTGACTCCACAGGTGCCACTGCTGTGAATCTGCGTTAGCAGTAGGGCAGCACCTTGGGGAATGAAACCAGTAGGTGAAATAGTGTCGTAATTGGGATTTTGATGGTGTTGATTCATATCTTGGGCAAGTGGGAGTATGTGGCAGTGCCTGGCTACCTGCTTGTCTTATTCCTGCTGCTACCATCAATAGAAAGTGGACCAAGTGAGATCTGGGTGCAGAAGGTCAAGAGTTGAATTTTTCTTGCTGTCTCTCCCTGCCATGCTGGGTGCTCATCAAAAAGGGCACTTCTTATAACCAGCCTCTTCATGTCCTCAGAGTGCTGGCAGAAGAAAAACACAAAAGGCAAAATAACAGCAGGCAAAGAGCTAAGGATGATTCCCAGCTTCATCTGGTTAAGTAGACATTTTTTGTAAAGGAAAAAAAAATAGTAATGATGATAACAATTTTTCCCTTAAGTTTCAAAAATACTCAGAACAAAGGAGAAAAAGAGGAAGAGAAGAAAATTACTTGTTACTCCTTCCTGCTGGGATTGCCTGGCACCAGCATCAGAGAGGTCACCTCATGTTAATAAATCACCGACAGCTTTCTAGGGGCATAGCTCCATTGCTACAGTTCAGCCCCATCTCTGAAGACCCCAGGTTGAGTTTCCAAAATGTCACTTTTTGTAACAACTTTTGTTGCCATCTCCTGGTTCAGTACCAGGGTGTACCAAAGAGATGTACCAAACCTTTGGGTTGTTCTGGCTCAACACAGCAGCCAAACAGGCTCTCAGAGGAAGCCAATGCTTTTATGGAGGAGGAGATTATCCACTTTTTAATTATATTAGAATATAGACAAAAAAGCTTTGGGAGCATTGTTATCTGATCCATTTCTCTGCATCAGCTACAGCTGCAGTCAGGGGGCTCTTAAGCCCTGTGTGCTGTGCATGTCCTGTGCTGCCTGGATTAGGGGGATGCTGTTCCCAGAATCAAGCAAGTTCAGTGTTTTAGGGATTTCTACACCCTTCCCTGGGACATGTGATACCAACCACACTTTGGGGAGGCTGGAGGACCTTTGGCCATGACCCAAGCTAGCAGATCCGCCAGGTGGTCCTTGGCAAGACATGCTGAGCTTTTGGTGTTCAGCATCCCCAAGCCAAAACCTCCCAGATCTGAGCAGGTTTTCAGATCTTCCTCTGAAAGACCAAGGGGATTTACCCAGTTGGCAGATGGGAGATTGTTGCTGTTGAGCCCTAGCTTTCTTGTATTCTGCACTTATGAGCGAGTCAAGTTGCAGGGAAGTTATGGCAGCTGAATGAATGCCAGGGGGCTGCAGCTTTCAATGGCCATGGTGGTTTTCACAACCTGCCTTTGATGGAGATGTAAATCCAGGAGAGGTTAAAAACAGTGGAGGTTGTCTGGATGTTAACCTGAGTGTCCAAGATGGGGATCCAGCCCTAAATCTGTATTTCTGCTGCAAGGGTGGCTTGGGCCAGGCTGAAGCAGGTTTGGCTGTTGAAATCACACCTTATTCCATATAAAAAGTGTGTCTTCTTCCTGCTGCTTTGACCCTTCCATGAGGGCACTGCTGTCTTGTTGCCCCTCCCCTTCCCAATCCCAGGACCCAGAGCTCCCTGAGAGCAGCCTCATCCTTCCAGCTGCACTTAACACTTCTTTAGTTAAATGATTCCTTTCTTGAAAAATTAAAAAAATCAATTTCCTTGAATTTTTCCAAAGTGCATAAAATACTTGAATGTGTGAGAGACCAGGATACACAGGGAGTGGTTGATGGACTTGACCTGAGCTAAGCCCAGAAGAGTCTTATTCTGAAAAAAGCCATCAGTTCTTGCCCATGTGTGACATCTTGGACAAGCTTTTCACCCAACCCCCATCAACAAATTTGCGAGCATTTTATTCATCCTGTGAGGCTGTACATAGGAAATACAAACAGATCCTTCCTAGGGTGTGGTTCTTATATGCTCTTCTATAACCTTGAATGGTTCCTGGGTGCTCTGCATGGTGCCTCATGATGAAGTAATGATTGTAATTGTTGGTATTTTCATGTTCTTTCCCAAATATACCTCAGGACTCCCTGGAGGAGCTTCCCAGCTGCTGTAAGAACCTGTCTGGGGAGCACACAGGGGTTCTGAGACGTGTGGGTGGGGGCAGACAGCTTTGTACAACCACAGTGATGCTGCAAGAGGTGATAGAGTGTGAACAGGGCAATTTTGGCAAGAAGTGTGTTTGAAATGGGGTTTGTTGCATGTTGCAAACACTGGGTATATGTCTTACTTTGTAGTCCCTAATGGGGATTAGTGTTCCATCCTAGAACCACTCTGCATTTCTGTGAACCTACAGATGAGAAAATCTCTTCCACCAGGATGTAAGAATTGCCCCTAAAGCCAGGAACATGGGTTCCTGGTGCTGCTTGTGGCTACTGGGCCAAGCACAAAGCCATCTTATGCCCCACAGCACCCCAAAACACATCAGGTTTTACAGCCAATGCAATCTGAGGTTGTTCCAGCCAGAGATGGCGTTCAGGGTTTCATTCTAAACCAGCAGCACTGGATTGATGCAGTGATGTTCAGCTTTCCTTCTGGTTCTTGGAAAGGCATTGGGAATCCAAAGGAGTAGTTAAATCATGGGGGCAATTTACTGTAGGCCTTTTTCACACAGCTCTGAGATGGCTGATGGTAAATACAAGAATATCAATACTGCAGAGCAACCACAGGTTTGGCAGTCAGTGACAGAGCAAGTGCAAGGCATTTTAATGCCGTGGAAGAGAGGAGGGAGGGATGTCAGAAGCCAGAGACCTGCCATTTGCAGGTAGCAACATGCTAATGAGCGACATGTCAGAGCCTCATTAACTCCTGAGGCAAATGCACAGTGTTCAGAGGGTTTCAAAGCTCTGTGCCATCATGAGGGGGGTGACATCTCTGCAGAGCTTCAAGGAGCACAAGTGCCCCCGGCTGCACAACAGCATGCTGGTGCTCTTCCAAGAGCACTGTGTGAATATCAAAAAGCTGGGGTAAAGGGTTTTAGTCTCACTTGGAACATCCACTTTCACTCCTTGGTGAATCTAAGAGAGGGAGCAGTGGCTCCTTGCCTGCCACGAGCAGATGTGCTTGGCTGTCTTCAGCCCCTTCCCACAAGCTGGGTCTTGTACCAGCTCTTTTCCCCCAGCATTATCCATTCTTCACATCCAGCACTGTGCAGACAGCCCTGGCCTGGAATAATTCAAGACTCTCTTGCCCTAATAGAGGCAGAGGTCAAACCTACATGACTCATGCAGAAACTCGTCCCTTTGGGGCAATTTGTAATAAATCCCTGTGATTTCCAGGTGCTTTTTTTTCCCGATGCAGCTTTCCCTTGTCTTTCTGTAGCTGGGTAGAACAGCTGAAATAGGGAATTGCTTCAGGTGGATGCAGCTTCACACAACTGGCTGGCACATTGGCGTCCATCAGCCCATCGGAAACAGGCACAGGAGTGTGCCAGGCAGACGTCAGCAAGTGTGAGTTGCTGCTTCTGGCAGAAGACAATACAGGATGAGGCATTAAGATATCCCTTGTTCCTGAGCTTGAGCAGGTGCCCCAGGGCTCTGGCTGGCCAGTGTGAACCCAGGCCGGCTGAAACTGCATTTGGGCTGATTTACCTTTTGCCCTTCCTGCCCCATCATCCTCTTGGCATCTCCAGCATGATAATAAATGCAGATGCATTAAATGAAAACAGCTGTAGATTTGTTAAGAAGCTGAATTCAGGTGTTTTGCAGGGAAAGTACTGCCCATGTACAAGGCTAGGTTTGCAGGCTTGCTGCTTGGAAGGATGGAGACATTGGGTTTGCAGCATAATCTCCAGGAGCCCCTTGGGAAGGCCAATATCCCACCCTGAGATCCTTTCTGAGGTGGGACATGAAGATAAGCGAAACCTGTTTAGTTCTTACAGGCAGGATTTAACTACCTTAAATTATTCTAAGTGGATGAGGAAGCGTCCTATGATCTCCAAGCCAAGCAGGTCACCTTTAATTTCCTTTTCCTTCCATCAGTAATGCTGGTGGATGGGTGTTTGATTTATTAAGCGCTGAATAATAGGGCTTTCATGTGCATTGCTGTCAGAGAGATAAATAGGCCCCTTTGAAGGCAAGTTTCAGGGAGGTGGCCGTGACTTTTTTAATATATATATATACATAAAGCAATGCAGACCACCCCTTCCTTGGACATCCGCGATCTTTCAGGCTGTACATGGCTCTCCCCCCATCCGCCTTGGGCCTGTAACGTGCTCAGAGTGATGATCCCCAACGTGCCCTGCTGGGAGGATGATTAATGCCTGCAAAGTGCTTTGAGAACATCAGATTAGTAGGACAGAGCCTCATTATTATATTAGCAATCACCAGTTCCTTGGCCTTTTTCACTCTCAGCGCACTTAGTGCTGCATCTAAAAGCAAAATGCTGTTTACAAGCAAACCTTGGAGCGTTTGGATACTTTAGGGAGAGCTTTTTGTATTGTTCACAGGTTTATTTTTAATGATGCACCTGTGGTCCAGACTCCTCTGAGGTCCCCACAAACCGCTGCCCTGCTTTTCATGCAAACACTGTGCAGATTAAAAATAAAGGCCATTGGGTACTCACTGTTATAACTATAGAAACCAAATATTTGGTTCAACTATAAAAGGCAGGAGTGTTTATGACTACAAGGCAAAAAGGCATTTCCAGCCAAAATGGAATGTATTTTAGTTCTGCAGACTATTTATAGATAGGCAACCGCTCTAAATTTGAATCTTCCCTTCCGTAAGCAATTTTTTTGTGCCTACTGGGATATATCCTCGTCTGGGGTTTAGCTACGTCACTACAGGGAGTCAAAACAGTTTGGAGTCACCCTATGAGATATAATTACTTGTTTTAGGGGGTTTCTATGAGAGTTCTGTGAAGCTGGAGGAGAAGTTAGCTTGAAAGATGAATAAATATTTCCTTTGACTGTAAATTAAATATTTTGATTTGGAGCTATTGTTTTAACCCTTGCAGTTTGAAAGTAAGTGTTACTTTGAACTGAAAAATCCAAACATAGTTATGAAACGCTAAAATGGATTGCTTTAGGAGCTTGGAGAGGAATTTAAAGAATGTTTTCTTCAAGTAAACAATTTTGCAGAATTGATATGGAATAGCCAATTTCTTGCCATGTCTGTCCTAAGATTTCGACTAAAACTCAGCCCTGATCCCTGTGCTTTAGATTTTAAGCTGATGGTGATAGAAGAGAAAACAAGGGTGTAGGTGGGGAAATGTGCTCATTGATCAGCCTGAACACTTGCTGGGAGCAGGGCTGTTTGGTTTTAGGTACCACTTGCCCTTGCAATGGTGAGCTGTAAATTGCACCAACATCTAGAAATCTCCTTGTTGGCATCCACAGAGAGAAAACCCAATGTAAGGGTTGTGTGTGCTTCTCTGAATCCCATCGTGACACAACAGAGGCTAAGGAGACCTATAGAGCAGCTGTAGGATGAGGGAGCTTGAGTCAATAATAAGTGGAGATACCTAAGCCCCAGTTAGCAATCATGGTGGGTTAGTGCCTTTGCTTCATTCCTGCTCATCCTGCTCTGTGAAACTCCCTCAGTGATTTCCCTCTTGTCCATAATGTTTACACCCTTCAAATATTTGCAGACAGTTGAGTTGCCAAGCCCCTGCTAAGCTGCCATTAAGCCAAGCTAAACACATTAGCTCAGAAAGTCAGTCTCTCTGACTCCATAATAATAGTTTGCTTTGTTCTTCTCTGATTTTCCTCCAGTTTACTGATATTTTCCTGGGAACATGGCACCTGAACCTGATGGTGATACAGGAGGTGCTGTGTTTGCAGAAAACCAAATGATGGATACAAGATCCAGGTGCTTGTGACACATGAAGCCATAAGTGCTGCTTTGTTTCATGGGGTCTAGATGCTTCCTGGCCTTGTTTGACTAAGTGCAGAGTGGAGGTGGCCCCATGGCCCCTTGGCTGAACCAAGGGATTAGCTAATTGAGTCCAACTGTTAGCCCAGCTCCACCCTGTTCACCACTAATATGGGACCACTCTCTGTGGAGGTCAGAGGGTGCCTGACTGATGGTCGTTCCTTGGGCTCCTCCCTCCTATCTTCTCCTTAGTGAAGCTGTCTGAAACTGTACCTTGCCATTCTCAAACCTCTCTGAAGACCTGCAGCACCAAAGGGATCTTCAGAGCTTCTCTCCCAATTCACTTATGTGTGGGGTGCTTTCTGCAGAAGAAAGAAAACCCTACTATACCTTATCTCTAGGCATAATCCTACAGCTTTTGAAGCCCAACCTAGTCCTGCTGCCACCTCCCCAATCTTCATTCTTCCATGCTCCTGCTGTTACAATCTCTCACTTGATCATGGTGGCTTAAGCAAGGAGACATCCTCGGCTTGGTGTCTTGACTTTCTCCTGCATCCTGGATGCTAATAGTGGTCATCAGGAGCACCTTGGCTAGACGGAGCCCACCCTTGCTATGAAGGAAACCTGGTCTCCAGTGTTTGTTCAGGGTGGAGAACCCAGCAGGGTCCTCATTTCTTGTCCTTGCTGGTGGGATGGTGAGGAGGCCGCGTGTATACAGCTCAGGGATCCACAATGGGCTACACTGCTATTTATTCAGCTGCAGAAATCACTTGAGCTTGCAAAGGGCATCCATAGAGTCAACACAAACCATGTGCAGCAGCCTGCTGCAGCATGATGGGACAGCACTGGGCTGGACTGGGAGTGCAAGGATGCATGGTGGGTTTAGGAAGTACCCAGAAAAAGGAAAGCTTGGGCTCCCCTGTGCATCAGGAGGTAATGTAATAAGGAATGCCTCGAACATTTGCAGAGCGCAGGGTTATATACATATCCTTGGAAAAACACACAGCCAAGGAATCTGAGGTATTTCAATCCAGCGTAGACTTCCCATCTTTCCCAAACCCAACAGCCTGTGCAAGGTGGAGCAGGAAAGCCATGTACCAGGTGCATTCTCCAGCATAGCCAGAGCGGTCCCATATTTTACTAATGCTGCTTTAAAAAGACAAATGCCTCCAAAGGGGTCTGCAAATGAGGTCCTGTGCAGGAATACAGTGACTCTCTTACCACTTGTAGATGCAGTCCCTGATCACGCCCATGCCCATGCCTTGGTCCCCCGCTCACTGCTGTGATCCAGGAAAAACTGCATTGAAATACAGAGAGTTATAGTGGTGGGAGAGACATGCAAGTGGGATCAGATAAGCAGGAAAATTCGAATGAAGAAATGCTGAGATGGAGGTGCAGCACTCCAAAGCGGAGGGGAAAACATCTTTCAACTTACTATGCACCCACCTGAGCCATCAGACCACCAAGCTTCGTCTGCCTTGCCGAAGAATTTGGGGACAAGGGCTCCCTGTGAGAGCTGGATCTGTTTTTCCCTGGCACCCTGTGACAGGCCAGTCCTTAAAGCCTCTGAGCAAATCACTCAGAGAAACTCCCCGCTCCCTTTGGAAAGCATCTGTGGTAGTCCCCAATCCCAGGTCACTTGAGGGGCACCTCCAAAGGCCCAGCAGATCAAGTCCTTCAGGAAGGTTGGCCACAAAGAACATTTCCTTCTGGCCTGCCTGGTCCAGACACTGTGTTCCTGTTCCAGGATGGATTCCAGATGTGAGTTAGTACTAATACATCTCAAATCCCAGCTGCCGAGTCCTCCACCCCCATCCCAGTCCCTCTTGTAGAGGGATGATTAACACATCCTGCAATAAAACTCATCAGTTACTGCTCTTTCCACCCCTCTTTGCTGCAGGTTCAGGTTCCCACGCGCTGTTTTCTACCTCTTGGTTTGCAGAACTGGTGCAGGCAGAAAAATTATTCCACACCCATCATATAACTCCATTTTCCACCCCCAAAGTATTTTTGCAGATAGCAGTTCAGTCATTTTTTGTAACATCCTTCTGAGATCGGGTCTTTATTTGACACTTGGAAAACAGCGGCACAACAGGGTAAAACCCCATTCTCCAAGGGTTTTTGACAGATTAATGGCAGCTGCAGCATCGAATCTCACAAACTCCTACCTCCCAATCTTGCGTTCAGCTTTCTGCTGCAGTTTATTCTGTTCAGTCCCATTCTGTGTATTTTAGCTCAGCTAACACCCAGGATATGTGAGCTTTATGGAACTAAAAATAATCAAGGATTAATCCTTATCTCCAAGGTCTCCCTCTGGATCTTTTCCTAAGGAGTGGAATTTGGGACACTTTTTAGGTGTCCTCATGAACCTTTCTTTGCTTACCCCTTTAGTATCAAAGTTATTTGGCAGCTCAGTTGCTTGAGATAAAGAGCATCACATGAGAATGAGCCACAAAAATGCATTTGAGCTTTAAAACACTCCCTAGCAGGGAGCTAGTATGATAGTCAGGTCAATGAGCAGGGCACAGGATGCAGCTCCCAACCCCGCAAGGTTTGAATGCACCTTGTGGTATCTTTTTGTCATTGCTGCACTTTCCAGGTGCTTTCTTGATGATGAAGCAAATGGAGCTTTTGTACCCTCTCTAATAACCTGAGAGTCCTGTAGAGTCTGAGCACTTTGCAGGCCACCTTTCTGGGATGAGAGCAGCTTTATCTTTGTGGCACTAATGGAAAAACAAGACCTAATGACAGCTAATCCTGCTCGTTTCACTTACAGGACTACTTTTGGTGCTGAGTGGTGTTTGTGCTGTCAGTTTGACTTATCCAGTTTTGCCCACCAGTGCCCTGCTCCCCCAACATCCCATACATGTTAGTTTTGAATCAGGGATTTCTGTGGAGCAAATCTAGTGATTCCCTTGCTGGAGAAACCTGGGAGCAGAGAATGGGGATGTCTGAGCATCAGTCTGGACATGTTTGACTGGAGAATGTCCAGGATGCACTTTTACTGCCTCATGAGCCCTGTGAATCCCACCATGTGCGGATGGGTTTGTTCACCACCCTTCATCATGTTTTCCGTTTGCATTGTTAGAGGAGGCAACGTGGGGAGAAATGAAGGTTTCTTCCCCAAACCCACAGGTTCAGGAAGGGATGAGTGCTGTGTAGGAAGGAGGACCAGGAAGTCTTGTTTCTCTGGCTGTGTCCATGCGGTGTATGGGCTGAATGTTTCCTTTGTGGTTTGGTCTGTAAAGGCTTGTGTCTAGCCCTTTGCTCTCGTGCCAGGGAGTCCCAGCCCTTCCATCCTGGAGCTGTCTCGCTAAGACAAAGGACGTCAGTCTGTGCACAACTTCCCCATCTCTACCATTCTGACTGTTTTGTGTTGGAGTGGAGCATGTTTAAGTGGGTCAACAAAGAGGTCATTTTTCCCAGTGCAAAGTACCCTAATAAATTAACCAGTGAGAATTTTAATAATACATGAAAGGAGAGAGGTTTGCTGCTTTTGGAAAGACTTTTCAGCTACTGATGGGGTCAATAGCTGGGTCAGTGGCCATTGGGATTCCAGTGGAGGGAGAGGTGATGGGCATCATCCTCCACCGATGACCATATCCATGCTGTCAGGCCAAGACAGACCTACCCATTTCAATCCACTGATATAAATGTTGCCATGTAGCCATGTTTCAACATACATTAACAGGCAGATGGAGGAGCTGCTGTGCACTGGTGGTGATATGGAATCAGTGCCCACCCTCCTGTCCACTCCTCTGAAGCCTGAAGAGCACGGGCTTCAAGCTGAACTTCCAGATGGATTTCCGAAACAATGAGACTTGTGTGATCAGTCAGGGGGAGCAGTAGACTACCTCAGTTGTGTGTGTCTGCAGCCACTTTTAATGGAATAATTTAAATTTAAGGGAAAAAGGCTAATCCACAGAAGTCACACTAAACAGTCCTGTTGATCCAGTAGCTTCTTGGCTATTGTAAAGTGTTTTTCAGCACCTCAGCCAATTTATTTCCCTTTGGCTTCTTTGATTTTAAAGAAGTCTTTAAAGAAGGCAATCTGTTACCATGATCCCGGGTTATTTTTCTGCCCTGTTCGGCCAAATTTGTGGGCATTCTTCAGGTCAAAGTCACAGTATTTGATGTCCTGACTGTGCTGTTGGTCAAGCAGGAAATAGGAATGACCAGAAACCCTGTAGCGTCCCAAATATACTACTGCAAGGGTTTCTACAGGCTCTAATTTTTAGAAGACAATATTGACATGAATATTCATTAGAAGTAGGCTATCTTTGAATGGGCCATCTTCTCATCCGTTTGATCTCCTCATCTGTGTTGACTAAACCAGACTACTGTTGATCAAGTGACCCATTACGTGTTTGAGTTCCCAAAGCCAAATAGATTATTTGAGCTCTGAAATATCTTTGCCAGGCTTTGTTTGCTGGCAGAAGACAAAAGCTGGGGCAGACACGTGGTTCATAAAGTGCCTCAGCGCTCTGTTGGCTGCTCTTCCTGAAGGCCATGAAAGACTCTGCCAATACACAGTCATATGCTACTGCAACATCCATTAGACCCTAGTCATCTGTCTTTGAGGTGCTACCATTTCGGGAAGGTCTTTCTTTCTGCAAGGAAACCAAGGGCTTTACTTGCTCTCTTCGAGATTCTGTGTGGATGGTCTCTGGAGACTGCATCTCCTAAAGCCTTCTGCCACAACTAAAACTCTCAGTGGCCATTTCCCCTTGATTTTTGGAAGGATTTCCTTCACTGAAGAACCTTAGAGAGATTTCAAAGTCTGGTATTTGAGGAAAAGTTGAGCAGAACAGTATGCAAAGTTCCTGCAAGGAAGCTTGCGGAGGTCCGGGAAGCAGCAGTCTTCCTGTCTTTCCACCAAAGCATGGACAAAGAAGACAACATCTTTCTAGATAAGGGGTAAAAGAATTTAGGTTAATTTTAATATAAGGGAGTTATTTAAAATCTAGAAGGTAGAAGAAATGTACAGAAGAGACCCCCAGGCAGCAATAGGTCGATGCCCAGCATCAATCTTGGCCCAGTGGTGTAGCCCCCTGGTCTCTTAAAGGCAGCTATAGCATAGTGAGGGCAGTCCACACAGCCCCAAGAACATGGCAAGTGAATTAAAACCTGACAGGTCCTAGAAAGACGTCACCACAAATGTGGCTCTTCTTTGTGCCATTTTTCGGGTATTAATACTAGGTCTCAGCATTTCCCTAAGTGGAGCAAATCCAATGGCTCCTGCGGGGAGAAGCTGCCAGTGGCACAAAGGGTAATTAAACGGTAAATGTTGAAGACAAATTCATCAGACAGGGCAGTCTGGATCACTTGGCAAGCAGAGTACATTTGAAAAAAAATACGTTAGAAGACAGCCCGATGCAAAATTGAACATCAAAGGAGAAGAAATTGAGATTGTTCCTACGGAAAGGGCCAGTGAATCACCAAATGCAGGGTTTTCTGGGCTTGGTGGAAAGAAACTGCACGAGCAGCTTCTGATGTGAGTTGAGGCTGCGTCAGAAACAGCTACAGTGACCTTTCATGTCTAAATGAAGGGGTATGAGGTGTATTTATTTTTCCTTATGTACATCAGCAGCAAAATATATTAGAGTACCTGGATACTAATTTCAATGCCAAAGACGGAGAAGGGAAACATGAATGTTTTGCAGAAAGGGTGTTTGTCACGGAAATGCTTAGACTGGAAGCTGATTAGTTTTTTGGAAGAGCACACCCTTGTGTGGTGCAGATTTGGGGTTGTCCCTCTGCGTACCCTGAGTACTCTGCTGCCCTGAAGCCCATGAGCCAAACTGCCTGAGCAGGGTGCCTGTCAGGAGAGCAGTGGTTCAGGGCTGTGAGCTCCACACGGCTGATGCAGAGCCTCGGACAGTGTCTGGGTGTTCATGTGCCTTCTGTGAGAGTCTCCTGGAAACCAGTAAATCCCTCAGCAGGTTTCAGAGGGGCCTGACACAAGGATGAGATAATTAGGTTTCTACGAGTTTCATCTAAAAGGGTGAGCTGGAAGAGGAGAGAAATCCTCTTTTAACTAAGAAAAGGCTTTCACATGAACTTACACATTATGAAGCATCAGGGAATCTACTCATCAGGGTGCCCTTTTAAGCTGTAGGAATGAACCCCAGGTCCTAAAATCAACTAAACCATGAGAAACCAGCGGACAGGTGTCATTGATGCTGCTCTCCACGGAGCTGTCTTTTTCATAGCAGCTTTTGGCTCCATTTCTCACTTTTGCCCGCATTTAATGTGTTTAGCCTCACAGCCTCCTGACTCTCTGTCTTGCCAAAATAGAAACACCCATGTTTCCTGGAGCAAAGCCAGGGCATCATGTTAAGCTGTGGTGGTTGGGCTTTGCCACGAGGGTTGTTGTGGACAGTGCTGCCTCTCTTGCCCTTTCCAGGTATGGCACATTTGAACATCCATAGAGAGTCAATCCCAAGTCCTTCTTAGTGTTGAATGTTGCACAGTGGTCAGTAAACCAGCATCTAGGGAAGACTCTCTCCTCCTCCTAATATTTTCCCTGTTGTAGACAGTTTTCATTGTGGACCTCCATCATCACACATGTTGGCACTCAGTGACCTTGGGGGGGATTTTGTTTCCGTGACTTTGTTCAGTCTCCATATGGGGCCAGCTAAACTGGAATCCTCCTGAGCATTCTTCAGCAAGGTCATTCCTGTGTTGCCTGAGGAAAGTCTACTTTTGTGTGCCCAGAGCCTGGCTCCTGTTACCTTCCTGTATCTCTGTCATTCTTGTATTAGGCAAGAGTGAGTAGGTCATCTGCACCACCCTCTCCCTGCCACTGAGAGTTTCCTCAGCATCTCTCCTATCCTGACGCTTTTCCAGACTGAGGAGTCCTGTCTCACTTATTAGTTCCTTGCAGAGAAGCCATTACAGACCTTTCATCTTCCTTGTTGCCGTCTTTGTGCCAGCAATGTGATGCTGGCTTTGGCCTTGTCACCCAGCCAGCTACCATGAGGAGGTGCAAAGGGTTGTCTAGCAGACTGTGAGTTCAACGTGAGCCAGATAAGGCCCATTTCTCCCCCTGCAGAGGTTAGTCGAGCTGGAGATGGTTACAGATGATGAGACAGCTCATTAAAGTGGCTAAAAATTAACAAGCCTTGGAGCTTTTCTAAAATTAGGAACCATCCCTGGAAAGACAAGCCAATCCCAAATATCCTGCTACTAGCCAGTCCTTTAGATCACTAGAGAAACATCCTTACTATCGTCTTCAACCCCACACTATCTCCAGCTTATCATAGCAAACCAAATGGGATGGTGATTTTTGCTGTGTGTAGATTCTATTTAGCTCAGAAGATGTTCAATATCACTTTTTAAGGGACTTTTTTCTGCAGCCTTTAAGCAAAGGAAGTGACACATCAAGGGAAGGGGAAAGCATTCTGACGTACCTCTCATTCCTGATATCCAATTCTATGTCCATCTGTATTTCTATCTGCCTTCACCTGAGAGATTGAGGGCAGAGTACTTTAATTACAGGATTCAACTGCTAGAGCTGACATGGGTGCCTATCTCCAAATGATTAAAACTAAGCCTTAAATTGGCTTTTTCAGATTCTTTTCTTTGTTCAAAAGTGCTGCTTTAAATCAGCTTTGCTTTGAAACACAAGCAGTGTTCATGGTTTGGAAGGGCTCATTGGTAGGGAATAAAGCAGCCCCTTCCCCATCTCCCTCTAGGGTACCGTGGATGCTCATGGATGTGGGATAAAAGAAACCCCAAAATGCAATGCCCTGCCTGGAAAATATCTCTCAACCAAGCCCAAGCCTGGTGAAAGTAAACCTTATTCTCTCTTGAACATCTTCGTGGATGTCACAGAGGGCTGGCAAAAGGTGACACAGAGTTGGAGAACAGCCACAACCTCCAGGAGGAGGCAGAGGGGAGATGAGCAGTGGTGTTGTTTTTCCAGTGAAACCCATCACTGGGCACTCATTGGGTGAAGCATCCCAGCAATGAGTTTTGTGTGGGCAGAGACTGGTGTATGTTTGCCAAGGAAGTCTGGGGAACTGTGGCTCCTGCCAACATGGTGTGGGTGTTTTTTGAGCAGATCCATGTTGATAGAATCATACAATCATATAATGGTTTGGGTTGGAAGGGACCTTAAAGATCATCTTGTTCTAACCCCTCTGCCACAGGCACGGAAACCTTCCGCTAGACCAGGTTGTCAAAGGCTTGAACACTTCCAGGGATGGGATACCCACAGCTTCTCTGGGCAATGAGGGTAGCAGCTCGAGGTAGCCCAAAGCTAGGGGCAAGGGAGAGGAAATTGCTGACACTGCTGTGGAATTTATTTTGCTCTTGCCCAGGCCAGAAAGCTAGAAAAACTCAGTTATCAAAATGCTGTGCTCCAAGTCATTTATTTATGCTGCGTTCCCATGTCCAGCCCTGCTTGTGTAATGACCGGGAAAGCTCTTATCAGAGACTGATACCAGAGTCTCAGGAGGGAAAAAAAATCTCCAAGCAGTTTGCTTTTGCTTCCAGAAACCCAAAGTTGAAAAAGCAAAATAAACTCTGCTCTTGCTGGTGGTGTGCTCACATGGCATGGGCTGACTTGGTCAGCTCTTGGTCACCTCCACAGGGTTGAGTGTAGTCAGTGGTGGCAGCTGAGTTTTGCAAACAGACTTGAAGAGCATCGATCTCAATATGCATCATGTAAAATATATATAACTGTAATATTGTAATATATGATAAATAAAATATCACATCACGGACTGCTGGGGCGTCCTGTTTGATTGTTGCAGCCCCATGTCCTGTCAGCCTTCGAAGAGGACACAAGGTACAAGCCAGCCCCCACAGTGCTGTGCTGGCAATGGAGATGTTGGGGGACAAGGACTGTGCAGTTTTGTGCTCAGTTTCTGCCACTCGTGTGGCAGAACCACATGCTTGTGCTCAGTGAGGCAATACAGCAGTGCCATCACTCTGTCGCTTGCACCAGTGTCGAGTCAGGATGCATCC
The DNA here is from genome assembly GCF_036250125.1 of Pseudopipra pipra. NCBI lineage: Eukaryota > Metazoa > Chordata > Aves > Passeriformes > Pipridae > Pseudopipra > Pseudopipra pipra. The sequence continues at coordinate 31,353,436 of NC_087550.1, read as the reverse complement.
AAGGCAGATACAGAGGATAGGAATTGCCCTTCAGACCAGTATTGCTGAAAACAAAGCACCTCAAGGCCAAGAATGAAAATTCTTTTAGTGGCACTCCTTTTCTGGATTAGACCCAGACTAAATAGTCAACTAGAGATTTGCTGCAATCCCATCGAGACCCCGGGGCCATTGCCTGCAATGTTGCTTTTATAGGATGTGATCCTTTTCTTGTGCTGTTTTTCTTGGGCTGGCTGATGGGGGCTTAGGGCAGAGGTAATGGTGGTGTCATCTCACCCTTTCTCTGGGTGTCCTGCGGATCCCTAGGGAGGCACCAGCTCTGTCTATCCCCACGCAGGTACACCCACCCATCTGCCTGTACCTCCTTTGGGTGCTGCTCCAGTATCCCACAAAGGATGTGCCACAGCAGGGCAGTGGGAGAGTTTTCAGCTAGGAACAACAGATTGGAATACAGAACATGGATGAATAGGAGGAAATAATTCCAGATAACAAAGTCCATGCACGGCAGCAGGGATGCGTTCGAGGCTCCGCGCATGGACCATTTACAGCTAACCCTGAGGCAAGAGCTGGGCTCCAGGCCGGTCCTGTGAACCCCTTGTTTTCCCAGCACCTTCTCACTTGGAAAAGCACCACGCAGCTTTCAGTAGAAGGAATGATCCAGAAAAGGTTGCTCTACTCAACGAGAGTTGAAAAATGCCAGTGCTGCCCTTTCTCATGCTAAATGCTGCAGATGGATGTGCAGTGAGTGGCTGCGCTGGTCCCACATCGGGACTCAGGGTCTGAGCGGTCTCATCAGGTCTCTATATGACAAGTTTACTAGGAGCTGGACCTAATTATGGAAAAGTAATTTAGACTTGGAGATAACAGGTCAGAAGGGACCTTTGGAGATCTCCAAACCAACCTCACTCTCAAGGCAGAGCCAGCTTGAAATTAAGGCCAACTCTGGAGGTAAGTCACATCACTCCTGGTCTTGTCCAGGCAGGTTCTGAATATCTCCAAGGCTGAATATCACCCCATCTGGATTTTTTTTTTGTCCTACCTCTCACTTTGAAGCCTTTTCCTTGCATTTAGTGAAACTTTCCCATTGCCTCTCACACTATCCCCATGCTTCTCCCAGTAGAGTTTGGCTCCACCTTTCTACACCCTCCAGACAGGAGCACTCCTGGCCCTCCCCAGGGTTTCCTCTGTGTACCTCTTTCTCAGACAGTCACAGCTTGTCTGGTGATGTAAGTACAACCTCACTATTTGGTATTTTGTTTTTCCCATCCTTAATCAGGCGCTCCTAAGTCCCATCAGAAATGCTATCAGTGTCCCAGAGAGAAATCTTTATTTTCCTAAGATTGATCGTGCAGCACAGAGCTACTGAAATCTTTCCAGCCAGAGAGCTCCCATAAAATAAATATAAAGGGAAATGTTTTCCACATTGTGTCACTGCTGTGTTGCCCATTGCGTTCGCAGAGGGTGGAGGTGGGGAGCAGGTCCTCCAGCTCACACCAGTGTACCTTTAGCTCCAATCTGTCCCAAACCCTTCCTTCCCTGGTAAGCAAACATCTCTGGTGGCAGGAGCTGTTTTTGAAGCTTGTAGGTTTTTAAATGGTCTTGCAAGTAGGTTTTAGTCTGTGTTTGTGCCTCACCTCCTTAAAACCCCATCTCACCCAGCCATGAGTGATGCTCGGTGCAGGACGTGCTGCCCTTGGGTGGATTTCACACGTAGCGATTCAGCGTGTGCTCTGAAGCCTAATTACACCTCCAACACTGGGAAAAAAAATACCAGGAGGGGGAGGTCAGTTTGACAGCCTGAGATACACACTGGGTTGGGGTTTTTTTTCTTTGTATCACCTTCCCTCAATCCCTCAACAAGGAAGAGCCTCTTTGTACCCCAACAAGGTTTCCTGTGCCCTGCAGGGTCTTGCCATTGCAGTGCGACGTTATTAACGCTGCCAATCAAGCCTCCCCCAAAGTGATGCTGCTAATGAACTCGCTGTGAACGTGGCCACAGCAGGCATGTGATTAGCAGGGAACAGTCTCCATTCCTTTGAACGGTGCGAGGAGTGGGGTTGGGACCTCTCTGTTCCCAGCACCGTGTGGAAAGATGCTGTGAGCGGGGAGTGGGCAAGAAGAAGGTGCTTAGAGTACGGTGTGGGGGATCTGAAAGGGCAGGAGTGGGTCTCAGGGAGCTCCTGCTTGTTTTTGGGCTTGGGGACATAGGGGCTATGTGACAGCAATCAGCCAGCAGAATTGTTACCTGAGCAGACATAGGAGGCTTCTTTGCTGCTTACAAATCTACTTCCAAGTCGCATTTCCTTTGAGTTAGCGCTAAGACAGGGAGGGGAGAGGTGTTCTTGCATGAATAATAAAATCAACATCTTTCTGTCCATCAGATGAGATAAAAAGCCCCCAAGGACACAGAGGAAGACAACATTATTATACAGGTCACCAATAGGTTACTCTACAGTCCTCCTGTGTGGGGCTTCACTCGCTGATGCTGGTAGCACCAGCCACAGTAGGGGATCATGTTCGTTCTACAGGACTGCGGGGATGGGTTTGCTAGGGCAGGATCAGCTCCGGTGCTGGGTAACACAGTCCAACAACTACTGTCAGTGTAATTGTTGCACATGGCAAAAACGGTAACACCACTGAATGGCCCAAGCCACCCCAAAACATGCTCTCAGCATACCCCCATTATTTCTGTCTCCCTTTCCCAGGGGTGATCTTGCCAGGATATCTAAAGTGGTAGCAGACTGGAGAGGGCATCAGGGGGACACAGCGACTGGGAAGAACAATGAGACCTTTCCAGGCACTGCAGTCCTTCTCACATGCTCCTGAAGCGTAAACTCCTCTCTGCCACACCAGATGTGCCAGGAGCCAGAGGGCGAACATGCTCGATGGGGTGCAAGACCACTCTGCACTGCAGAGTGAAAACTGGGGGGTTGTTGGCTGGGACAGACTCTTGGCTTTCTGTGGAGATGGTGGCATCCCCACCAGCAGCTGGTGGCCACAGGGCCACAGGAGCTGTCCTGCACCACCTAGAGCTTCTCTGGCTCTGAGCAAATCTGGGACACAAGCACTTGCTCGCCCTGCCATGGGGTTTCCTCCTTGAATTGCTCAGTCTGTGGCTTCATCCCAGTGTGAGAAATTTGCCTGATGTCATGGCTAGGTCGCTCATCCTGCCTGCCAGCCTGGATTAGACCCTGTGATTTGTGTCAGATCAGATTTTGGAAGGTTTATTTCACACTGGTGGTATGCAGTGCTGGTGGGCATGAAGTTGATGTCAGGGAGAAAAGGAACAGGGCAGAGAGATTTCCTGGGAAATATATATTTCTCTTCTCCTTACATATGCTATAAGGGTGTGTTGGTAAAATTATTAATATTTCACATTTGAGAGATCTGAAATATAGGAGTTTATCCTAATTGTAAGAACATCCCTTTCAACTCAAAGCTAACAGTCTCTGACTGTTTCCAACCCCTCACTTCAGAGCTAAAATAATACTGGGTGAACCACTCCTATAGGCCCCACCAAGAGCCATCTCTCCATATTGTCACTATTTGATTCCTTCTTAGGATTGTGGCACTTGGCAAGCTCCTCGGGGATGGATACCTGGCTTTACTAACATTGAAATTACAGTTTTCCTCACCTCCTTTTTTTTGGAAACAACATGTAGGCTGGATATCTGCAATCACTTTGCAGAGAACAGGGAATCAGAAGGGAAGATGCTGTCCAAATGTCCTCTCACTATAATCATAGTTAATAAAGCCTCTGTCTGGCCTCTCCTGAATTGCATTTGGGTACTTGGAGGCCCCAGATTCTCTGCCCTGAGGCCGCCAGCTTTGTCACAGCATTGTGTCATCAGGACAGCCACAGGGGACATGAGGGACTTCATTCAAGGAGTGGTAGGAAGATAGTATGGTGGCGGTAGCAAGATGGTATGGTATGCTATGGTGTGGTATGGTGTGTGGTGTGGTGTGGTGTGGTGTGGTGTGGTGTGGTGTGGTGTGGTGTGGTGTGGTGTGGTGTGGTGTGGTGTGGTGTGGTGTGGTGTGGTGTGGTGTGGTGTGGTGTGGTGTGGTATGCTATGGTATGGTATGATGTGGTGGTATCTCAGTTGCTCAAGAGCAGCCACCTCCTCACACAGCAGAAGGGACAGGAAGGGTCCCAACCACTGCCTGAGCCCCCCAGAGCATCCCTGCCAAGCACACTCAGCCAATGAACCAGAAGCACAACTTCATCTCTGCCAACCCAACTCTCCATAAAACAACCAGCTCCAAGTAGCATCCAGCTGGAAAGGAGACAGTTTTGTGAACTTTAACTTGCCACAGCACTGTTGAGGTGGAAAGCAATCAAGCAGCAGTTACAGTTCTCAGTACCCAAGGAGTATTCACATTGCAATAGGAGCATGATGGATGGGCATGGGCATTTTTTTTAACAAAAAAGAAATACTTGCCAAGTGTCAAAATATTTCTCAGTGATACTAAGGGCCTTTGGCAGCTGTAATTGAACTGTGAAGGAACCTGATGCAGGCAAAGGACCACACAGCTGGAAGTTTGTGCTGCAAAGGCACCAACTCTTTTATGGCTCTTAAGCTGTTGGCCACTCTGCATTGTGAAGCTGTTAAACAAACACAGCCCTTGGCTCACACCAGTGTTGGTGAGGCACACTGCTTTGGCAGGAGTGAACTGATGGCCACAGGGGCTGCAGAAGAGCTATGAAGAAATAGAAGTAAGGAGAGAAGGAAAATTCAAGTGGAAGAGGAAGTGCATGTTGGTCATCACAGCCCCATGCCGGGAGATGATGATCTTGGAAAGAGCGTATGCGTTCACATGGAGTTGCATCCTCCTCTGGTTTGGCATCGTCTGAGATTGCTGTGCACATATGGATCACATACACCTTACTGCTTTCATAGGTGGTGATCAGTAGACCCTTAAATCACCCTCTTGCAGGAAGGTGATATGCTAGGGAAGCCTAAATGTGGAAGATTTGGATGGTATTGATAGCTTTTAATGGGTAAATAGGCAAGCTGAGCCCTGTTCCTAATGAAGACATAGCAAATCCACAGGGAAGAAATAAAATATGCTTGCTGAGCTCAATGTTCAAAAATTCGAAGAAATGGGGAAAATCTCTAAAAATAAGGAGGTTCCTGGCTATTTCTTTATTGTTTACTTCTCTTCTAGTGATCAGTGCTTATTCCTCTGGCTCAGAAGCTGATCTTAGGAGGCAGGAACGGCTGGCCTTGCTGCAGGGAAGTGTGGTGGGAGGTGCCTCCAGCTGTGCTGCCTGCAGCCACCTGTCCAGGACAGGCACTCCAGAGGCTGCTGCCATGAGCTGTTTCTGGGTCAGAAGCTGTTACAGAACACCAGTGACTCTTTATCATCAGGAGGGCACCTTGCAGAGGTGGACTGGGTGGTCATCCCAGGCTGATGGGGTGCTGCCCTGTCCAGTGGTCGCAATCCTCCAATGATACTCCAGCTCCTGAAGCTTCCCAAGAAATTTTGTGCTGGCAAGACCCGTTCTTTCTCAACCAGCCTATGTTAGAATTTATTCAATACCACCAGACTGCAGGTGTTACACTATTTTCTCTGCCAAATGTTGACTGTGTGGGGCTTTTCATTGCTACCAGACAGACCAAAGAGAATTGGAGAACTTGTGACTCTCACATTAGTGATTAAAAGAGAAGCTGTGGTAGCATCATTTGCCTTGCTTGCAGCATTTCCTCCTGTTTTTCCATGAGAACTCTAAATTCTGGTTTCTGTACTTTGTGGATTTTTTAATGCAATGTCTCAGCCATGAAGGGATGCTGTAAGATTGCATTCCAAATGGTTGGAAAGCAACGAGCTAAGCAGCTGGAACTGGTATTGGATGTGTCTTCATTCAGGTGATGGTTCATGTGGCTGCACAACTGCATCTTCTTTCACTGATGTATGTCCATGTCTTAGCCCTGCTAAGTGGCTGCAAAGAAATAACTCATTGTTAACAGGAAGAAGCTAATGGGACATTTTCCACCTAGAACTAGAAAAAAAATGTTCATGAGTTTGTTTTCCAAGGATTTGGGTGAACCATTTTGAGGAGATAGACTAGCAAATTATTGCTGCTGCCTGGTGAAATTGTTTTTTCCCTCCCTGATGGACACAGCTCCGCTGTGTGTCTATTTTTTCATCTAAAAACAGACATTTTGATGAGAAGTGGGTGACTGTCTCCTAGATTAAACTAAAATCTGCCAGCCTTGCACGTCCTCCTGCTAAGCAATTTGCTGCTTCGCTGCCTTTAGAAGATTGCACTGAAGTTGCTTTCCTGGCACGAGGACCTGGTTTGAGAATTAGTGCAAAACTAATTTGGTTACAAATCTAAAAGGCACCACCAAAAGCTATTTTTAAGCCTTTGAGAAGGATGGTGTGAATCCGACTGTTCAGGGAAAACGTTGCAGGCATTTCTTACCCTTATTACAGCCACAAAATTCTCCAAATTTGTGGGATCCTGGTGCAGCCGGCTGGCTGAGTTCTAGCACGTGTCCCTCACCAATATGCAAAGCCTCACAGGGCTGTGGTCAGCACCCGGGGAGCATCATGGAGGACCAGCACACCACTCGCCCTCCTGCTGCCTCTCTTGGGTATTAAAGATGTTTGTGGCTTTTGGTTCTCCTTCTTAGGGACATCATGTGCTTCCTCATCACCCAACCTCTTATAATCATATGAATTCCAAAACTGATTACATATATAAAAATATAAATGAGGTAAATCTCATTACAAAAAAAAAAAAAGGTCCACAACCAGGGTGGGATGGTGGAGATCACATTGGCATGCCTTGGCATCCTTTGGTTAAAACCAAGGTGTGTGTCAGGTAATGCAGGAGCACTGGTAATAATCCACATCGCCCCACTCATCCACATGGCACCTCTCAAACCTTCACTGCCTTCAAAGACATCCTGAACAAACTGTTTTTAGGACCATGCTTAGATGTAGTCCTTTCCTTCCATAGGCCCTGGGACCTGAGGCCTCTGCAAGGCAGCAGACCTCTTGCAGTGGAGAGCAGCTCGAGGTGGTCCCTTAACCCATGCGTCCCTCACATAGGTGCCATGATCCTCATGCGGAGGACACCCCAGAAAAACCCGCTGTCCATCCCATAGGATGGGGAGTTACACCACACAGTTTTCCATGTAATTTAAGTTTTAGCATTTAGCATATTATCACTGTGGTTATTCCCCCTCCTGTGGGCTCCCAGCTGCATTTGGCATAGGGAGAGCAGTAGGGCCGCAGCTCTCAGGGCCAGGGCTGATGGCTGACATTTATTTTACTGATTTGCTTCAAACTCCGTAACCCTCTGAGCCCATTCCATGAGTGGTTTGGCCAGGGGCTGCCGTCAGCAGTGCTTGGAAGAATCAATGATAACCTTTTTCTTTGCTAAGGAGTTACCTACGTGCCAGGGAGGCAAGGATGCTGAAAAACAAACGAAGCTTGGATGCTCCATGGGCCTCCCTGGCATTATTCCTGATATTTAAAAAAACAAACCAGTTCCCTATTGATTTTACTAGTCTTTCTATCCTGGCATTTAAACAGAGATGGGATTGGCATGGTTGGTATCTGCAGACACATGCTATGATACTCTCAGGAGTTTCTTTGAAGGTCGGAACACCAAGGGTGCTATGTCCAAAGTGCTTGAACAACTCCAAGCTGCTGAAAGGCATTTTGGCACTGCTATGGCTGGTAATGCCACTCCACAGATTATTTCACATCAAGGAGAGAAGGGTGTTCGGGTCCTGGGAGCATGGCTGGGCTGTAGGGTAGGAGCAAGGTTGCTCTGAGCCTCAAGACTCTGAGCCTTTTTGGGGTCATCTTTTGCTACAATACTATTTCAGTATTTAATTCTTTTGGATAACCAGTGGGATTTTAGTGTTGAAATGAAGAACTGAGCTGAGTCTATGCACCTCTTGCAGGGATGTCCTGAGCAGCATCCCGAAGCATCCCATGATGGAGAAGTGTCGTGTCCCTCTGTGTCACCCTGTGCCTAGTAGTGGTTTTTTGCTCTCACAGATTCAGTGATGGGATTCATGCTTCCTCTTTTCTTCGTTTCAGGCATGGAAGAAACGCTGGTTCGTCCTGCGCAGTGGTCGGATGAGTGGCGACCCCGACGTCCTGGAGTACTACAAAAATGACCACTCCAAGAAACCTTTGCGCGTGATCAACCTCAATTTCTGCGAGCAAGTGGACGCGGGCCTGACCTTCAACAAGAAGGAACTGCAAGACAGCTACATCTTTGACATCAAGACAAGTGACAGGACCTTCTACCTGGTGGCTGAGACTGAGGACGACATGAACAAATGGGTTCGCAGCATCTGTCAGATCTGTGGCTTCAACCAGTCTGAGGAGAACACAGGTACCATGAGAGCCACGTCCATGGCCAAGAGCATCTTCTGGCCTGTCCTCCTAATGGTGCCCAGCTCCTCTTTCAGATCAGATCTGTGGGAGGGGAGTTCAGCCTGCCACAAGGCTGGCAGGGCTGGAGTGGGAAATGGATGGGCATGTGGGAAACTTCCTTGAAGCTTGCCTACCTTTGACATCTGAAGCAGAGCTGGCTTTGCTCCTGTGAGCTACCTAAGTAATTTTTACCCCCCATAACTGCAGACCATGGAGTCTCTTACAAGAAGTTGGTAGGGCTTGGAGACTTTTTTAGCTGCAGCCTTTGTCCCCATGTGTCACTGAAATGTCATTGAGAGTGGTGGGGGGCAGCAGTGAAAAATACTCCTCATTCAGAGGTTTCAATCCCTTGGTGAAGTGGAGGGAGAAGCTTTATGGTAACCATTTTCCTCCCCACTGCAGTTTTCTCCACTGCTGACAGGCTTCATGCGAAGGACAGACACATATCCCACACCTACATCCCTGTCTCTTCCTGGGACCCTCTGGGAAAGTGCCCTCTGGGAGGGGGAAAGAAAACCCCACATAGTTTTGTGCAGTTGTGGGACCTGTTCTACCGGTTATGCTTCAGCACCCAAACTCGATTGCGCTTTGGCAAGCCGCTGCATTAAGCAATGGTGAGCTTCCTCTGCTTTCCCAGTACCATGAGGTCACATATAAATCCTGAGGGAGATGGGATGAGGAGTTGAGCCTGGTGTGCAGTACTGCAGTCACCTGCCAGTCCCACTATACCTGGTAGCACCTCTGGGCATCTTTGCTTCATCTTGTCCATGATACAGTCTCATCCAAAGGGACTCCAGTCCCATGCTCTATCTGCATGAAACTCCCTATAATAACATCCAGCTTGAATCTGTTTTGGTCCCTTGTGGAGCAGCTGCCATCCGCGGGAGCTGAAACCCTGCCAAGAGCTTGTCAGGCAGGACAGCAAACAAAGCATCACAGCAGCACGGATGCAATCTTCACTGGCTGACGCATGAAACAGGATGTCACCTTGGCAATGGATGTACAAGTGGTAGAAAGGATCCTTGATAACGTCGCCAGCCCGGTCTTTTAGGGAAAGGTCAGGCTAAATAAATTACATACCGTTCCAATATCAGCAGCGCAGCCCTCAAGGTTCAGCAAAATTGTTCAAGCCCCCTTTTTAGGAGCTGTTTTGTTGAAGGATTTTCCATTTTGCGTGAGTTCAGCTGGGGGAACTGTTTTTCTTCTCATTTAGTAAAACGAGCTTTTAGCCCAGCGGCAGCAGGATCGATACAGGACTTCAGTGAAATATAAATCTGTGCAGCAAAAGGAAAAACAATCTCCTGCTTGCAAGTACATCTGTCCCAAAGGGCACACAGGGATCATCAGGCTGCAGAGATCTGAGCACTATTCCCTACAGGATCATCAAGTGACATCAGCAAAAGAGGAACAAAAATCCCTATTTGTAACAAAATCACAGCTCGTTAATGCTTCAGGGAAAGTACCCACTTGAAACAGTACCCAGCTGCCAAAGCGTGATTTTCTGAGTAAGCCAAGAAAAAGCCTACAGGGGTGAATGCAGCAGATGTGTCCAGATGCTGCAGCAAAGAGGGATCATGAATTATTCAGAGTTTGTGCTTCGCTTTGGCTGTTGCACGGGTGACCCCATGCTCACCTTTCCTTCACCATCCCTGCTAAGTAATGGCAAATAAATCATCAGTTCCCCAAAGTAGATAGTGTTCATTTGAAGGACCCATGGCCCAAGGCTGGCTGGAGAAGTTGGGGGATCATTGGAGTGGGATGGGTGTTGGGAGTCTTGTCCATCTTGGCATGTATGAGCCCATCACCTGCCCTTCATGACGGGTCAGCCAGAGAGAGAAATAAAACAGCTGTAGCAATGTTTGTAACTGCTGTGTTCTCTCTTCATCACCTCCTTGAAGTCTTGGGTTTATGGATAGGAGAGTTTGCATGAGATTAAGACAGTTCCTGGGTAGAAATAGATCTTAGGATACTTGGCATTTCATTCTTTGACCTTCATCCCTTCGTCCTCAAGCTTCTCTGTGCCTTGTGGCCTCTGCCTTGGAGAATGAATGAGTCGGTAATTGGAAGAACCAAAAGGGGGAGGAAAAGGTAACCATCATGGGCAGGAATAGCTCCATGCTAATTGTAGCAATTAATTAACTAAACATCCCTCTCCCAGCAGACAGTCAGCATGGCAGAACGAGATCAGAAACTGCTGGGGAAGTCACTGTGCACATTTTTCTGGTTGTACTTGTTCTTGGGCGTGTGACTGCTTTATACTGGCCCAAAAGCCTCGCTGGGTCTGGCTATACAGCCAGGCCGTTCCCAGCTGGATTGTATTCACATCCCAGCCGGGTAAATTCTCCATCACCGGCAAACGCATTTACTACAGCTGCCATCACATGCGCAATTACCTCCTCCTCAGAAGGATATCCCGCATCAGCTGAGTCCCAGCCACTGATCCCTAGTTTGATTTTAACGCACTGGTGATGGGGGACAAACTCATTAGCTTTTGGGGCAGTTTGGGTAAAAGCATGTGTCACCAGCTCCCTGTAATGGTAGGGAAAAGACAGGTTTTCAGTTGCTTTTTAGCGCAATTTAGTAAGCAACCTGGATGCAGCTGCATGCAGTGATACAAACTAGCTGCACACCCTCTGCACCGGTGGGGGACCATGTTTGGGTGCTGCCCATGCTCCCAAAAGGCAAAGTGATTAAAAGGCTAAACACCCTTTGATGCTTCTTTCTGTTTGCAGCTTGATGGGAGAGTGTAAATATTCTGTTGCTTGGTTTTCATGTTAGTCCTTCATATCCTGTCTAGACTGGGGGACTCTCAGGATTAAGAAATAGACTGGACTTTAGGGCGGTTTAATGTCGTGCTATGGTTCACTGCTGGCTTTGCTGATCACCGGCTGCGTTACACATCTGGTTTGGCGGAAGGAAGCTCATTTCAGCCTCAGAGGCCTAAATGTCAGTGAAGTGGTGGGTCCTGCAGGCTGTCCCAAGGAGCAGCCCCAGTGGCTTTGTTCCCTGCCCCAACCTGAAAATAATTGCAGATTACATCTGCCAGGAGAAGGGAAATTAAATTGATTCTGAAGTGTTTACCCAGACTGTGGCAAAGCTCTTTGTTGCTGTTAACACCTATTTACTTTGAGAGCTAATTACTATTTTTGAACAAGCGGAGCCTCACAGGATCCTGGCTCCTCTGTGTGTCTGAGAAAGTCGATGGTGCTCAGGGAAAGTTTCTCCTGTCTCAGTGCTGCTTTTACACTGCAGTTTGCGCTGCTGCCACCTTGATTATTCAAATACAATGTGGGGGAGACCTGCTGGAGACCCTGAGCCACAGGCTACATGAGAAAGGCAGGCGTGTGGGTATTTCAAACCATCTGTATTTTCCCTGCCCTAGTGGGCAGACAGCCAGGACTCAGCTGTGAACTGTATTTTCTCATATGCTTTGTTTGTTGAAGTTAAAAAAAATACCAAATCCCACTAAACATATCTCATGTGCCATTAACCCTTTCCAGAGCTGATGCTTCAGCCAAAACTCCTCCTTGTCCCATCCCCAACATGACAGAGACACAGCTACAGAAGCCTGTAATTTCATTTCTTGTAAACCGGTAAGTGACTCTGCAGTGAGATGTCCTTGCAGAAGTCCTGTGCACGGATTAGTTATTTTGGAGGAGTCAATAACTTTATTAACTTTATGCCAATTTACTGTGCCACCCTCAGCACCTCCGTGGAGCTCCTCTTCCATCTCCTCCATGAAGAAAGGGCTCTTTCAGGGGCTTGGATTCATGGGTGCTGAGCAAACACAAGAGTTTAAAAGTTTATTCATGCACTGCATTAATGCCCCTGTGCTAGAGGTTTAACCCAGGCATGGAACCAGGGAAGGGAATATTTGTGGGTAAGTAGGTGTCCTTGCTCTGAGCTGAAAGCACTCGGAGAGGGTGAGGAAGGCGTGGGAAAAGGATGGCACTGGGCTCCTGCCCTGATGGGTTGTGTCTGGCAGCAGTGGCCTCTCCCACCCAGGGCAGGCATGTTGTCTTCTTTTTTTTTTTTTTTTTCCATCTAAGACTTAATTTCTTTTATTTCTCTCTGCTTTCTGCAAGGGAGCTGCTCCAGGGCTGTCCTGGGCTCTGGCTCACTCCTTGTGCCATCTCCAAGGCTCAGCATTGGTATTTTGCATTGTGACTGGGATCAATCCCCAACAATCCTAAGGCTTTTACTGTCTCGCTGAACGCAAGTCAGGGCTGAGCATTAAAGTTTAATGGAGATCTGAGTGTCTCTCCTTCCTCTTTCAACTCAGACGTGCTCATTCTAGCAGAGTTTAGTGGATTGACCTCTGGGTACCAGTCACTTTCTGCTCACATTGATGAGATATATGCCTCACATGCATGGTCTCCCCTGTGGATCTCTTTGTCTTGATGCTGCCCCAGACCCTCCACCAGTTGCCCCCTTCCAGCCAATGGGAGCAAATTTATTGCTTTAGTACCCATTTGACTTGCTTTGGCTGGGGGTCCCATATGAGTTGCTGGCTGGTTTCTCCCCAGCCTGCTGCCTGCAAGTCTGTCTTGTGAGCCCATTTGGCTGCCCTTGCTCCCTTCTCACTTCTCTCCCAAAAACAAGTTTATCCCAGCATCAGTCCGGTGATGCCTCCAGCCCCATCAGTTCCGTGCAGCCGGGATTGCCTGGGTGTTTGCCCAGCAAAGGGAGCTCAGGGTGGACTGGAGAAGAAAACAACACTGAAGACTTGTTGGGAGAACAGGAGCTGTTCAGAACTGAATGAAGAGGCTACAGGCAGCAAGACTAGAGTAAAAACAGGTTTGAACATCGTATACCACCCACCTCTCCCAAACACGCCTGAATCACCAGTGTTCCCCATCCCTGCATGCAAGAGCAGGGCACCAGGAAGCCCAGGCAAGGTGACAACTCCTGCATTCCTGCCACCCGTGCCTCTCCCATGGCCAGGCAGAACTGAAGCATAGGGGAAACACTACTGACTGCCACAACACCAGGTACTTCCTTGCTATTGTGTGCAGCACACGCCTCCTTCCTTCCCTGCTTGTGCTCTGGAGGAGGTACAAGCCCAGCGTCCTGCCAGGGAGCGTGCAGAGGCTGATGAATGTCAGATGATTAATAGGGCCAAGGAGGGATATGTGGGGGTGTCCTTGTGTCCATGACAGCACCCAGGCCCTTACGCGCTTTGTTTCGGTGTCTTCAGGCAGCACTGCTCCGTAAGGGTAACTAAGCAGGCAGCCCCTTGTGGAGCCAAGCTGGGCCAGGACTTCACATAATCATAGAATGGTTTGTATTGAAGGGGACCTTAAAGATCATCTAGTTCCACCTACCTGCCATGGGCAAGGACACCTTCCATTAGACCACCTTGCTCAAAGCCCTGTCCAACCTGGCCTTGAACACTCCCAGGGATGGGGCAACCACAGCTTCTCTGGGTAACCTGTGTCAGTGTCTCACCACTCTCACAGGAAAGAATTTCCTCCTGATACCTAACTTAAACCTGCCCTCTGTTAGTTTAAAGACATTCCTCCTTGTCCTACTCAACTCTTCAGCTTCTTCTGTTGACATAAGTCAGTAGATCTTGACTCCATCTTTAAGCTCTGGTAGGGGTTATACTTCATATCAGCTCACTTTTAGACCAGTCTGTCCCCCAGGAGACAGTACAACATTTCACAACAAGCAATGAGCAAGATTATGGTTGAGTTGCACTTGACTCATGGGATGGATGGGTCATATCTGGTTGGATTCTCTTCATGTATCCCACCTTCCCATGTCTTGTTCACCTACATAAAGATCTAATGTTCCCAGCCCCATTCGGGATTTGCAGACAGCCTGTGTTGGGACAGAAGTGTGGAGTCCTTGAGCCCTTTACTCTCACCCAGTGTCCCACCATACATATAGGTGTAGACTTTTCCTCAGTGTTCCCATCAATACTTTCTGCACTCAGTGTCATGGCACTTCCTCTTTTAAAACACCTTATGTCATGTCTAGACCTACTGCTTGCACACCTAAGGGCATTTCGATCAACTTCCCCTCATCCTTTTCTACTGTGTTCTGAGTGTTCCTAACAAGGGAAACAGCTATGGCTGCAGATTCACTGTGGGAGGACAAATGCAGATGTCACATCTCAGCCCTAGGCTTCACTGATCTTTGCTGGAATGGATGGGGGAGACCTGGTGACTCCAACTCACTTTGCACCAGGCTCATGGTTGAACTTCAGGTGCGTACAAACGCCTTCTTGCCCAAGTCCCAGTTCATCCTGCCGCTTTAAATTTGTTCCAAACTTCCCTGACCCTGGCTTTCCTGCTCCACAAACAGCAAGTTATTTTAAGATCTGACACTGTTCAGCTTTTATTTCAGTGTAAACAATACTGGAGATGGAGTGGTATTGGCACAAAGGAGCAGCTTGAGAGCAGTTAAGTGCCTGCTCCCTTTTCCCCTCCTTTTTTTCCCTCAGTCCCTTTGGAGATGAGCTAGTTCAGGTACTGATGAGTTGGCTGAAGAGCAGAGCACCACTAACAACTTGGAATTTGCTTCCTAGAAGACAGAAACAGGGAGAGATCCTTGTTGAGCTCTGCCAGCTGGTCAGGGTCTCCTTGCTGTGATTCCCTTGGTAGTTTGGAGAGGGAACTGATGCCACTGAGACATGTGTGGGTGGTTATAATCTGTCCACTTTTAGGGAGAAGGTGGAAAAATATGTCTAAAATGAGGCAAATCATTTGCACCCTGAAAGTACTCGTTTCTTTCCTTTCACTCTCCAGGAAACTCGGACTGATGAGTTTACATGTCTGCTTTCTAGACTCCAAAAACTCTGCTGAGACAAATCCCACCTATCTCAGGATTGCTGTCAAGACCTTTGAGATATCTGGATCTTCAAATTGTGTCATTTGTCATCATTTCATTTACACCAGATGAGGATCAACCCCTACTATTCTGCCATACCTTATTCTTCTTGCTGTACTCTGCTCTCCATCATACTGTGTTACCAGAAACATTGCAGGATCAGAGTCAGTGCTGCAGTGCTCTGATGGTCATTGTTCTAAATGCCAGCATCAGGTTTCCTGCCCGTATAGGTGCCAAGAAAAGGACTGAGGCAAGGGTGCAGAGGATTTTAGCAAGGGAAAAGGTCTTAAGGTATCTACATGATTAGAAAGCCAAGCTTCTGGCTTTAGGGTATCTGACATAATCAAATCTCAGAGGTTTTCAATGCTAGGATCAAGATTTTCTTCACAGTTTGGGTTTTGGAAATTTAGGAATTTTTAGGATTTGCTTATTTAGATGTTTTTATTGTGACTGTGGACATTTTGAAGAGGTGAGACTGAAAAAAAGCCAGAAGATATGTCAGCCTTGTGTTTGCAAACCCATGACTCTGCCATCCCAGAGAGTCCATTGGGAGATAAGTGTTAGTTGAGCCTCCTTTGACCATACCCAGCACTGATGGGAACTGGCAGAGAATATGGCTGTTCATGGGAGCACCAGGTTTATAGGCAAAAAATGCTCTTATCTCACTGCAAATAATAAAACCATCAAACAGCAAAAAGAAAAACTTATGCTCAGCTTTCAAAAAGGACAAACAGCCAAATACGCCAGTTCTTTTTGACTGTTTCCCAGCTGGCTCCCAGCACAAGGGTGTCCAACTGGCCTCTTCTGAAGATAAATATGGAGCTGGAGGACTGGGGCCTTTGGGGAAAATCCTGCCCTTTCCTGGCCAAAGTCCCACTGGGTTAGTTGAGCTGGGGCTGGGATTTGAGCTGGGAGAGGAGGAAGAAATGTGAAGTTCAAGAGGTTTGAGGTTTTTTTAGAGCTAAAAGCATTGCCCAGCCTTTCCAGCACAGGTTTCCTAGCAGAGATTGACAAGCTGCATTCACGTCTCAGCCCTGGCCAGAGCTGTCTCCTGGCCAGGTACCCAGAATCAGAAACACATTTAAAATAATTCTTTGTTTTATAATTGGCTTTTATCGCTATGAGCCCCTGTGCGTGTCAGGTCGGCTCTGTTAGTTTAATGGGCGCGGAGGAATTTTTAGGGTGACTTACTGACCGTGGAAAAATGAGCATGGCAGATGGTATCAGCATCGCATCAAAAAGCAAAACCATGCAAAGCTCTCGGAAACAAAAACAGCTGATGGGCTTGGAGCAAAGTGACCGGTGAAGCGGCGCTGTCTGAGCAGAACTGAGGGAAGGAGGGAGAGTTAAGAGAGGCATTTTTGGGTGTCAGCCAGCTGGGAGGAATACATTTGTATTTCCCAGAGGGGTCTTGGGACTGTTGTAGCCCGTGTGCCCCAGTCATGCTGCTTTGGGATTCATGGAGCTGCCATGAATCTGTGACTACAGAGCTGCTTGGGCATCAGGACAGGACGTGGATCTGTGGGTGATGACCAACACATAGGAACCAGGCTGGGAAATGCAATGCACAGAGGACCCCAGAATGGGTGTGCGAGCAAGTTGAAGGACAAGAGAAAAAATCACTGTGACCTTTGTGATCGATAATTATCTGGCAGTTTTTCACAACATAGCTCTTCCCCCCCCCCCAAGTCAATGTATTTCCCCATTTCTTCCCTCCACATATTTCACATTGTTCCCTCCAAAGCTTTGATGGGGACCATGGTTTTATACACCCTGCGCGCTGCTTTGTAAAACCTGATAAAAGCCAGGACAGAATTAGGCTCTCATTTCCCGGCCCCCAATGCCTGTTTGTTTGCTGGTTTGCGTTGCTTTATATTTCCAATTAAAACCAAGCCTGAGCAAAGGGAAAGATTTCTAAAGCCTTTAAAGCCTCCAAGTGAAGGCACATGGATCAGGAAGGAGACATGAAGCTGTCGATTACTGTGAACTTTCTATGACACCACTCAGGGTTTGTTTCCAGACTGATTTTTATTTATGAATGCAGTAGCATTTATTACTGATTTTATCTATAAAGATAACAATCCTTCCCTAGGTGGTTTCTATGCCTCAGTTATAATTACTGCCTGCTCCTCAAACATACTTTTGAGTTATTTATTGTGGTACGATATCAGAGCTGTAATGTTGGCAATTACTTAGGACCGAGGGGTTACACCTGGTCTGTGGATGCCCCATGAGTGCCCTTTCCATGTCCCAGCTCCCTCCATGAAGGCTGAGAACATCTTTCGGGGTCCATCCTAGTGTAGATGTAGCCAAGAACCCTCTCTTCTGGTATGCAAGGTGCTGCACAAGCACTGAGCATAAAGGCAGCCTCTGCTTGAAGGGATTCATCACAGAGGCACAGAACAGATATGTTGGTGCATCTTTTCTCCTGTCTGTAGCCATTCACTACCAGAGGCAGCTCAGTAATGGTACCTGTTCCCTCCAAGATGGGAATGGTCCTTAAAGGGACACTTGGCCGCAGCTTCTGCAAAACCTGTTTAAAAATGAGACTGTGCACGAAAAATGAAATGTTATTTATCTCTCCTGTTCCCCCCTTGCTCAGTCTGCTGCTTCTCTGTGTGATTCAGACCTAGAAGGGAGTTACAGTTTCCTCCAGGCATCCCAGAAGCAACTTTGCTGTTGGTCCATGCTTACGATCACTTTAAGCCACAGAGGATGAAGCAAATACTTAGGGCTGCGTGGAAAAAAAAGACCAACTCCCACAAAAAAATAACAAAAGCAACCAACTTGAGTCTCCATCTTTGGAGATACTCAAAACCTGACTGGACACAGTCCTAACCTGCTGTAGCTGCCTGTGCTGTGAGCAGAGGATCGACTAGACCATCTCCAGAGGTCCTTTCCAAACCAAATATTCTGTGATTCTGTGATTTTTATGATCTTGCATTGCAGGGAAATACCAGGCTTCAGAGTATAGTGAGAGCTGAGATACCTCAGCAATCCCAGCAGATAAAAACGGAGTTGTTCCCTGTTAACATCACCAGGAAGGTGGGAGGGCAGAACACAAGATGAGACATTGCCTCATCTGAGTCCATATCACAGCATACCCCTTGGCTCTGGGTCAGACCAGCCTCATGTTTTCTTACCCTTTTTGCTCTGTCTGATGTCCCTCAGTCTTCCAGCTGCTCTGTGGTGGGTGGTGAAGCTCTGGCACATCTCAGCCCTTACTGGGGGTATAGCTTCCTTTCATACTTACTGGGTTGTTGTCACATGCCGAGGAATGTGTCTGACTCGTTTGCACCTTTGATTGATTGCCACCCTTTATATCTGTTTATTAGGATGGAAAATAACATTTCACCTCAAAAATTTCATCATGTATTCTTTCAGCTCCACATGACCTAATCCCATCCCAGCCAACACAGCTGCTCATTGCCCAGTTTTGTTATGATTACCTTCCATCATTTCACTGCCAAATATATAAACTACCCCTGTTCTTGTATGCTGTGGCTTTTGAAAGTAAACTGGAGTGGAGGGACTCATTGCATTAGCTTTTTTTTTTCATAGCTGACAGTGAATCCTCTTTTTGAAGTGTTGGGCAGGTGTCTGGGCACTCGCAAATACTTCATCACCTGTAAAAGTGTAGTGAATGGCTGTTACGCTGCCTGTGGCACCATCCTCACCTTTATCTCATGGCTGATCACCTGCGCTGCCAAGCACCACCTTGTTTGACATTGCTGTCTGTGTAAACCATTCCCTCAAGCCTGCATGTGCTTTGCACAGACTAAACCTTGATGTAAAGCATTTACGATGGTAATTATTTTTGCTGGCTTGCCATAACAGTTCATATTGCTCTCCAATGAGTCATGATGAAGTCTTTCAAATACCCACTTGAAATCCATAAATTCTGTGATGAATTTTTTCTGCTGCTTGATGGTTGCTTTGATGATTAGTGTTAGGGTCAAAACCTGGTCAACACATGGTCTTCCAGGTGAAAATAAAAAGGGAGCTTATAAAAAAGAAGGAGAGTGACTTTTTATGTGGGCAGATAGTGAGAGGACAAGGGGAAGAGTTTTAAACTAAAAGAGGAGAGATTTAGATTAGGTGTTAATAGGAAATTCTTTACTGTGAGGGTGATGAGGCACTGGCACAGGTTGCCCGTAGAAATTTGTGGATGTCCCTTTCCTGGGAGTGTTCAAGGCCAGGTTGGATGGGGCTTTGAGCAACTTCCTTTAGTGTAAAGTGTCCCTGCCCATGGTGAGTGGATGGAACTACGTGATTTTTAAGCTCCCTTCCAACCCAAGCCATTCTATGATGCTATGAAAATGCTGCCTTCCTTTCTTGAGATTTGTCTGGAAAAAATTCCTGATAGAGCTGAAGACTTTGTTTTTCCAGGAGATCTCTGTGGTGCCTCTTAAGTCTAACATTTTTATTTTGTTTCAGTATCTCAATCCCAGTTTCCTGACTTACATGGATTTTTCTCATCCCCACGACACTAAGAAAAGGGCTGGATTTGTGATTTTCACTTGAAGCTCATTCGTGCTTTTATGGCTTTATTACAGGTTTTAAATAACATCATATCCCTTCTTTGGCATCAACATAATGCCTTCCGAGCATCTGAGATCCTGCTGGCTGTTCTGTGATGCTCCAGAAACTCACTTCCATAATTTCTGCTACCTTTAAGAAGAACTCAGAGTACAGACTTGCAAATGCTTTGAGTTTCTTTGGCATGGTGCTGGAAGGACCATCCTGTCCTCTGCCTGCCACTAATATTTTTATGGATATAAATCCATGTTCTCCTAGTCCTGGACAAACAGTGCTTCTTGTACGCTGACATATGTCAGTAATAAGAACACATGCTAATGTCTGCTGTCTCCTGGTGCCGTTTGAAGGGAAGGCCAACCTGTGTTCACAGAGCTGTATGACACAGAGTCGATTGTTTTACAGATAAAGTGGCTTAAAGAATTAAAACTGCCATGACTGCAAGAATGCCCTCAGTTATATTAGATAAGTTAAAATATTTGCTTTAATAAGGTTTATAAATGATGAAGTGACGCACAAATGAGTTTTCCCTGTGGGTGCATTGCTGCATGAGTGATCCCTCAGCTGAAGTTCTCAGCTGTCTCCAGAGCAGTTGGTGTTGGAAAGCTGGAGGAGGCTGGCTTCTGGTCTGGTCTGGTCCCAGTAATCCCTGCATTCCTGTGGTTGTAGCCAAAATCCATTATATCCTGGCTTATTCCTCCCAGCATCTGTGGAGAGAAATGGGTCTAATGTACTGTGTATTTGTCACCAAACCACTTTTCATCCCATAGATGAAAGATGATGATGATGATGATGATGATGATGATGAGATGGGCACCAAGTATTGGATCTCACCCAGATCTGTCCCAGCAGCCAAATACACTAAGTTCAGACATGAGTCATCTAGGTAATTAAAATAAAAAATAAAATAAATCCCATTCCTGTGAGGAAGTAAGAGTGCTAAGAAGGGGCTTGTATGGAGTCTGAGCAATCTGGGGAAATGCTGCCCTTGCAGCAAGCGGAGCAGGTGATGAGCCGAAAACAAACTCCATTTCAGAGGTGGTGAAAATTCAGCTTCTTCGTTTTCACTCTCTCTGTAATTCATTTTCATACACTTTCAGTGGCAATTTTGATTCACACCTTTTCATTCTGAATTTGAATGAATTTCAGAAAAGATCAAGAATTGGACTTTTACATCTAAAAAGCACATGATTACGATCTTCAGTCGAAGAGGGGCAATCCACCCCTATAAAACGATCTACTCTGATGAGAATGAATTGAAATACCTTGACCTTCTCCCCTTTTACTTAAAATTCACTTTTACCCTCTAAAGGTTTCTTGTAATTTCTGGCTTCAAGCAATCCCTTGGCAAGCTCCTATTTTGATTAAATTGCATTTTCCAGCTGGAGGATGTCAGAACGTTTTCAGCTGGCCCTAAGCCAAGCACAGAGCATGGGCAATGCACTGGGCAAGAAGATGCAGATTTTGGTCTGGGTGCTGTTACCATCTGTGGTGTGTGCGAAGATGGGTGCAACTGCAAGGGTGGTGATGTAATCTGATGCTTCTGGGGTTTAAGGATGGGCTAACTGCACTTTGTGAGCTGGTTTGAGAAAGGAAGAGGAGGGTGAGGAAATGCTGAATAAGCCCATGGAATGGTTCCCAACCCCTGAGCAAGCATCAGGGCAGAGATGGTTTGCTCTGGTCTTCAGATGCCAGAGGATATTTTGCTCCTGAGTCAGGGGATGAATGCCAAAATCCAAAAGTATTACCCTGAAGGAGATTGTGATAAATCTGCCTTACTTATGTCTCCTGAGGACCAAGCTCTACATTGCGCTCCACTGCACCACTAAACCCAGCTCTGCTGCTGCTGTGTGTTAAAAATAACCACAAAACCAGCCCATGCTTTAGTGCACAAGGTTCAAACAGCAACATCCATACGGGGAGTTTGCTCCACTTCTCAGTGCAGAAATATCCAGCAGGGAGAGACTTGCTTGTGCATGACCAGATGTGGCAGGGAGACGGAGGGTGTCCAGGTGGAAACACTCATGCACAGAGAAAAGAAAAACAAGAGCATAAAATGGAGCTCAACTGGTGGTGACCAAAGTCTATGAGGATGTTAAATCCAGCAGGATTCAGGACTCCATCCCAGTCTGCATTTCCTTTCACCACCCTCAGCTCTTTCTTGGGATTGACCCAATGGGATACAAGCCATGATGAATGGGGAATGTGGGGGCAGGGACAGGACTGGAGCTGACCCTAACCCAAAAGCACTTGTGGGAGAAGCTGCCAGCCCCGCATTTCTGAATGCAAATACCACCCTAAAGTATTGCACTGCTTTCAACCCACGCCAGTTCTTGCCTTTGGCACAAGCCATGCTCCCTAGTCTCTGCCAAACCAGTACAGATGTTTTAACACCCACCGGAGCCCAGATAATTACAAACAAAATTGAAAGACTGGTCGGAGTTGCTTTCTTTTCATTGCCTGAACTCTCAGCCATTCTCAAGCAAGATGCCTCCCACTTTCTGACATTTTTGTGGGACATGTTACTAATACTAGTTTTATTATTAGGGGAATGCCGAGAAGCCCCAACCAGGATGAAGATCACACCATACCCGCTGACCACAGAGTGAAACGAGCGCGGAGAGGATTTTCATGGGAAACTAGAGCTAGCTTCTAACCAGTAGCTTTCCAGCCATGGCATTGCAAAGCTCAGCTTGTTTTCAAATGGGTTTGGGGAGTGTTTTGAATGGGACAGAACCATGTGATCAGCTGGTAAGCTCAGGTCAGAGAATGCTACAGGTCCTTCTTATTGTAGATCCTCATGGGAAATGGGGCCCATCATGGAGAGCTTGTGAGCAGAGCATCTGAGATGAAGGAAGGAACAGCATTTCCTGTTTTAACAGAGGGAAGCCAGCAGCAAACACTTCCTTCCTGATCTGTTCTTGTACAACCCTTAAGATATAGGAGTGTGGCCTGTGATCAGGAGCTCTGTTCCCTCAGGCCAGTTGCAAACAGCCAGGTTTGAACTTAACAGATGAGAACTGATTCAGCATGAATGAAACCACTTGTCATATGCATCTCCCCTGGGGGCACTTACAAAGCATCTGTGGGGAGGAGGACCAAGAAAGCCTCCTCAAGCTTCACTCTACATGAACCACGTCCTCATCTCTTTTCCATGAGGATGCTTTGAGGTCCTTCTGGACATGCAGGTTCATTTTGTCCTTGCAGTTGTTATCACAGGTGTTAACTGCTTGGGTGGAAACTGACGGGCACAAGCTGGTGGGCTCAAGCTGTCTTCATGGCTCTTCCCTCAATTCCTGCTGCAAAATTCCTCGTCCGCCATGCCTAGCCATGAAAATTTCCATCCAACATTATTCCAGTTCGTTTCTGGTTGCTGTGGAGACCAATTTAGATGAAACTCTAGTATTTTGAAAGAGAATATGAGTCTAAGTCATTTGCGATGCAAGGTCCCATGCTAATAGCATTAGCATATTATTTGATTATGGCAATGTGTAGGGAATAAATTCCAAGTCCTTTTGCCATCATTGCATCTTAAAAGAAGAGGAAGAGAAAAACCTCTGGGCTTTAGTTGATAATGAAGACCTTTACTGCATGTGAACTCCTGATTTCTGAATGCATAAGCTTTGGGGGTCACAGGCATTTTTAACCTCATGGCAATGAGGTTTTCTTTTCTTCCTTGCTGGAAGGACCTTTTCTTTCTCTGCTTCCACTGAGCACGGTTAATAGACTGTCTAATAAGCAGGACTTGAGTTTTTAATGATGGCCAGAGAGATCCAGGATGGCTTTTTGAGCTGTTTACGTCTTTGCTGGAGTGTTGGTGTGGAAGAGCCCAGCAAAAGAGCAGCTGTGCAAGGCAGAGGTTTTTGCTTCTTGCATTTTGCCCTCTAACATCTCAAGAATGGCATCGCCTTCAGTATTTCTTCAGATGATTCCAGTATGTGGACAGAGTATGCCCATACCCGTGAATGGAAAAAAAAAAAAACCAAACAAAAAAACACATGGAAAAACATTGCAGAGAGACTTCTTTTGAGAGAAGATGCTGCAGAGATGGAAAAGGGAGAGCTGAAGTTTCAACAGGAATAAAAAAAAAGCCAAACTATTTCATTTTTTCTGTCACCATCCCTAAGGGCATGTTTTGTGGGGTTGAACTGACCCTTGCTCACACTGACCCCTGGGTCACTTTGTCGCGGGTTCAGGGACACAGTATTGCAGCCAAGAGGGTTAATGACTTCTTTTGTCTCCTCTTTGGACTTTTGCAGTCGATGTGGCTGATACTGCCCTGTCTGAGCATGATGGGCCCCCCCTGAAGCCATGTGAGAAATTTGGAGCTCTACTGCAACCCAGTGTCCCCATCTTTGCACCTACCCTTGCGCAGCACCCACCTCCCCTTTCTTGTAACTCATCAGCTAAAATACCACCCATGGAGAAAAAAATAACATTAATCCTGTATAGAGGAGAGAAAAACGGGGCCAAACTCCTGCAGTTAGGTCCCATGCATAAATGCAGATGCACCCATGAAGAAGGAGACTCTGAGAGGAGAAATTTGGGGATCCTCTTTCTTTCCCCATTGCTACCTTGCTGAGCGATGGTGAAGCAGACCTGTACCAATGCTGCTGTTTTATTGACTCCCCGACAAACTGGGACTTGTAATGTTTCTTCCCCCAAGGTAAGGTAAGATCGAAATAAATTACTTCTGTAAAGAGCTGGGAATGGCAGTTCTTCTATAATACAAAGTGCAAATATTTGTGCCTCTTGTGCGCTCCTCTGAATGGAAATGGTACTAAATCATGCATAAGTAAAATAGGTTCACATTTTCTCCTAGTGAAAGTTTTCCTCTGCTCTCCTGGAACACTAAAGACTCTTGTTGTCATAAAAAGGGCTATAAAATTTAAAGCGAGCCGTTAAGAAGCCCTGGCTGGGATTAGGCTGGGGTTCATTATTTCTCCTTCTCCATCCCTGCTAAGTGAGGCATGCACACATGTTTGCTCAGGCAAGGGAAGGTGCCCACATACTGCTCACAGAGAATGATAAGAGGATGAGGGGAAATTTGTTCAGGACCTAAAAGCATGGTTTTCCTGGGCTAGGAGAAGTCAATGGTGCACCAGCTTCTGGGCTTTGCCCCCGCTTTTTGATGGCATGTTGGACTGTGGCACTTGGATGAGATTGTTTTGTCTTGTTGTCCAAGGGAAAACCATGTTAGGAGATGCCAAAATCATTAGTTATCATCGTCATCATGATAAATAGTAATAACCGATTGTAATAACCAATAATAATATCCAATAGATCCTTTAAAACAGGATGCCAGACCTTCATATCACACAGTAAGAAAGCTGGTTTGATCCTGGGACATCATGAGTCTGACTTTTTCTTATGGGAAAAAAAACTTCTTTTTAATCTATCTATATATGAAAAACACCATATATATCATATATTATATGATAAATGTGTCATCTCTTAGCTTTCAACAGCTTCAGCCCTGTCCTGCAGCACTGGGCTCCACAGACTGCTTGTACCTCCAGACAGATTTGCTAAGGATTCCCCTGGCATCTGCTGGAATCATATATGCCACCCACAGGCAGAAAGCATCTATTTCTGCACATCCCCATTGCCTTGTTTTTTTGCCACCTTATGCTTAACCTGATAAAGGCAAGAATACCTGCCTTGAGACCACTTCGTGTTTTATACAGTTACACCATATCATCTTTGCCCTTTCCCTTTGTTCCAGCCCTTTTTTTTCCCATTTAATCCCTCAACAAATTGGTTTTGCAATATCAGAAATGATGATTCATGAAGCAGAGAGTTGGAGATGAGGTTAGTTCTGTGCAGCAAATGAAGGCCAACCCAGCCCACACTGCCACCCAGGGATTGTCCTTCATCCTCAGCTGTAGGTCGTTGTCCCACTCCAGGACTCTGATAAGGGTGTCCCAGGTAGGGTGCTCAAGGGCACGTGTAAGCCAGGTTTGCAAGCATCATGTTCATCTGCTTTTATCTCCAGCACTGAAGCCCTTATAACAAAAATAAATAGGTGCACACCAGGTATCCCCATCTGGCCAAATGGTAGACTTCCAAATATTGACACGAATGTTGAGCTCCACAATCGAGTGGCAGATTTGCTCTTCAAAGGGTAACCACCATGTCCAGGGCATGTTGATATGAAACAAAGATGGGTCACCGACACCAGGGGATATTTCCCAAGGCAGGGGTGGAATTTTGGGCTCAGCCTCATCTCACTGAAGCAAGCCTGTGTTCTCCAAGGAGAAGCATTGCATTGTTTCTATTGCAGTCTCTCTCCCTTCTGCCCCTTTGTCCTTCAAAGAATTGATTACTGTTAAAATAACTGAGATATATAATGCTTTGAGGTCAGGACTTGGTTCCTTTTCCTCTTCTCACTCTCCAGCACTGTGATTTTTTTCCCTTGGTTCCCATGCTTCTCCAAGGCAAATGCTCCTACTTCGCCACTATTTTTCAGTTGTTTCATACAAACACAAGCACAGCGCTGACACTAATGGAGAAAGACGATGCTGTTTATTGTAATCTTTGTCTCACTGTCTCTCCCATAACTCTTTCTTGGGTAATTCTCCCTGTTCTGTGTCAAATGCTTAAATAATTGGGGGATCACACTGTTCTCCATAGAGAAAACCTAAAGGAACCAGTGCAGCTAAGTATCATGTAGATGACTGAAATTGGGTAAGAGAAGCCCTCTGTACAGCAGATCTTGTCTGTAAAGTGGAGATGCTTCTCCTTTCTCTTGGCCACTCTCTCCTGATCATTTTCTCAAACCGATCTCAAATGGAAATTAGCATCAGAAACTGGTAGGGAAAAGCTCAAAAGCCCTATGTCACTGTTGTCCCTACCTTTCAGCTCCTCTGCAGTGGAGGATGCAGCTGTGCCCTGTCATCTCTTTTGGGGAGCTCCGCTCCCCTGCTTGGCACCCAAAATTCAGACGGTGATAAGTATTAGGGTGCCTGTATCCTTGCACACAGCTCCCCATCCTGATGGAAACTGGAAAGGGGAAATTATCATAATCAGATGTTGTATCCCACTAACCTGCTGGAGAAAAACTTAGTGACCTGCAAGGACATTCTCAGACTGACAGCAGCTTTTCCAGATGCCATCCAACTTGGAGGTGATAGGGAAAGCTTAGTAAATAAACCTTCCTCTGGTGCCATGCTCATCCTCATGGCATCCCAAGGCCTCTTGGCAGCACTGTGGCACATTGACTCATGCATTGGACATGTTGTTTGTTCTCTCTCTGCCAGGAGAAGCATGTGGAAGGCTTGTTTTGGTAGTGTCATTTGTCTTGTTTTAATTATTTCTTTTGTATTTGTGCTCAAGGAGTGAGCTGGCAGCAAAAGCAGATGTGAAGGCAGATTCCCATGGAGAAAGTCTTCCCTTTTTTTTTGCTAATAAATGGTGGAGGTGCTTCAAAGAGTGAGGAAGACGATGGTGCATGAGCACAGTCTACCCTGCGGCATCCTAAGGATTATTTCTAGTAGATTTCTACTATTCTCTCCTGAAAGAAAGTCCCATTGGCCACAAGTTTAAACTGGCACAAAGTCAGTGACGCGATCCAAGGCATTCCGTGGCCTTGTTTGCCAGGGCAGATCTGAGGAGCCCTTATCTGTGGAGCCCTTGGACCAGTCCTTGCCAGCTTGGTTTTGGCATCATAGGGAATTTTGTGCCACTCAGAAATGCCAAGCAAGCCTGGCACCTTTTTTGCGAACACTGACAGGAATTTAGCTACACCCAAAAATCAACACCTTCCCAGGGGTATCATTTCAAGATATAGGAAGTTGTAGTCCCAGCCTGTGCCTTCAGGTGGGGAAAGCTGACATCGCAGCTCTGGTGAAAAAGGATATTCTGAGCAATAAGTTCCAAAGGAGGCTGAGTTATTATTGCACTCAGATAAGCCCAGGAACACTGTGTGAAGCTATGCACACACACCAATAGTCAAGTGCTCTGAGCAAGGGAATTCAGACTTGTCAACAAGGAGGGAAATACCACTTTGAGGGATTGAGAACATTCATAAAAAATTCCTGGCTCCCAGCCTAGCCCATCCCATTGCTGGCCGTGCTCTCAGTTATGGAATTTTGCTTTGGGGATGTATTTCAAAGGGAGGTTTACCACTTTGCTGCAATAAACAGACAAAAAGGTGCATCTTAACCTTGACTAGTGAGTGCTGAGCCTTCAGCCGGTCGAAACCCACCTGGCACCATGGAGGTTTGCTGTGCTCGCTTGACCCTACCAAGCCTCTGGCTCACTTTCTTGCAGGGACCAGTGCAACAGCTGTAGCCTGAGCCCAGCAAGATGTACATGTAGAAATCGTGCTGCTGACATTGAATTTTAACTTGTGGGCGTCCAACACTGCATTTTCCAGACCATGGGAGTTGAATTCCCCAAACTCAGAGGAGAACTGGCCAGGAAACTTGGGGTTAAGATGACACTTCTCACATGGCCCCACTACATAATTTTAACTCTGGCCCCCAGGGAATGGCAGTAGGAACTGCGCAGGATCTTATCCCTCTTTGGCTGTACTTGATACATTCCTTCAACATAAACTCAAGATATCAACATAAAGCCAAGGTATTAGAAGGCTTGTCTACACTGTTAAATGAAGGAGATTCATGAGTTTATCCATGGTCCTGAGATGGATGGCCATGAAGGATGGAGAAGCATCTTTCTTTTTGGCTTTTTGACAGATAGAGTTGAGTATCCTGGGCATGATGTAGGTGGGACGGATGCCTGGAGGCATCCACATGGAACTTATTCACTAAGTACCCTGCATGGATGTGGGAAAGGAGTGTTGGTCCTCATCTCTTGGGAGCTGGGCACTGCAGCATGGCAAGTTGAAATGGCTTTGGGATCTCTGGCTCGTATTCAGTCTGCATGCCTTACTTTCATGGGGACCTTTCTGCGTTTCAAGCTAATATGATGTCCTAACCTTTCCCTTAGCATGTACTAGTCTTCATATACTATTTTTCTGCCTCCATTTCCTTTCTTGCCTCCTTTTCTGTCCTCTATCAGGACCTGTTGTCAGTGTGTGACCTGGGCACATGACCTGTCGTTTATTCTAGTGCAAAAAAAGCCCACAACATAAAAAATCCAGAGCAATCTTGGCAGTCTCCTTCCATAGGATTTATCTTCTCAGCCCTCGCAATACCCTCCCAGCCCCGCAAAGCAATCCATCTCTCACCTACTATTACAGAGTTCATCTCACAGACCTAATGGAGTACATGAGTCCTGAATTGGCTCCTGCTAATGCTCTCAGTGGCCAGGTCGCTGCGGGAAGCGAGCTGGGAATTCATTTTGAAAATCAATGCAGATGCCAATAGAGCCGCTCTCCCCAGGGAAGCTACATGCTTTTACTAGGCATTGCCTCCTGCCCCCCTTCATTCCCCATTTTCATTTATGTGGTCAGAGTAACCATGGAGTAATTCATCCTGATTTCAATGAGTGCATCTTCTGCACTGCACTCTCCAGTTTCCCCAAATCAGACTGATTTTTGGGAAAAGATTAGGATCTCCTGGCAGTGCAGGATTCACAGAACTCCCCAAAGTGTTGTGATTTGAAGTTGCTGTTCCCTGGAGTGATACTGGGGACCGTCTCCTTTGTGCAACCCCATTTCTCCCCTTAGGCTGTGTTAGCACAAATAAATCAGTGTAATTTCTAATTCTTGGATGTATTTTGCCCTGTCATGACATTTTGATGCAATGGCAAATGCAAAGCCTGCAGGGATAGTGTGGATGTTGGAGGGACCCCGACCTAGTGCAGTTCATATTGTCCCCAGAGGTGAACTTCACACTGGGTTGGAGACATAACACTAATCTGTCATCCTCACACCATCCTCAAGGAGTCTTGGCCAAAGCACAATGTCACAGGCAATTCCTGGCTGTGATTTGGGAGGTAACAAGATGAGGGGTTCCTGAGAGGCACTTTAGGTGCAGCCCCTGTTTTTGATGGCATTGTGGGTTTGGGCTCTCTTGTTCTGGTTGACCACAAAGCACTTGATTTGGAACTTTGATTTGGGATTTTCATGGCTCTCAAGACTCCTTTTCCAATGGGAATCATTCTGCACTGCTATTGGATAAATATTTAATAAGAATGAGGGTCAAGGCACTGTTTTGTCCAAGGACACTGGGATGGCCATTTACTCCCTTGAAAAGCACCAAGGGATCTTTAATGCCCATGTGAAGAAGACAGGAATCAGAGTTTTAAGCTGTCATCCCCCACCATTAATGTCAATGTTAAATATTGATCCTTTCTGTGTTTAGCACAAACCAAACAACAGAGTCAAGCTCTTTGGCTTCTATTAATGTACTTTTTCTGCATCGGGTGAAGTTTGAAGTAACACCAGGGAAAAAATGTAGCAGCAGCCAATGAGCAGCAGACAGATTGATTTTGTATCTTGACACGACTCAGAAGTTGGTAAAAAAATCACTCTGTGTGGAGCATCTCGTTGTCTGAACCATGACAGCCATTTCTCTGCAGCGTAAGAGAATCAGGCTCAGAATTTCTGGTGTGATCTGGAATTTGAGGGAAGGAATGGAAAGAAAGAGATTGGAACCCTGTAAAACCCCCTTCATCCCTGCATTGGAGCATGGGTGTCTGAAGTCAAATTTGAAGAGCAGGTGGTCATGCTGGGGAGCAATCAAAAATCAGTGGTGGTCAGAGATCAGGTGGATTTCCACTTTTTGTTAGGAGTTGGGTTTTTTCTGGGTTTTACATCAGCACCAAATAAATGTAAATCACAACTATTATAAAGTGTACCTTCAGTGAACCACAGTGAGTGGTTTTCACATGCCAGGAGTGCATGCATGGTCTTCTGTGTGGTCTTCTGCAGCCAGAGATGGATCAGCTTTCCCAAAATATTCTGCAGCTTGTGGTTTTTCTGGGATTTTGGGTTTTGGTTTTGGTTTGTTTGTGTTGGGGGTTTTTTTGTAATGGGAATTTACAACTTGGCTGTAAGAATTCATCTGTGGTTCAAACTCATGAAGAACAGTTATGAGAGGACTAGAGTAGCCAGGTGATTATTCCTGACCTCTGGGATATTCTCCATTGAAAAGAATTTAATATTTTAAAGTCTGTTTCTCCTTAAGCAGGAGGAGCAGGCACTAGGAGTCATGCATTGGGTGTGCATCCAATTTTATTAGCATAAAACAGCAGGACATCTCTTGAGGCCACAAAATTAGTAGAGAATTGGGAAACATGAGAATGTTTTTTCATCTCCGCTGCCATTATGTCCATCCAGATTCCCACCCTGTACCTCAGTTTACCCAACTCTAAAGGGATGGCAGTGATGCCCTTACATAGAGGGATGGGTGTGACTTAAATCACATCTCATTGCAGTGTGAAAGCTCCTCTCTTTTTTTTAAATCAGGTTTTAACAACCCACTGATCTCTCCATGAAATAGGCTGACATCCCACAGACATCCCTGCAAACCACTAAGCATGTGATGAAATAGGATAAAATGATGAAATATGATTCTATGATAAAATATTATAAATATGTATTTCCATACATGGTACCTATAGTTGCATGTGCTCCAAGTAGAAGAGGTGGGAGCATTACTTGGAGTCATAAGCAAACCCCTCTGACCTCCATAAATGACAGAACATTTAAGTAAGGAAAGTCCTGGAAACACAAGTTGCCGGGTAGCTCCATCTGCCACTCACGTGTGTGTTTTTTCCCTGCACAGACACCCTGAGGAGCATTGCCTCCATGAACCATGCACCACGGTCCTCCCCGGCAGAGCTCAGCAGTGCCAGCCACCACTTGCTGCGAGAGCGCAAGTCCTCAGCACCGTCCCACTCCAGCCAGCCCACCCTGTTCACCTTCGACTCACCTGCCAGCCACCTCCAGAGCACCCTGTCTGCCAGTGCCCCCCAGGACTACCTTTTCCTCCACCAGTGCATGAGCAGAAAGTCAGAAAATGCAAGGTATTTTAGCCCACCTGGGAGCAAACCTCAGGGACAGCTGAGGGAGGGCTGGGTATCAGCGGCTCAACCTACCTCCATTCTTGGAGGTCTGCAAAACCCAGCTGGAGAAAGCCCTGAGCAATGGTCTCATCTCATCGTGGTTGGGAGGAGGAGGTCACAAGCTCCCAGCTTTCCTGGCTTTCTGGGTTGTGTTAAAAACTGTCTGGATGGCCGGACCCAGAGGATGGTGATCAGTGGCATGAAATCTAGGTGGAGGCCAGTCACTAGAAGTGTACTCAAGGGGTCAATACTGGGTCCAGTTCAAAGGGCCATGGAGTTGCTGAAACAACTGGAGCATCTCTCCTAAGAGGAAAGGCTGAGAGAGCTGGAACTGTTCAGCTAGTAGAAGAGAAGGCTCAGGGGGATCTCCCGTGCAGATAAGGTGCAAAGAGGATGGAGCCAGGTTCTTGTTAGTGATGCTCTGTGCCAGGACCAGAGGCCATGGGCACAAACTTAAGCACAGGAGGGCTCCTCTGAACATCAGGAAACACTTTCACTATAAGCAACCAAACAGTAGCACAGGTTGTCCAGTGAGGTTTAGCAGTCTCCATTCTTGGAGATACTCCAGAGCTGTCTGGGCACAGTCCTGGACAACCAGCTCTAGGTCACCCTGCTTGAGCAGGGGGTTAGACCAGATGATTTCTACAGATCCCTTCCAACCTCAACCACTTTGTGATCCTGCAGGCAGGGCCCTAATTCCTGCCTTTAATCAGAAAAACAACAAACAAAGGGATGGGCAGGGTTTCCACCACTTTGCCAGTCACCCCTTCCAGAGCTCACTGGGCTTCGTGGCAGCTTGGCGGCGCACGGTGTGGTATTTCTGAGCGAGCGACAGCTCTCCGCCTCCAGACCCAGCCGGTTGCCTTAAATAGCGAGGAGTTTTTTTGACGTGAAGAGTTTTGGCTCGCAGGAGCAGCGAGGAGGGAGGGAGGGGAGAGACAGTCAGAACCCAGCTGGCGTGGACTGAGAGCAGAGCCCGGGCTGCAGCCTCCACTGGGCTTTCCTGCTGCAGCTGACTTTCCCTACTTGAAAAACAACAAGAGAAAAAGGCTCAGAAAAATTAACTTCAGATGGAGTTAATAGAACAGTGTTTAAAAAAACGGCCCTCTGATGCTCCAGCTGTGAGGATACCTAAAAGCCACCCTCTGAGAACCCAAATGTGGCTGGGACACAGAGGAGAAGGAAGCAAGCACCAATGCTTTGGTGAGCAGAAACAAACTGGCCGGTGGCAGCTTCTGCAACTGGGCCAGAAATAATCATCTGATCAATGCCCAGTGCATGGGGCCAGGCTGCAGAACTGCTGGGAATCCCTCCCCTCAGCTCTGGAGCTCTTACTTTACTCATCCATAAAATGAGGGTAATAGTAGCTAATTGGCAGGCAATACTGAATAATTAACACATGATGTTTCAAGTCCTTGACTGAAAGGACCCTGCCAGAACCGAAACTTTTCTGGGTGTACTGAGCTCCAAAGGTGGTGAGAGCTCAGTATTTGTCTTATCACAACATCACTTGTTTTTTTCCCCAAATAAGCCCTATTTCTGAGCGCCATCTCGTGCTGGCTCCGTGAAAGAGTCCCTATTGTCCCTGCAGAGCACGAACCCTGTCGAAGCAGGGGTTGCAACCAGCATCTCCCAGATTTTCCCATAGGTCCAGCACTTTCCCAGTGATTTGCCACAACTGGAAACTCTCCCATAACCCTTTCAGGTTTTCTCACCACAGAGATTGATACAGGGCAGGAGCCTCTTCCATGGGGGAATGTTTATGTGGGGCTGGGTGAGCCCTTTCTGGGTGGGAGCATGTGGCCCCTAAAAGCCTGACCCATGCATGGTTATACCTTTGCAGGCAAAAAAACCCAATCAAGGTTACCTTTCACACCCTTGCAGTGTATATGCATTAGGTCTTCATGTAAGTCAGTAAGGTGACAAAGAGGAAAAGCAGAGTTTGCTGCACCCCAGGACCAGCTCTCCCCCCATCTCAACCCCTTTGTCCCCTTCCTCTGCAGGAGTGCCAGCTTCTCACAAGCCACACGGTCTGCCTTCTTCATGCGGAGCGACACAGCGGTCCAGAAGCTCTCTCAGGGCAATGGGCACTGCGTGAACGGAGTTGGTGGACAGCTCCATGGCTTTTACAGCCTGCCAAAACCCAGCCGGCACAACTCGGAGTTCAGGGACAGTGCGCATGATCTCCCACGCACCTTTGGCTCCTACACCCACCCCAAGTCAAGCCTCACCAGCTCTGAAACAGATAATGAGGAGGTCTACACCTACAAGACTCCCAACAACACCCTATGCAAGGAGTTTGGGGAGCTCTCCACGGACTCCTATGACATCCCTGCCACCCCACTCTCCATATACCAGATCCCCAGGACATTTACACTGGACAAGAACCACAATGCTCTGGCTGTGGCCGCCAGCGACTCACCCTCTGCACCACCCCCGCGGCCCCCAAAACCTGGGCAGACAGAGCCACGGTGGGGCAGCCCACCCCAGCGGCTCCAGCCCAGTGAAAATCTAGGTCTGACCCCCATGGCAGCCACCATTCCACGGAGAAACACGCTGCCTGCAGTGGAGAACAGCAGATTGCACCGAGGTGAATTTTGGGGGTGGGGAGCTGAGGGTGGCTTTGTCCTGTCTACCAGACTTGGGCAGATCAGTCCCATGGGGTTGTGGTAGGGCTGGAGTGCTGTTGGCATCAACCAGGGGGTGGACACAAAGAAGCTCTCCCCAGTTAGGATCTAGCCCTGTTTTTTGTATTCAGCAGGCAGGGAGAGGCATCCACAGAGTTCTGCCCACCAGAGCTACCCAGATGACTATTGGCCATGTTGTAACTTGAACCAAAACCCCAAACCCGCTTGCATATGAAGCCCTTCACCAGATTTTTGTGATTTCAGCTATTTTTAGTTTGCCTTCAGTTCATAACCAGGTTTATCAAAACATACTTCAGCCTGGAGCTGCCTTGGTTTTGCTCACCAAAGTGGGTGAGCAAAACCTTGGATTTGCACAGGTTGCACATTACCTTGGTTTTGCACATCACCTTGGTTTTGCACATCTCCAAGACCCGATGTCCCCAGCGCAGTAGAGATGCTGTTCCCATTGGCCGTGAGTAGGCCATGGATGAACATGCCCACTTGTACTTAGAATGACAAAATTGCAAACTTAGAAAAGGTGGTTGAAGAGAAAATACACTGTAAATTTTACACAGAGCTCTATGAAATGCCTCTTCCATCTCCTCCTACCTAATTGCCAACATTTAGACTGAGATCAGACCCATGCTCAGCAGTAGGCAGACTTATCTAAGAGCTTAGCATTCATCCTCACCCCATCCTTCCCTTACTGGAGGCTCCCAGCCCCTACATCTGCTGAGCAAGCTCTAACAGAGCTCTCCCTTAAACCAGTTTTGTCACCATGATGTACCTTATCTGACATCTTTACCCCTGGGATTTTGCAGTACTTTGACAGAACCGGGTTAGGTCCACACAGCATGTGCAGTTGTGGTGATGCATCAGAGAGATGCTAATTGGGAAGGAGCATAGGAGAGAGTCTGTGACAGACTAAAGACCATGTCTTCTCATCAGCATCTGAATCAACAAAACAGATATTGTCCTCACAGTGCCTTGTTTTCAGGGACCCCTTTTTATTGGCAGTTGTGGTGGGACACGTTGTGCATTTGTGGTTGCATTGCAGCTTCTTCTTGCGAGACGTACGAGTACCCCCAGCACGGGGGCGGCAGTGCCGTGCAGTCGGTCGAGTCCATGAACGATGGGTACAACTCCTACCTGGTGAGTGGGACTTGGTGTTGGCCACCACACTGTAGGCACCTACTTGCATCTTATAGATTCAGAAACAAGTTGGTTCCAGGATGGACCTCACAGTGCAGGCCTGCAGAGCTAAGTCAAGAAGGGTTTTATTAATTGTTTCAGTTAAAATCGTGGTGGCCTGCAGGGAACAGATGGAGTGACAGATGGACCTAACCCAGCACCGCAAGCAGAGCTTTGCTTCCACACAGTGTATCTTCCTGGAGCTTTGGCCCCAAAAAAAAAGTGCCTAGGAGTTTGACTTCTTCCTTAAAGCCTTGGATGCTTCTGAGTTAAATTTTGACACATTGCCAGAACAGCCTCTTTTGTGCACTTTCTAAGATTTCCTGAGCTGGAAATTACATTAAAGCAGCCTTTCATATTGCATTTTAGTCATGATCAGAGACCAGGCAAGAAAGGCTTTCCAGATTAAGCATGTTTCTGCAGCTCACTCTGATCATGAGAAGATGCTCAAGTCTGGGCGATGAAGACCTTTCTCAAAACTTAGGATGTTGCAATGTCTTGGAAACAGAGAAGGTAGACCCTCTCAGTGCAAACTGATGGCCAAGGTGGGGACAGACCATCCCTTCCCTCTGTGCTTAGGTTTTAGAGCAGTTCCCACCTCAGATGTGTATTCATTTATGAAGAGATGAAGGGTTTATAGTGGGGTGGGGTTGAGCAGAGTCTGATACTTACAGCACATCCTCCCACTTGTCCCCCAGCAAGCCAAGGCAGCAGTGGCTCGCTCCCACAGTACTGACTCCGAGGACAACTACGTCCCCATGAACCCTGGTTCCTCACCCCTAATCCATGCTGAGAAAGCCAACGACAATGCCCAAAACCTCTACATCCCCATGAGCCCTGGGCCGCATCACTTTGACCTGGTGGGGTTGTCCTCAGCCACCCTTCCTGTGCATAAAGGAGGAGCTATGGTGCAGTGTCACAGACGACTGAGTGAAATCCAGCCCCCACCAGTCAACCGCAACCTCAAACCCGACCGGAAAGGTAGGAATGGTTGTGGGGAAATCTTTACAGGAATCCTTTTATTCGTCTCATACCTCAGGCTTCATCTGTCATCTTGTGCACAGTTCTGGGTGGGGTGCATTTTGCTACTGCCAGCACATTCAGACCTTCAGATCTCTCCCATCCCCTTCATCTTTCAGGAGCCTTATAGTACAAATGCAACTTTCATGGTGCTTGAACAGCCCATCTCAAGACCTTACAGGCCTTTACAGGAAATATATGTCACGGACAGGATCTCACCCCCTTTGCCCGCACCCCTCCCTGTGCTCCACCCCAAAATCTCAGTGTTATGTTCAGATGACTCAGATTTTTCCTGCTGTTTCCTACTGGTTGGTTCTAGGCAGTTCTTCCTTCAGGGCTTTCCCAGTATCCTCCAATTCCCTCCCAGTCCCTTGCCTGACAGGTCACCAAGGAGATCCTAAGGAGGAGGGCTTTCATTGTTAGGGTGTCCACACCTAACCCCATCAACACTCTAATCAAGGGCTGGGGCTGGAGCATAGCACTCTTCCACCTAATGAACCATCCGTGATGAGAGGAGTTTTCATATTCCCCTGCAGATGCCCTTTCCCATTCCCTATGGGAAAACACTCCAGACGAAGGTAGCTCAGGGTCAGCAGCATCTGGTCTTGTCCCCATCTCACAGATTTTCAAAGATCCCTGATGAATGGGTTTATACTCTGCTGTTTGGGCATTTTTAGCAGATCCTCATTTCCTGGGAGGCATACTCCCCTTTTGGGACCACCCATCCATTTTAGGGCTGTGGGTCAGAGGGAGAAATTCACTGTTTTCTCTCCTGGCGTAAATGAGTGCAGGGATTTTGGCTGGAGATATTTGTCATCAGCAAGAGGGCTGGTTGGCTGATTAGCAGAATGGGAAGTAATCAACCATTTTTTGGGGACCCTCTCATGCCAGTCATGGATGCTGAATTCTAGGAACATGCTGCCTCTGAATAAAGGCTTTTCTCTCCCCCAGCAAAGCCATCACCATTGGACCTGAGGAACAACACTGTCATCGATGAGCTTCCCTTCAAATCGCCAGTCACAAAATCCTGGTCCAGGCCAACGTGAGTAATGGTTGGGGGATGAATTCTTGCTCTGATTCAACAGCAGCTGTCTGGTCTTGCTCTCACTGGTGTCCACGTGTAGCCAATCTGTCACCTCTGTCATAGGTTCCCCACATCACAGCTGGTGGCAGAAAGATAAAATGATTTAGGTTGGGATTTCACATGAAAGCCCAGCATGTGGCTGAGCCCAGCATGTGGCTGAGCAGCTAATTAAGATCCCTTGAAGACATTTCCTGTTTCTGGGATCTGACGACTTCTGGAGAGCTATGGCTCTCACATTGGACCTGTGGTCCACCACAACTCATGATCCAGCTGAGCCAGACCAACTCAGCCACACTGGGGGTGTGGGGCATGATTTCACATCCCGCTATCCCCCCAAAAACCCCACTGTAGTCTCAAAACATAGGGTGACACTCTTGGGGTCTGACCAAGACGTGCTTTGATTGCCTTGAAAGCAAAGCCTAGCCCAAAGGAAGTCTGCAAAATTAAACCAAAGCTCTTCAGAGCTATGTCTGCCGGCCAAAAATAACAGGATTCGCACAATTTCAGCTCTGCTGCTAATTCACGGTCTGATGTTGTCCAGTGAAAGGCAGAAGCAAAGCTTGGCTGCTATGACTTCTCTAATAAATTGGATTGTGTGGAGACTGACTGCAGGGCATGAGCGCTGTGTGCTGAAATCACTGCACTGGGAAGCGGCGAGCAGGGTTTGATTGACAAGACGTCCGACCCTGGAGAAGCTAATGGATTTTTCCCTTATCAGCTAATCATATGACCCTGCTTTACTGAAAGGCAACGAATAGCTTTTTAAGACACACGCTTTAATGCCAGACACTGAT
Source organism: Pseudopipra pipra (assembly GCF_036250125.1). NCBI lineage: Eukaryota > Metazoa > Chordata > Aves > Passeriformes > Pipridae > Pseudopipra > Pseudopipra pipra. The sequence continues at coordinate 31,314,971 of NC_087550.1, read as the reverse complement.
TTAATTTTTTTGTTTGGTATAATTAGATTTGGCCAATTGAAAGCAAGACAATTCCTTGGAGGATTTGTTTTCCAGCAAAAAATTTGGATAGGGCCCTGTACAGTAAACAAATCCTGTAGCTGTGGTAAGGCTGGAGGTTAGAGGCTTCACCAAGGCTGGCTCTGCATCCTCCACAACTAAATGTTTCCTGTGAAATAAAAGAGTTCATGGAGCCTGGTTTGTGTAGGTGATAGCAGGAGAGTTACAGGTACATAGCAAGCAAAAAATTGTAGAAAGAAAAGAAATGGGAAGACCAAACCCAGTGATTTCCAACTCATGGAAAGGATGGGTTGGAGAACCTCAATTCCACCAGCTCTTCTTCATGCCCAGTCCCCAGACTGGAGCATGGTAATGTTTGTAGGCATCAAAAGCTGCCCTCCTTGGCAATGAACAAGCAGCCCCTGCCACCATGGATAACACATCCACCCTTGTCCTTACAGCCAGACGTTCAACGCGGGCTCTCTGCAGTACTGTCGCCCTGTCTCCTCCCAGAGCATCACCAGCACTGACTCGGGAGACAGCGAGGAGAACTATGTGGCGATGGTAAGGGCCCCACAGCTAAGACAGATAGTCCTGGCAGGACATACACATTCCGCAGCTCTGCAAACGCATTCCTAGCTCATGACATGGAAGTGCTCAGATAGGACTGTGTGATGTCCACCCTGACATACATCCCTGCATGCACAAAACAGTGTGCTTCCTTCTGAAAATGACAGGTCCCACTGGAGTTTTAAATGTATATGAGAGCAGAAACATATATCACCTACTTTACCGGGAATTAAGAGGGGATAAAATGTATAAGAACTGTCAGGGTGTATTTTCCTAATTGAAGTTGATTTTTTTCAATTTTTTTTCCCCCTAATATCGACTGACATCATATTTGTGTGGAGGGCAGGGGCTATCAGAGCAGCAACAGGGAGCGGCACTGCTTACAGGGAGGGGATTTTGTCTCTCTTGGTGGAGCTGCTGATTTAAGCATATTTTCGAGGTTATGTAACTCATGGGGTAGAGGAAATCAGTGCTCTCTGTAGCATGGTTGTGATTAGTGAAGATCTCAGAGCTGGCCTGGCCTCACTGAGGTGTGGTTCCTGGGACATGCTAAAGCCCACATCTGTTATCAGGCATGTGAATAAAATCAGCACAAAGGCAGAAGAACTGCTCCAATACATGAAATCAAGAACATGAGCTTGAAATATTTGTTAGCACAACATACAACATATGTAGTCCCCCACCAGGTCTACACACCCTGGTCCCAGAGATGGATGACCAAATATCCAGGCTTTTTATTGATAAAGTGCCACCAAGGCGCTTTGCTGCCAGATTTGTGTTAATTCCCTTTTTTCTTTATTCCCATTTTAATCCTCATTATCTCTCCTGTCTCTTCCCTGCATTAGCAAAATCCCATTTCTGCTTCTCCTGTTCCTAGTGGTACCAACAGCCCAGCGCCTAAAAAGAGTTCGGGGAGTGTGGATTACTTGGCCCTGGACTTCCAGCCAAGCTCACCAGGGCCACACAGAAAGGTATGGGGGATTTGATAAACTTCTTATTAAAAGTGATGCATTTTTAAGGAGTTCTATGCATATTGACAGTAGCATGGTCCAAAGTCCTGGACTATGGTCTCAAGAGTCTCTCATGGTCAGAGAGCTGGAGCACCTCTGCTGTGGAGACAGGCTGAGAGAGGTGGAATTGTTCAGCCTGGGTAAAAAAAGGCTCCAGGGAGACCTTAGAGCTCATTCCAGTACCTAAAGGGGCTGCAGGAGAGCTGGAGAGGGACTTTTGAGAAAGGCATGGAGTAATAGGACAAGGGGGAATGGCTCCAAACTGATAGAAGGTAGATTTAGATTAGATATTAGGCAGAAATTTTTTACTGTGGTGAGTCACTGGCACAAGATGCCCTGAGAAGCTGTGGATGGCCCATCCCTGAAAGTGTGCAAGGCCAAGTTGGATGGGGCTTTGAGCAACCTGGTCTAGTGGAAGGTGCCCTTGCCCATGGCATGGTTGATACTAGATGATCTTTAAGGTCCCTTCCAACCAAAACCATTCTATAATCCACTGCTGTATTTACTCTAGGTCAGACTCAGTGTCTCTTGCATGTCTGTAGCCCTGCTGGAAGTGTCACCATAGGCATGGATGTGCAGGGGTTCAGGGATGCTGATGAGACCAGAAATTCAGCTGAAGATTGTATTCAAAAGCTGTCAGGAGGTATCCCCAGGAAGTACCAGAAGTTTTTTTTCCTCCTTCAGAGCAACACATCCTCCAAAACTAGACTTGGGTTTTCCACCTGAAAGTATCTGAAATACTTTCATAACCTTATTCAGAAAATGCTGGGAACCTGTCTGCTGCCAGTCAGGTGCTTTCAAAGGGTGTCATTTGGGCAGGAAAAGTACAAACTGCTTTCAAAAAAAAAAAACCTGACCTTTAAAAGTTAAATAATGTTGAGCTGATTAAGCCATTGCCTGGTGAGGAAGAGCTGTGGGGAGAAGATGGGTCAGGAATGGGATGCTTCTGTAAATGTCATATGGAAATGTGGAAAGGGAAGCTCCTAAAGACACAGATGTTGGTGACTTTTCTCCAGGTTCATACACAGGGGAAACAAACACCATCTTAAAGCAAATCATAGGAAAACAGGGCAATGAAGTATCTCAGGACATCCACATATCCAAAGGAAGCTATGTCTCCTGAGGTGATAAACGAGACCTAAAAGTCTTGGGAAGGTTTCACATTATCTGGTCCAGTTGCAAGCAGATGGAGGTCCTCTGAAATGCTTGTAGAGGCAGAAAAAGCTCCAGAACCCCAGAAAGTATGGTAAAAAATATCTCCTTTTTCCTTAACATGTCTCCTGGCTGAACCTGCAAACATATCTGTTGTTTTGAGAGTGAAAATGGGTTAGCACCATAGGTGGGTAGAATCAGCAATGCTAAAAGGGATGGAACTGGGATTTTTATGTGTATCTGTAAGAGTTCTTGAGTTCTTTACAAAAAAATGAGCAAAAGGTAAGGCTGAATTTGTAATATCAGCAGTTAGAGAACAAAATTGCAACCAAACATCTATGTCCCAGAGTTTGTGGGAAGGTAAAGACCCAGGTGCTGTTTCTGCCCTTCCATTGCACCACAGTGTCATGCCAGCAAGAGGCAGAGCAGGTGAAATCTTTCATCCAAGACTCTTTGGGAGGTTAGAGGGAGGGTGATGAGCTATGGAGTCTGCAAGAAAGCAGGAATGGTGCTGGTGGACTTGTGGCACCCTCAGTGCTGCTGCAGGAAGGATCAAGGGGGACGAGCAGGGAGCTGATGAGTGACCCTGTTTCTCCTCCCCACAGCCCTCCACCTCGTCGGTCGCCTCAGACGAGAAGGTTGATTACGTGCAAGTGGACAAGGAGAAGACACAGGCGCTGCAGAGCACCATGCAAGAGTGGACTGATGTGCGGCAGTCCTCGGAGCCTGCCAAGAGCGTGAAGCAGTAGTGCCTGCAGCAGGCATCAAAACAGGCCAATGTCCTGTCGGTTTTCCCCAGCTCCACTTGGGCTGGATTTCTAAGACTTGTCTGTGGAGGGAAGGGGGTCTCATTATTTTTTTTTCTCTTAAAACGAAACAAAACTTAATTTCAGGGGAAGACTTGGCGGATACTGTTTGCCAGTGATAAAGACCAACTATGTTCGGTGGCTAGTTTTGTGCTTTAGCTGCTGGATGCACTATCCAGGAACTTCGATTTAGCAATACCAGGCTTCACCCTACACATCTTTTGCTTACAGCTATCAAAGCCACCTTGTATGTGCTAACACTGCATCATCTCTCCCTGTCTTCTTCCATACCATACCCCAAACCATGCCGTGCAGGTTTGCAGCATCTCCCATGTGACATCATTCACCAGCTCTGATTTCCACTCCTTATGGTTGTTCTCTTCTCTGCCTCCTCCCAATCCCAAAACTTAGCAAGAACCATTCCTTTTGAAATCATTTTTGTTGTCTGATCTCTTGTAACTAATATTCTCAAAACCTGTGAAGGCTGTTCTCCTCCTGGTCAGACATCCCCTGTGGTTTTGGTTGGGGTTGTTAGCTTGCAGGAGCTTGAGGAGTATCCACTCTGTCCCACTGAGCTAACTTAGAAGTCCAGGACTCACCCCATCATACACACACAAACATGCTGGCACATGCTCACACAAGTTTGTTGGGGTGTCTTCTGTTGATATTTTCCAACATCTCTCAAAGTCAATGGGCTGGAGAGATGATTGGCTTTGGAAGCTAGAATTTAAGCCCTGACCCGCTGCCTGTCTGAAATCAATGCCTGTGAATCTGATCCCAAGAACTAAAATTTGCCCTTTGTGGCACCAAAAGAAGCCCATATAGTGAGAATCCTACATCTGTGGCCATTGTGAGAAGCTCTGAGGGGTTCAGGGAGGCTCTGGAGACCCTGTGTATCTAGACTGGTGTAAGGATGAGTGACAAGAAGGGAGTGGAAGGCTGCTGCAAGGACTGGGAGAAGGCAGATGCAGAGGTTGGTCTTGAGTGAGGAAGTCTGGTGGAATGTTTCTTGGAAGAAAGAAGAGTAATTGAAATGTTGGTTGATAGTGAGGTCACAGGCTTGGGAAGAGGCTGGTCAGGACAGTCAGGGCAAGGTGTTTCAATATTAGCTTTAACATAGCATTTTGTTTGGTTTGTGGAGGGTCCAAAAGGCTGGACTGTTTTCTCCTCATCTTCAGCAATGTTCAACACAGAAATAGGGCTTGCTAACATTAACAACCCTACGCTCTAATTATGGGTGGGAATCTGCTGTTGCCCCTTGCCAGCATCCTTAACACATCCAGGCTTTGAGATCACTCTGCAGGCAGCTGCTGGACACAGAGAGACAAGAAGGATGAGACAGTTTAATGCAGAGATAATAATTTGTGATCTCATGAAAACAGGAAGAACTTATGATTACCATGGAGCAGCCTGATTGCCAGACAGCAAGCACTGACACGAATAAACAGGTTGACTGCAAACCGACAGCCAAATGAAGGAAACATTAGAAAGATGAGGTAATAATATTTATTAAATAGCTGGAGCTGTTCTTTCTGCAGGCTTAACCTCTTCCAGTACCATGAGCTCTGTGTTCCACCAACACCACCAAGTTATATTGATTATTAATGCTTAAGCGTTAACACATTTGTTTAATCTTGGTTTGAGTTTGGAAAGGGCCAGACGTGACCCACAGAGGGATGGGATACCAGCCACTTAAGGATATGCTGGTAAAATAACTTTTGAACTTCCAACACCATTTTATATTTTCTTCTTGCATGCCATGAAAGGGAAGGATGTTAATGGAAAAGGTCTGACAACCCATTTAGGGCATTGAAGTGTTGGGCTTTTACAGAAATAATGAAGCAAATATCCTAATGCTCATGGTAAAATAATAATCACTAGAAGGAAAAAATCCCAAAGGGGAAGATTTAGCACAGTCAGATGCTTTCTGAAGATCAGTGAGTGTGTTACTGCCTTTAAGGGCCATTGCGTCCTGTTGGGGGCTTGCACACTTGCCTGGTGAGATGACGAAATGAAGACTAGAGTACAGTGCTCTGTATTTCTATCACCCCTGTCATCACTGCATCTTGGTACCATGGCAGTGGGCAGGCAAGGTGGAGGCAGCAGCAGTAGTCATTTCTGATGGTGCAGGGGCTTGAAACACAGTAGGTTTGATTGAAACACAATGGGTTTGGATGCAGTTTGCTGAGTGGGTGCCCTATGCTCTGCACTGGGACTAGATGCATCCAGTGCCCACTCTCACATATAATCCAAAGTGTTAATTAAGATGGAAAAGGCCTTTTGTGATACTGGAGAGACTAGGCCTTTTTTTCCCTCCATGTTTCACAAGTGTCTGTATTTGTTCATGGGGCAAGCACTGGCATGGGATAGCACTTTTCCCAGGCTCAGATCCCCTGTTTTAATGATTTGCTCTCATGAGCATCACTGGTAACTGGCCCATTACATTTGGCAGACCAAGGACCAAAACAGCCCAAAAGTAGCTATTTTAAAACTGCTGGTTGCTCATCCCTCTCCACTTTGCAGTGAAGTCTGTGTTTGCACAGAAACAGATACGTTTCTCCAATTTTTTCCCCTGCTATGCACCAAGCAAACAGCACCTCCAAACTGAGTAGCAGCCCACAGACTCTATGCCCTATAGACGTGACTGTATCAACCCCTCCTGAAAGCTGTTAAGTAATCAATGGCTTCAGTGGAAATAGTCATCTGTAACGATTGCTGAGCTGATTACAGCAGTCCCTGATGATTAATGTTTGTGCAGTATTTAGTCTTAAATCATATTGAAAAGCAGCTGCTTTAATTACACGGACTGCCAAGAACTTTGTCCTGAAGGCATTGAGTTTATCACATCCACTCTCTACTTGGATGCTCAAGTATGACTGACTCTTTTGTTAGAAATAGGTATTTTAGGAAGCTGAGAACATTGCAAATTATTCATTTTAATTGCAATTAAAATGGCTTGAGCCTTCACATCAGACCCTGCTCTACAGCTCTATGGTCTCATTTAGAAAAGGGATGTGTTTGCATGTGTGTGGCAGGACAAGCATCATGACCTCAATTATTTACTTTTTATGAAGCACCAGGGCCATGGCTCAAAGCTTTCCCCAAGCTTTAAAATTTCTAAGCTGTTGAGTTTAAAGGGAAAAGTCTCCAAAAGTGTGTATCCCTTGCTGTAAGTCTGCAACTGCTGTTCACAGTTCTTCTGTCTGCTGAGTTCTGTGAGCTGCCTTGGAGTTGATTTGCTCTGAACTGACATTTGAGTGTTTAGTGTGAAATACATTTCTAGCTCTAAATGGATGCCGGGCTTAGGCTTAGTCTCAAGTTGGAGAAAGAAAATACGTGTGAATGCAGACTTTGCCAGGGCAAAGTTGAGAGTCTGGCAGATAAGGCTAAATACAGAGCCAGGACCAAAAGGTAGCTAAGGCTTGGGTTGATGGGGGCTAACTAGGATAGATTTGGACACTGGGCCACCAGCCACTGATGTATGGGGAAACATGTGGTTGGAAGGAGAGAAGGCAGGGGAGTTTGCCAGCATGGCTTAAGTCTTAGTCCTCACCATGTGCTCCTTTGGCATGAGTCTCGACTCAGGTATATAGAGATTTGGGGGCTTTTACTCAGTAAAAGCCATGCACTGGTGGGAGGGGAGCTCCCACCACTCTCGGGACTTACCCAGGGCATTTCACTCTCAGTGGGTGAGTGCCTGACAATGTGATGCCTCCGTGCTCTGGCTTTCAGGGATCTCTGGTCCATTCACCCAGCTGTGAGATGGGCAGGAGAAGCCCTACAAGAAATGTGGTGGGGACCAGTATGTGCTGGGAGACACCTTGCTGTGGGGCTCCCATGAGCTGTTTGTGGGGCAGCAGTGCCATGGCTTCACAGGGTTGTCCTACAAAGTACTATCTTCATTCTTGGAGCTTTTCAGGACCAGTCTGGATCAACCCCATAGCTGACCCTGCTTGGAGCAAGGGGTGAGACTAGAGACATCTCTTCCACCCTGAGATCCTGTGCTGCTGGGGTTGAGTGGAGACTCCTCCATGTGAGGGAAGGGGCTGAAAGTGTTGCTTAGAGCCCTATAACATGCAAAACTGGGACAGGGCCACTTCTCCTGTGAAGCCATGAAGCCAACTGTCAAAGAAAACAGCTCAACCTCTAAGGCCATACACACCATCAAGAGGAACTAATGCATATTGGGGCCATCCCTTGCACCTGGGAAAGGGCTGGCTGGCCCAGACCAAGTTACCCAGGACACAGACACACAGTCCAAGCAACTAGAAGACATCTTGAACCTATGAATTTTTTATGCTAGAGACTAACCCAGAACCCTCAGCAGCTCCATGCCAGCTCCTACACCCTGGCATCCCAGTCCTTTGAGCATACCAGGAAGAATTGGCTTGTTTTGGCTACCCATTGATCATGGCTCCTTGGGAGGGGTAGAGCTTTGCCCAGGTCTTTCTTATGTGGTGTAGACTTTAGTAGGAAGATGTTAAAATAGTTCCCAGGTCCTGTCTGATCTTTCTGGCCTAGGAGGTGAGTAAGAGAATGGTTTTCTCAAGTTATGCTTGCATTGTGTTGATGTTTTCCCACCTGATGATGTAATAGTTCCATTCTATGTAAAAGTTGACAGTCACCCACACTATGTGATTATGAAGAAGCCCTACTTGTAATGGGAAAGGGGAAGAGCAAAGCCTAACCCCTGACACCAGTCAGAGAACATGCATGGACATCAAAAAACTGTCAAGAAAATCAGAGGGACCAGTCCAGCATCAATTCACAAGGGCCAATAAACCAATAGGCCCCTGATGAGTCTGTGTCCCTCTCTTCTCTGCCCAACCTGTCCACATGGATGCAATGATCTTGTAGCTGTTAATGAGGTTCTTGCAGGTAGAGATGTGCACCTTTTGGTCATGATTTCTCCTTGGTATCCCATCATTGTAGTCACAATTTTATCTCCTTGTTCACAACTCTTAGTGTTGTACTGTTGATTGGGTTGTTAATTCAGTAGTTGATATGTAGCAAGGTGTCACCAAACAGCTATCCCCCTTCCATCCCATGGCCAGCTGGTCCCTTTGGACGTGGTGGATGAAGCACGTCACAGAGAGGGGAAGGGAGCAGGACCCTGGGCTCCACAGGGAGCCTGTTGATGAGTTCCGTAGGGTTAGGATCAAACCTTTAGAGTAGTTATATCCCACTCAATCTAGCCCTTGGCAAAGTCAGCATATCCCCACTGACTTCGGGCATCATTGCGTGGGAACAGATGCAGCCAAATTAGGGTAGTTTTCTCCATGTGTCTCTTAACCTGCTGCGAGGAGGGGTCAGAGCCCCGGCTGTGAAGCTGTTGCATTGGCAGCCAATTCGCAGGGACGTTTTGTGTGTTTCAAAGCCTATGACTGTTCTTAAAGAGGAGTATTTTTAATTTTTTGATTTCCATTTGTAGAAGGAAGGAAAAGAGTAATTTGTGGCAAACTGTACAGTATGTGTCTTCTTGTGGTGTCACTGTTTGAATGGTTATTAAGTTTTCAAATCACTGTGGACAGCTAATCACTTAAGTTATTAATTTATTCTTCAGGGGTTTGTCGTTTGGTTTTTTTAAAGGTAATTTGAAACAATTATTTATCCTGTAAATCGGTCTTGAGTGAAGCATAGATAATACTTTTTTTGCTGTTAATAAACATGGTACATGCCTGACGTGAAGGTGATCTCATTTTTAAGTACTGTATATGCAACAGGAAAGCAATGGGAAAATAAAAGAATGATAATAAAAAGACATCTCTCACTGGTGATTCCCAGCATGGATTCAGAGTGGGGAGAGAAGGGGGGAATTCATGGGAAGAGCAGATCAAGTTCAATTACGTAGCACCTTTAAAGCTTTCAGAGCATCTTCTCAGCATGTCACCAAGAGTCTCTTACAGCTTCAAGTTGTCCCATCTGGGTAATGAGGACCTTTAGGATGCAGCTAGGGGGTTTTCTGATACCAGAACCCAAACCATGTGTTTTTCAGCTGCTAAATTGAATTTCCTACTATATGTCTGCTTTAGTGTGTGCAGAGTAAGGACAAGTGCTGCCTTCCACACCCATCAGCAGCTCGACATCTGTGAGCCCCAAATCACCCATAGAACATTAGCACAAGGAAAAATTCTTTCCCCAGAGTTAAAAGTTCAACCTTCTCCTTCAAGGCACTTATATATACTTTTTCTAAAAAAAAAAAAAGACAACTGTGGAAAGATATGTCCATAAGCACAGCCCCTGTAACACCCTTTTTAGATGAGTAGCATCACCTCACACCTGCAGCATATCCGGGATCCCAAACCAAGAGCTGAGGACTCCCCTTTGGGTTCTCCTTGACCAGAGGCATGTGTGACAGACACTACAGGCTATACTACCACATATACTATAGCATATACTTTATCAATATACAATATACAAATATCACTGGCATTACTAACACTAGTAATACAGTATATAATATACTTGTTGTAGCATATAGTAATATACCATATTCGTGCTATACTGGAGTTCTGTAAGGCCTTTAATATGGTCCCCTATAGCATTCTTACCCATCAATTGGAAAGAGATGGGTTTGATGAATGGCTGGACCGTTAGATGGATAAGGAATTGGCTGGATGGCTGCATCAGAAGAGTTACAGTCAATGACTCAGTGTCCAAATGGAAATCAGCAATGAGTGGTGTCCCTCAAGGATCCATACTGGGGCCAATACTATTTAGTATCTTCATCAGTGACATAGTGGGATTGGCTGAGTCCAAAAGCTAAGTCCAATGCTAATAACTACAGGAAGTGAACAGAGACTAAACCAAACAACCTCATTACACCATTGAAACTCTCCAGGTTGCTCTCCATGCTGAGCACTGCATGCTGTTTGCCTCTGCTTCTCTCAGAATACCTTGGGGGAAAAAAAGATGTTCAGCAAAGAACATGACTATGATACAGCCTCTCTATTTTCCATGTTGGTTTGACTATCTGACTTGTCTGACTTCATCATTTAGATTAGGATCTCATCAAGGAAAGACAGTTTCCTACAAAAGCACCTTACAGCACATGGCCCAGAAAATGCCTCCAGGTGACACTCCGGCAGAAAGAAAGGAGCTAGGACAACAGCAACAGGAAAACTTTTGGCAACCTCTTTGAACAGGAGGTAAATAGCAGTCTATTAATAAAACCAGGAAACACTGTACTTTCTGTGAAACTTAAGCTTTGGGTCCATATTTATTCCCTCTTAGTACTGCCTTGAGTCTAGCTGACTTAAAGGCAACAAACACATTCCACTGCTCATCTGCAAGACCCCACTATTAGAATTGTGATCTTCTGTTGGAAGGCACCCAGCTGTGGCCTGGGATCCCCATTCCAAGTCTGCCTGCTCTCCTCTTCCAAGCCACCCCTCTGCAGGATTGTCCACATCTGTGAGGTTGGATGCTCATCTCGCATCAGCTTTCCCATCTCTTTTTTGACCCATCAGCCCAATAGCTATGAGTACTGCAATAAGACACTAAGTCTCTATGTTGAATTACTTAATTTCCTTTATTTATATGTAGGAAAGGCAATAAAAGAATATGATAGTATACATCACAGATTTGATCCCAAGTGTCCTCTCTAGCAGACTTTCTGCTCACATTATCCATAGCAATGTCTATGCTTTGCCTTTTCCTCTACAGCAAAACAGTATTCCCAACCCAATACCCCATGGTCAGGATTAGGTCCTGCACTTAAGACCTAAGGCACAAGTCTCTGCCACTTGAGTTGGAGATATCTCTACTACAGGCGTGAGGGAGGAGCAGGCTGGGGACAACAGCTGGGGAGGGAGACGGGAGGGAGCTGTGGTCCTGTAGATGTGCTGCCTGGGGCTTGAGCTGGCCACCTGTCACCAAAATCAGCCCCTGTCCCATTACTGATTTATATAATACATTCGTTTACATAGTATGTATTTATATTGGGTTGATATAATATATCTAGTTGGGCTCCTCTCCTTGCAAATCAGCATTTTTTAAAAAAAAATAGCTAGTGAGTTTAGGGGAGCTCTGTCATTTGCTGCTCAGTGCAGGGTATCCCAAAGAAAAGCACAAATTTTAAAGGGCAGATACAGCCCAGAAAGCCATCAAATGACAGCAGCAGAAAGAGGCTAACTAAGTCCTAAAGACACATCTGGAAAAACAGCTGTGTGTCTGGGTCTGATGTGCACACTAACAGTATCCAGAGGTCACTAGTAACACAGCAGGTCTTCACTGGAGCCCAGAACCCCCAACTGGTTCAGATCAGTCTCTCTTGGCTGGAGGAGTTTGTGCCCTTCACCCTCTTTTGGATGCCTTGCAATGCAGCATAAAGCCCCTCTGGTCAGCCTGCCATCACTCGCTGTGACCAAGCAGGCTTGCAAGCTCACTGCCTCACAGATCAGCATTGCTACACTAGATGCTTGGCAGTTTTCAGACTTTTCAGCCCTTCTCTACCTTTAAAGGTGTGTCAAGGTGGGTTCTCAAAACCACATTAAAAAGAAATAAAACAACTGAGCAGAGGTCCCCCCAAAACAAACTCAGCGCCATGGGAAGGTCTGCAGATGGGATGTGCATGGGACATCTCCATCCCTGGGGCCCCTCTGGGTCTTGTCTTCCTCCCCAAGCCTGTCCCTGTCCCCTCCCCAGGCTAGTGGCATGGCTCACAGCAAGCAAGGCATGGCTACGCTGAAGCAAAAGGGCACTTTTCCGAGCTGTCGGCAGCTGCTCATCGCGTTAGCTTAGGTACGTTAAGGCATGAAGGCCAAGTGCATAGGAAGCAGCAAGACCCTCCAGATGCCTCCAAATCAGCCCCTGAGTCCTTTTTCATTGAAATGTTTCTCAAATCCTCTTCTGAGATGCTCCCTGTCATCAGGGTGAGGAAGAGGAGCCTCTGGCTTTAGGTTGGCTCCACGGACACTACCTATCTGGTTTAGCCCTTTGGCTAGAAGACGAGTCCATGAAAGGAGCCGGATCCGCCCCCACCTGCTGCTGGGCTGCAGCCCCCTGATGAGCTGTCATCATCCTTGTCCTTGTCCAAGTCTCTCCACCACAGCGGGGATTTTGGCAAGGCAGAAATGTAGGCGGCTCTGTTCCTCGCTTCTTTTTCCTGTTCCTGGGAGAAAGAAGGGGGAAAAAGCCACAAGGATATCAGCAACTGAAGGACCCAGGTGGGAGGATGCTCCCACCATCTCTGAGGAGCCAGGAGCCTGTTTGCTTACCCTTGGGAGCCTCCTCCAAATTAAACTGGGGTGTGAAGGCCACATGCTCATCTCTAGAGTTCAGTGAGAAGGATGCAGCAAATCATTGCATCGCTCCAGCGATCAAAAACCAGCCCTTCCGTATCACCTCTGGGAGAGGAGGGACCGCTCAAATTCTCCCACATGCTGTTATTGTCATATGGGATACTACTGTTTGGAAAGCGTTGAACTCCACCAGCTGAATGAAATCTGTTCTAGTTTGTATTCCCAGCTCATCTGTTTGCCCAGGGCAGCTGTGGATACCCCATCCCTGGAAGTGTTCAAAGTCAGGCTGGATGGGGCTTTGAGCAACTTGGTCTAGTGGAAAGTGCCCCTGCCCAAGGGAGCTAGATGACCTTTAAGTCCCTTCTAACCTAAACCATCCTGTGATTCTATGATAAGAAGGAGAAAAAAAACCGACCTGGCTTGCAATGGCTCAGGTGAATGTCAGAGGTGGTAGGAAGGAACAGCTGGTTACCAGTGAGCGAAGGTGGGAAGAAGAGGAAAGGGTAGAATGTAAGGAACAAGTTTTTTACAATGAGGGTAGTGAGGCACTGGCACAGATTTCCTAGAGAGGTTGTAGATGATCCATCCCTGGAAACATTCAAGGTCAAGCTGGACAGGGCTTCGAGCAACCTGATCTAGTTGAAGATGTCCCTGCTCATCCTGTAGGGGCTTGGACTAGATGGCCTTTAAAGGTCCCTTCTGATCCAAACTATTCCATCATTCTGTCTTTTCCAGATACTCAGAAGAAAATTTCAGGCTGAACTCCCAAGGGCAGATAACAGCAAGTCAACCCTGAGCACAGGCACAAGGTGTCTTGTACCAATCTCAGTGCCCAGTTTCAACAGGAAACTGTAACCTGTTTATATCTGGGTGCTACAAAGGAAAAGGGACTTGGCTTCAGGGAGTGGGTGGGTATCTGCAGGATTTTAACCACAGGACATGATCCCACTGCTGCTCGGATGGGTGGGAACATGGCCCATGAGCCGGACAGCTGCAGGATCGCACCCTGTTGTGCACAGCAGCGGGAGTTACCTGCAAGTAGAGGATGTTATCTTTGGAAATTGCTTCCATCAAGTCCTTATGGAGGGCAGGTTCTCCATGCAGGCGGCCAGCCTCAGTCAGGGCCTCGTTCAGCAGGCAGCTCTGCCTGCCCGGCCGCTGCCTGTAGAAGAGGACGTAGGCAGTGTCTTTGGGGAAGAACGAGGTGACATTGCTGACTGATTCAAAGGAGGAAAAGGAAACTCTGGTGTCATTGAAGAGGTACCACTGGATTTCCAAGTCCAACTGCTTGTCAGAGGCTGGTTTTGGCACCCCATCCCGGGGCTGCTCGTGGGGGACAGTGTCAGTGCACTCCCTGGAGTAGCAGTAGTAGTGACCGCTCTCAGAGGAGATGCCTGAATGCACCACTACACTGCAGAGATCATACAATAAAGACATAAAGCCACTTCCTGGGGCAGCACTATCCTTCCCACACCGGCAAACTTCCTCAGTTTCCTCTGGAGTAACAAGGATGGGTAGCTTGAGCACCACAGGGATGGAGATGTTGTCCAAGATCTTCTTCCTCTTCATAGTCCGTGGGTCGAAGGAGAAGCGCAGCAGTGTGAGGATGAGGTAGTGTGGACCCTCTGTCAGCTCTGCCACCTTCTCTGCGTCCTGCAGGGAAGCACATTTCTCGCAGTGGTATTTATTCTCTGCTGTCAGTCTCTCTGGTGAAAGAAAATAGTTGATTAGATCTGGGACAGATCTGGAGTCCTTGGGAGCACATGCCTGCTCCCCAAAAGTGGAGAAAGGGTCTTTGGCTGTATCCACACTAATATCATTGCCACTTAAGGGATTCGCTGCTTTTCCCGGCTCCTGGAAACCCAATGTTTCCACCAACATCGGCAGGGTTGCAGGATCCCCCACCATGGGGGCCTTCCTCCGGATCCACGGAGACCCTGCAAGCTGGCCTGCATTTACAGGAGGCTCAATGAACTGTGGGCCAATTTCTTCCACTGGCAGAACAGGTGTGCTACCATGCATGTTCCTGTCTGATGGAGGAAAAGCCAGGGACAGGTCTGTGAAGGCTTCTTCTCGGGAAGAGACATTCAGGCACTTCAAGCAGCGGATCTTTGTCATCATTTTACCCCCAAACATCTTCTCAATCAATGTCTTGTTTAAGTAATGATGCTCTACTGCCTGAGACATCAAGCTGGATTCCTTGAGTTTCTGGTAGATCCTCTTCCCAGTTTTTTCTTCTTCGTGCAGCCTTTAGCAGGGGAGAAAAAGGCTGCATTATGCATCAATACAACACCAAGAGGTAGTTTCTAAAGTAGGGTTCCTGTTCTTCACTCCAAGCGGTTAATCCCAGTTAACCTGTCTGTACCCAGAGGTGTGATGCTGCAGGAGGAAGGCAGGAAGGAGTTGAGCAGGATTGGGGAACCTGAAGGCTCTGTGTGACATTGATTCCCCACTTCCAGAGAGATCACTGGCACACCAGAGATTTGGTATTTCTAGGTAAGAGAAAGGCAAACCCCACCATTTTACAGAGGAGGCTGAGTGGCTTGTCAGGTAAATCTCTAAAGTTGGTACAATTTTAGACTGGATATCAGAAAAAATTTCTTCACTGGAAGGGTAGTCAAGCATTGGAACAGACTGTCCAAGGAAGCAGTGAAATCACCATTCCTGCATCCAACATTTGAAGTGCTCAAAACATGTGTAGATGTGCCATTTAGGGACATGGTTTAGTGGTGGGCTTGGCAGTGTCAGGTTAATGGTTGTATGATGAGGTCTTTTCCAACCTTAACGATCCTATGATTCTATGAATTCCCCTGCCTTCAGAGCAAAGGCAGAAATTTTCAAGCCGAACTAAGTTCTGACCTTACCCCTAGGACTGCCCAATCAGGGTTTTATCAAGGAGCCTCTGATTAGTTTAACCGTCTTTCGCCCCAAGCCTCCACTCTCATGTGCATGTGGGTCAGCATTAAACATTACTTTTGGTTCAGGGATGCCATAGACACCAGGCTCCAAAATCATGGAGCTTGTCACGTACCGGTCCAGCAAGTACTTGAGATACTCTGAGCAGTCCTGCTGAGCTCCAGGGGTGAACCAGGGTGGCCAGGAGGCAGAGAGGAAGCTCTCAGGTGAGATGGCAGGTCGCTGCCAGCAACACAGAAGAAATGCAATTAATCCTAGGGATTTTGTTCTCAGTTCACACTGGGGGATGGAGAGGGGAGAGGAATGCCTTTCTGGCTGTTTCACTGGGAGCACAGTGTTCTGTGCTTGATAAGATCCCTTTTTTCTCCCTACAAAGGCTAATCCCAGTGCATAGGAAGACTATCTTGGTTTGCTACAAGCCAGGACAGTAAGGATGAATTTCAGACATTATTTTACATATACTTCTATAAAATATCCATGTGTCTATCCTTCAGTTTTAAAATGGCTTATTGGCCTGATCCAGATAATTCTGCTTAATTCAGTCTGAATTTAATTTGCTGCTCCATTTAATTTGATCAGGATCTCTCTCACCAAATCCCTTCATTAAAAAAAAAAAAAAAACAAAGCAAAAAATACGCTAAACTTCCACCCAACATTCTGATCACTGCAGGCAGGTAATCTGCATTAACAGATAATGTAATTGATGCCATTAGGAAGCAGCTGTCTAATTAACATGGAAAAAGACCCATCTTTGGTAAAAAAATGACTTTAAGAACAGCCCAAAGAAGAAAAATAACTAAAAGGAAATTAGCAGGAAACTATTAACCATCAACTACACAACAAGCAAATATGCTTCTTTACTTGCTCATCACAGAACACAGATGCCCTAACCTGCTATCAAATACTAGACTCTTCTATGACTAAATATTAAATTTAGCAGGATATCTATATTTTCCCCTTAAGTCATCTGTAGTGACACAATACCACAATGCCACAACCCAGCTCTGTCAGTCAAGGCTTAGAAAATGGAGAAGCCCAGATGACTCGTTACCCAGCAAAGGAAAATTCACTGGATTTTCAAAATCTCATCTTTCTAGGGACAGAAAGATACATTTTCAAGAGAAGAGTTAGATATGACTTAGCTGTATCTCCAGGAGTCACTTCTATTAAATTTCATGCTTATTAAATGTCATGGAAACATTCATAATTAGTTTAAGGGTGTTATTTTTATTTTACTTTCCCTCACATACAGAGGATTCAAAATATTGGAGTCTAAGGGTTTTTTAATTATTATTCTTTAACAAAACAACTTTTAAGGCAATTTTCATTGATTGGTTGTGCTTTGCTGTGGAGTAATGGGACAAGTGAGCTGCTCCAGTCTTTTTCCTTGCTGCATAGCAAGAAACAAAACCTCTGCTTTACACTAACAGGCTTTTCAGCTGCCCACAGATGTAAACTATTACCAAAGGGACTTCATTGTCAACACTATTAGTTATTACATCAGCCCAACCCAAGAAGACCACAGGCTGAAGATAGACAGCCTGGAGTGAACATAGCTCACTTTCATGGGTGACAGGAGCTTCCCTCCTCCACCCCCAAAAATAAGCCTCCTTCATATAAACAAAATTTGTCCCATTATAAAAACCCACCAAGATCCACAGCTCCTTATCAGCACATTGGAGCCGGCAGGAAGCAACTTGGAGACGAGCCTTTCCGCAGCCGACAGTCCAAACAAATAACTAGAACATGAAATAATTACCTGACTGTGCTCCAAAAATGCAAAGAGCCACTGGAGCTTTGTCATCAGGGGCTGGGAGTTGCCCTCAGTTAAATTCAACACTGAATGCCGAAAGCTGCGAAAGAAAAGCAGAGGTGCAACATGTAAGATGGAAAATCAGTGTGGGACATGCAAGGCTGGTGTGACAAGTAAGCCCTGGAGCAGCCTTGAATGGGAGCAAGTGAGGAAAAACTCACTCCGAAGCCATGAAAAGAGACTGTATGATGCTGTTCATGTAGCAGGTGTTTCCCAAGTTAATTAACCCGATCTTTCCTGTCTCTGATTTAGATGCCAGGCGTGGGTAGAAGCAGGCCAGCTCATTCTTCTGGGAGGTCCAACCATTTTGTCCCAAGAGGTGTTTAATCCGGTCTTCATTTGGAATAGGAAGAGCCTTGGAAAAAGAGATCTGTGTTATGAGTCATTATCTGTCCTCACAAGGGGAAGCAGAGGAGCAGGCACTGATTTCTTCTATCTGGTGACTAGTGATAGGACACAAGGAAACAGCATGAAGCACAGTCAGGGGACATTTAAGTTGGAAATTAGGAGAATTGTCCACCACAGGGTGGCTAGACACTGCAACAGGTTTCCCAGGGAAGTGGTCACTGCACCAAGCCAAGAAGCATTTGGACAACACTCTCAGGCATACGGTGTGATTCTTGAGGTTGTCCTTTGCAAGGTGAGGAGTCGAAGTTGATGATCCTTGTGGATCTCTTCCAACTCAGGAGATTCTATGATCCTGTGACTCTAGGACTGATCTTTGCCTGTGAAGAATTAGTAATGGGCAACTGCAAAACTCCTCTGCTAGAGGTGTTCTCATAAAACTCATTTTCCCTGCTCTTCAGGTGAACATGCCACCATGCAAGGAGTGTTTACCTGACCGTATTAGTCCTTTAGAGGCATTCCAGAATAAAGTTGTGACTAAAATCTACAGGTAACATCGGGACTTCTGCAGGCCCACCATTAGTGAAGTATCTTCCCTCAACCTGCTTAGGCAGGGCTCAAACTCAGAATTTTAAACCCTTTCTTCTACTACAATTTCAGGTGTTGTTGAGGTTATTACAGCTCTACCAGTAGGTCAGTCCCTCTGTACTAGACTACCAACTAAGATGCCATTTCCATATGGAAAGCAGAAAAATCACTGAAAAGTGTATATCTTACTTTAACTGCTTCTAGGACAGGTTCATAGAGGTCTGGAAATCCTGAGAAGCGGAAGAACATGCAGTGGATGAGCTCAGCCAGCTGCTCCAGGGAGCTGGTTGCCGAATTGGAATCCTCCTTCTTCAAAGAGGCCACCAGCCTGGGGATGTGAGGGAGTAGCTGAAAAAGGAAAATTCACTACAAAAATTACTCCAAATTACTCACAGAGCTTTAACATACAATTGGTGGAATGACATTCACCCACAGGCAGAAAAGACAATATACAGGAGTTGACTTCAGTCCCATTCTGGACTTCATACTTCACCCTATGAACTCAACAGCAACTCTTCCATTGACTTTAGTCAACCTTAGAGGGTTTCATGCTGCATGACACCTGCAGGTTTGTATTGCTGTTTTACTGAACTGCAGTTGCCATGCTTCAGTGTCTCCTAAATCCCACATCCACAGTGGAAAGGAGCATTATATGCTGACTGCCAAGTACAAGGATTCAAACCTGCAAGATAGATGGAATTAGCCTAAAAGAAGTGTTGTCTGCTGTGCTCTATTTTATTTTATACTGAATAACCTGAACTGGAATTGGTGTGGTCGGATGGGTGGCAACAGGCATATAAACAGCAGGTTTGTTATTTTGCTTTCATCTACAAAATGTAAAAATGCAAGAGCAGATGCAAATGCAAACGATCCATTGCTCATGGGCACCCTCTGCTGACCCCACAGCTGCACAGAAAAATAATAACCTATTTCCAACCCTGCAGATGTGCTACAATGACCCTGGGCAGTTACACAACCTTTTTCATATTTATATTTTATGTCATTTTTAGCCCAGAATAATCCCTGGTAAAGTATCAGGATCCCAGTCCAGCCATTTCCTGGTCCTCTCTTCCTCCCTTGGTCTTCCTCTCCTGTTCTTTTTCTTTCTCTTCAAAATGTTGAGGATTTTAACTATTTCCATTCCAACAGGAAAGATTTGTTGGGGAAACAAATCAATCCCAGCACCATTTTATACATCAAAATTTTGCCAAGCTGTGGTGGGAAGAATTCTTCCCAAGTGCCAGGGCAAACACAAAATATTAGAAGCAAGAGAGGTTTCTGCCCTGATTGTTGGGGTTTTTTTAAATAAAGGAGGAAATTTATACTCGTTGGGCTGCAGATGGAAACTTCAAGCCAAGAGCAACTGACAGCTTCTGAAGTGTTTCAAAATTTGGACACCCAGCCGAAGACAATACATTGGAATGACCCTATTTTTAGAAACCAAAGAGATTCTCAAGAAATTCAGGCTCATTTAAAGTGTCTCCAGCTGAGGAATGAAAAATGAAAATATTGTCTAGCTTTGCTTTTTTCCAGCCTTATCTGTTTATTCTGCGAACTTTAGGTAAAAAGCCAAATGTAAGGGCTTTGACAAGAAAGTATGAACTCAAACATTAATACAAGTAATTTTCCATTACTACTTTTATCAAGTCAATCACTGCAAGCATGCTTTTGCCTTCAGCCTCACTTTTTAAATTCCGTATTCCAGAGGTAACACCAGAGGGAAGCAGAGCTGTGCCTTCGTGCCAACAGCAAAACAAAATATAGAATATTACTGTGGAAATGAAAAGTGAAGATTTAAATGCTGCCAAAAGTTGGTTTTGCTTTTAACAGCAGAGAATCTGTGTAGTGGAAGTGTTCTGATCCACTCCTCTAGTCCTATTGCACTGACACCGTACAATGCTTTGAAAGATGGCCCAATATCTCAGCACCTTAGGTCCCCCCCTACCCGTGCTGCCCCACAGCATGGTTTTACACTCAGGGCAATGCCCTCATCCAAGTGTCAGACACAGCCTTACCAAGTGAAATGCCTCGTGGGAGTGCTGGAAGCTCAGCAGCATGTACTGCAGGACAGACAAAGCCCCCTCTCTCACGATGGGGTACAGCAACTTGGAGAAGACCTACAGGGAGAGAAAAAAGCAAATGAGAAGGCAGAACAGCATTGCAAAGTGAAGAAGAAGGGAACAGCAGGAAAGAAAGGCTCTGGGCATCTACAACAGCTGCTGGTCTCTTCCTAATCCATGTTGGATGTTGAAGCAAGCAGCCTGCAATCAGGCCTCTAGAGTCATCTCCTCCTGTCCAGAGCATTGCCTCAGGGCATCCTAAAAACACCATGTGGGTTATTCTCACTCTTTTGGGCTTGTGCAATGCCTGGCACAACAAGGTGCAGGCCTCTGTAACAGCACTGCATTTTCATACCTCCTCATGAACAAGGCCATGCAAGCACAGCAGGATGCTAGATTTTCTAAAATGTGCCTCTTCTATTTTATTAAGATATTTGGAACTTTATCACTAACCTTTCAGGTAAAGAGATAAAAAGCAAATACCTTTTTCAAAGATGAAATAATGATATTTATTCTACTTTACAAGAAATACCTATATAGCTTCTACCCCTCTCAGATCACACTTCTTGAAGGTTTCCAAAAATCACGTTATTTTAAGGGCTGTATCCCTTCCCTATGCATTAACAATGAAAGGAAAGATAAAGAAAAGCCAGAGGTGCTTGGCTACTCTCCCACTGCTCAATGCACTTGGGGTATCACAAGAACAAATGCAGTTATTGATAGTGTCCCAGTACTGATAATTATACAATCACAGAATCATTTAGGTTGGAAAATACCTCTAAGATCATTGAGCCCAACCATTAATCCATCATTGCCAAGCCCACTATGTCCCTAAGAACATAGTCATAGTAACTTCTATGGTGACTTCCACTGGCAGCTCAGCCAGGTGTTATCCCCATTATTCAAAGGAGGGAACAGCAGGACCACAGCATGGAAAAAGTTTTTGAAGTAGTGACAACCAATTTCGGCACTTGGTCACAGTTTTCAGAGAGAGGAAGTACTCACTGTTGAAACAGGTGATGGCAATGGCAGTGCAGGCTTTATTTGTACTAATAAATTAACTAAACCAGGACACAGGCTTTAAAACTGACCTGTGACTGTGTGGACTGTTGATATGCTCACTATTACGTATTTTGCCTGTGCTGGCCAGCACTGATCCAGGTACAGTCAAAGGAGAGCATGTTACCTTCCCAAAGTCAAGTTTCACAAGAGCTCTATAGTTTGGGAAGGAAAGTGATTGGTTGGCTTGAAAATCCTTGGCTACTTTATTTCATAACCTTTAAGATATCAGTACCTCTGCAGACCAAGACCTGAAGAACCCCAGGTTGTTCAGGGGAATATCATTCCTAGCTGCAACAACAGTATCCCCTGGGACAGCAAACTCCTCTCTATACATCTCAAGTCACATCTCGTCCTCAATTCAGTTGAAAGGCAAGATGATATTTCAGGTACGAGCTGATATTTCTGTGCTTCACATCACATTTGAAAGAGCCAACTGACCTTTTCTATTTTTGAAAGAGTGACTTCAATCAAGATGCTGAACTTTTTCACTGAAGCCAAACCCTTCAGCAGAGCAATGATCCACTTGTCTATGTTCTTTCCCAGGGGCCAGGACACCCAATCAATCATCCTGAAATGAAATACAAACTCTTAAATAAATTTGATACACATATTGTGAAACCCAAGCTCCACTCCGGGTCAAATCTTCTCCAAACTGGTGTCTAGTCAGTGGGATGACCAAGTAAAAGACGGGCTCTTCATAAGGCACTTCACATGTTATTCAAAGCACAACAGAGCCTGAACTGGAAACACCCCAATGCCATCATCGTGCTGTGGTTCATCAGAGGCTCAAACCCAGGTCCAAAGAATAAAATGGGGATTTTTTTCCACTAACTTCAGTCAGCTTGAGTTCAAGTTTTGAACACTGGTATAGTGCTCTATAGGCCACCCATGTGAGGGTTTGATCAAGGTCTCTGCATTGTCAGCATTAGAAAACAAGTGATATTGGTATGATCTCTGCATTGTTACTGGTAAGGAAAAAAACCACTCAGATTCAGATCTTTTCATTCTCTGTGTGGGAAACACTGATTTCCAAAAACACATTAAGAAGCCCCAAACTGGTAACCCTAACAGTAGCCAGTTATTCCTGAATGTCACAGCTAACAAATTTCATCCATAACCACTCAACCAACATGTCATGTTTCTGGAAGAAATACATACTTTACAGAAGTCTCTCATAAAACAATAACCTCAGACTAAGGTTTTTCTGTTAAAATTCAATGTTAAACAACTGGGAAGTAATTAAGACTTGGGATCTCCAAGTGTCAAACCTTATTGACCATTTCAGTACCTTTGATTCGAAGATATCCCAGATCTTCAGGCTCCACCTCAGTCCAGCTATCCTACCAGTCAGTTCCTTTTGCTTATCAATCTGTAACTCATGCAAAATATATGAAGGCAAGACAGATAACTAACCACCACAACGCAAAGAGCAGGAATAAATGAATTCTACAGGGAACTGGAAAAATTAACGTCTAGACAGTAAAGAAACCAGCAGAATATGTTGGGATGTTGAGAAATAGCAAAAGTCAAGGCAAGTTGGATAATAAAGCAAAGGCCAGAGAAGCTTCCACAGACATTTGCATCAGAGGAGAACAAGGAAAGCCATGCAATCTCTGTATACAGTGAATGTGGTGGAGATTAAAGATATGATATGGCCTCTAGATGTGATTTCGAAACTAAACACACCCACTGACTCCATTTTAAGCAAGAGGAAGGAATTGATCGGGTTGACAAAGAGGAGGTAGGTAAAAGATCTGAGAACAGAAACAGCTGACACAAAAGTGAAATATGAAAAGGTCATGAACTCCAAACAAGAGGAGTTGGTGATTTCCATCATGTAAAATTCAACTCTGGTGAGTTTTAATGCCTCTATTAACTATTCCATGGTGCTTTACGTGGGGAGAATAGGAAGGTGGTTCCTATAATGAAAACAGGCAACGAGTGGGAAGAAGAGATAGAGTGCCACAGAGGCTCGCCACAGGTGCCAGAGTCAGATTTGTCTGGACATACGAATTTCTAGTCAAAGGAGAGAAGTAGATTATATCCAGCTGACTGTCTGAAAGGGGGTTAAAAGCAACATTCTTGAAGATCTAATTATTTTAGCACAGATATCCTGAACAGGTTTGGGAAATTTGAGATGATGCACAGCTGTCAGGCATCATCAACACAAGAGGAGGGCAAAGGTATCACAAGGAAGACCCTGAGGATCAGAAATGCTGAACTGGAAGGAAACATATGGATTCAAAATGCATGCAAGGCACAAGAAATGGGTGGTACATGATGGTAACTCATCTGCTTGAAGACAACCAGGCAGATACCAGGTGACTATGAGTTCCCAGTGTAACAGCAGCCGTGGAAAAGATCAGCACCATGCTGTGGTGCAGAAGAAAAGATGTTTTCTCTAGCCAAACAATGACACCTCGGGTCAGGCTGTCATGATGAACTGCACCTGGAACATGGTGCACAAACACCATTTGTGTCCAAGAACATTTCCTGCAAGAAAAGCTTAAAATAACTTGGCTTGTTTAGCACAGCCATGGGAAAGCAGAGATGGGAAGGGACTGCTCTGCCTGCACATAATGAAGGAATAAACACCAGGGAGGCAAAAGGTATTTCAGCTATTTCTGTTGGCATAAGATCAAATGAACTATAAGATGGCCAGAAATACACAAAGGCTGGCTGTTAGAAGAGAGATTCAATTCCACTAAAGCAATCCCATGGTGGAACAGCTATGAAAGAGGAGCAGTGGGAGCACAAGCCTGTCCTGCTTTGAGGAGCGTAGCTGAACATTCATGAAAGGGGTCTGTAATGTCAGTGCCTATAAAGCAGAGAGATGGATCCAGAGATCCAAAGGTTCCTTTTCACCCCATTTTCTTTTAAACAGGCATAAAATAACCTTGTTTGCTTTTTGCCAGCACTGGTGGCTAAGTTACAGTACTGCCCGTGTTGCTACAGTAGGAAGAAATTACATTTTAAATTCACATTGCACTTTCCACATTGTAAGATCCACAAATATTTTAGTCGTGATGACCCTAATTTTCCAAAGGAACCACTGATTTGGTATGCTAAACTTTTAAAAGCTCAGATCCTGATTTCTAGAGGTAGCAAGTGCCTAGAAGTAGCATTGCTGTGTGACAGCAGATGCCTTCTGCATCTGGACCTGGGCTCTTTCAAATAGATACACCCCCAGGAAAAAAAAATTAAAAAACTAATCAGTGAGTACTTCTGACGTCATGGGTGCACATTAATAGAGTTTATTTTAAAAGATACAAACTCTGTAAGAAACTCTCTAAAAGAGATTGTGGTGTACACTTATACCAGCAGGTGCCAGCCTTGCTGTTTTTTACCATTATTTGTTCTTTACACCCTTGACCAGAAGCTCCATTCTATGTCCAGTTTATTCCCCTGCTACTAACTCCCAAACCCAAACTTTGGAAGAATACACTTCTGTACAAGACCGCTTTTTCAGGAATACTAAGCTGAAAGATTGTTTCATTTTTCACTAAGCTGAAATATCCTGTACATTTTTCTTTGATTTTCTAGGCATGGAGCACACACTCATTGAAAGGCTGATGGTCATGCTGCCTTTTGGGGCACCCACCTGCCATAAACAAGCTGCCAAAACTTCCACATTTCTCCTAAGTGATCTTAATTACATTTTACAGGCTCTGCTTAATGTTTGGCTAACTCTGATTCATCATTTAATCGTTCTTCCACATGACAAAGAATGTTTTAAGGAATGATGCAACTGATTTGGCAACCTCTATCTTTAGAAACTGGTGTTCTTAGAGGATTCATCACCTGGAGCTCACAGCAGCAGGTGTCCAGAAGGAGAAAAAGATGGAGAAGAGGGTTAGGAACTGAAATGATAACCTAATCTTTCGTCTTGGGTTGCTCTGTACTCTAGGAAACCCATGGCCTTCCCCAGCAAGCCAAAGAGAAGTAATCCCTTCTGCATACATAAAGTTCCCATAACATTATGTGTATTATAACACATAATAATGTGTTTCTGTCATGTAACCTTACTGGGAGGGACGCAAAAACCCTGTAATAAGAAGAGGAAAAATGATGTTTCCAGTAAGATCAAGTCACAGCAGCTCCCATGTGTTCATAATGTGTAAATATCATCTCCTTAAATGAAGACCTCTAAGGAAAGCATGGGTTAAAGATAGAATCATGGAATAATTTAGGTTGGAAAAGAACCCTTAAGATCATTGAAAATACTCCTAAGCAAATGTGGAGCAAGGCACTGGAGCACAGGGGAGCAGCAGGATTTGGACATAAGCATAAGTGTGCAAAGAAGATCTGGTGATCTCAAAGAGGGCACTGGTGCTGCAAAGACCAGTCTAGCATGTCAGGTAGTGTTTCACCCACTACTCTTCATCATGTTATTGACTCTCTATGTCCAGCAGCACCACATTCATCTGACAAAGGTCAAGGTAAGACCCTCCACAAGATTTTTAGCTGCGACTGATTTATTTTGGACGATGTCCTTCGGAAGGAAGATGGAGATCAACATGAAATTCTGTAAAGGAGATTTTTGGGAACAAAAAGACCTCAACGGCTTCTGAAAAAAAAAAACCAAACTCTTCAAGATATCTTATGTTGGGTATCCCATACTACTATTTATTTCTAAGAAAAGAAACCAAATTAAACCAAACAAATATAGTAATGGTCATTGTCATAATAATAATAACAATGACCACCAGTCCTTATTCTAGTTCTTTAGGACCTCAGGGCTGGAAGGAGTGATACAGAAGTTTCCTTTTTCCCCACACACTCCTCACCAGACAGCACCAGCCAAACTGCTGGAGATAAAACCACACAGAGAAACTGAGTGCAGCTTTGCATTCTCCGAACTGAGAATGACATTCACTAATGCAGCCTCTCCTACCTGCTGATGGCCATCATCATTTGCACATCAGTGATGCTGTCATCATTGGTTAGGTTTCTTATGACGCCATCCATGAGCTCCAGAGGGACAAACTGAACCACGCTGGCCAAGGCATTGGATGGCACTTCCTGCTCCTCTGTAAGACATGGATGAGCGCCAGCAATGAAGATGTTAGTTGCCAGGAAAACCAAGCACATGAGGTCATTTCTCATCTCTAAAAATCAAATCACTTCTGCCCATGTAAATAGAATCACAGAATTGTTTAGGTTGTAAAAGCCCTCTAAGATAGAGTCCAAACACTAACCCAGCACTTGCAAAGTCCAACACTAAACCATGTCCCCAAGGGCCACATCCACACATTACAGAGCACAACCTACAGCTGGAGTGTGCTAGGAGGACAATTCCCCAAATCCCAGTGCAGCACATAATGAAGTTGGGTCTTAGCAGATGGGCTGTTGCATGAAGCTATACACAGCCCAAAAGGAGAAAGAGATCACAGGCACAAGAACATCCTTGGGCCAACCCTAGGTACCAAATTTCCTCTGCATGCTCTATTTCTACTAAGTATTGCAAAGAATTGCAAAGGGATGCAACTGCAAATTTGCCAGTCTGGAGCACCTTCCAAAGGATGAGATTTTCATACAGAGGGCACTGAAAAAGTAATCTCTTGTGGGTTGAGGAATAGCTGGAGCAGGAGATCCCCAGCCTTTCGTGGCACTGGTACCTCCAAAAACCTTCTGAAACCCTCCACAATAACCTAAAGACCCCGGAAACTGAATAAATATCTTCTGTCTCACCTTACTATGCAACCACCCTCCAAACAGACAGTAGAGCTTCATACCTCTAGATAAGTGAGAAATAACTCCTAAGCTTTAACCCTAGTCTCTGGTAGGGAGTAGGCCACTGGGTACCACTAAGTCAGTCATAAGAGAGCGACTTTCCTAAATGCTTTAAAGTTCCATTCTAACCAGCTGTAGATAAGGTGCTTTCCCTTAAGCCCAACCGATGCTGGGAAGTGCTGAATACACAAACTCGTGCTGCAAATGTTTCAATACCATTAACAGCTCCTATGTGCAGACTCTGTGTGTGTTCAGGAGATATTATTTTCCCAGTTCAAAGTCCTGGGTAACTTTTTGAGATGCTTGTTTATTATACTTCTCTGTGGCTGCATTTCTGTAGTGGATGAGAACACTGTGAGATGTCAAACTAATTGAATTTGACTTCATCAGAGACAACATTTACATTCCCAGCCTTTTTTATTACTATTTTTAAATTACCTGTTGAAGAAATGATAGTGAACAGTTCCTTCAAAGAGGGCAGGATGGTTGAGGTCTGAGTCCTCCAGATCCTCTGTAGCAGACCACTCACTTTGTTCACCTGCTCCAAAAATTCCATAATCTGCTCTTCCTCCTCGGAGACACACTGGAAATGCCCGATGCATCTGATCAGCTGCTGACAGAACAAGAGCTGGTGTTTTCCAGTGGGAATGCATTGAGGATGCTGGGTTAAGAGTTTGCTGATCTTTGCACACTGCTTGGGGCTGGGCCTCTCACAGATTTTCCGGAGCACCTCAATCCTCAATAAGCTGAAGATGCTGTTTGCTGACGGGCTTTCCAGGACAAACTGCAATCCTAACTGGATATAATCAAGTACATAATGGCTTCTCTTCCCCAGAGGTCCATAGCCTTCCTGCAGGAGACTCAGCAGGAAGCGGACATTGAAGAACTCCTCAAATTCCTCCGGGTGATAGTGGCCATAAACCTCCAAAACCTCCTTCCCAATCTCTCTTTTATATTTGGTGTCCCCGGTGAGATAAAGCTTGGTGGACAGCTCCAGCATGGACCAGCATTGCTCACTGTCCATGGGCTGTTTCGATGCCTCAATGACACGCCTCACTAGCCCTTGCTTCACGTTGTTGGGGTATGAGGACATCACCACAGCTTCCAGTATCTTATCCATCTCTGCTCCCTGCTCCTAAAAGAGAGGAACAGAGCAGCAGGTTAGTTCGAGGAGGGTCTGCTGAGCTTTCAAGCCCAGGATGGCAAGAAAGGTCAAAGAAACAGAGCTTGAGAGCAGTCTGGGACCACTCTAGAGATAATTCTTGAGCCCTTTTCCTGGTGGCATTCAGAAAAGTTTCCACCCTGGTCACGTTTGACAGAGATTGAAGCCCCTAAACTCCATGAATACACAAAAATGCAGAACTTCTTCAAACTAATCATAACATTTGAGAATTTTTGTCTTGTAAACAACCAACTACAGACCCACGGAGGGCATGAGTGGGGAATTAAGGGAGTCAAGGTCTTATAATATTGTCTGCTGGCTCACGTGTTCTCAAGAGGCAGAAAAGCTCCCAATTATTGTCTTCACATTCAGGGAAGGAGAGAAAAGCCGTGGGAAGCAGAGGTGGGATTGCAGCCTCTCTGTGTGATGGCAAGGGTGTATGTTTGACATTTACACTGTGCTGCCAGCCGCTCCAAGCGGTGCAGTCTTGGCTGCTCCCCAGAGACCTGCCACATTTGTATGTGGGACCAAAGCAAGAGAAACTGCAGAGTCAGGCAAAGTTTCACATTCGTCATGGCCCAAATTCACCAGCAACAAAGCGTTAGAGGAGAGAGTGCCTAAAAAAAAAAACAACCAAGGAATTCCCTGGAAAAGCTCAGAAAAACATTTATAACCAGGTGTTGCATCCACTACTGCACAAAAACTCCCCCAAAAAACAAAAAAACCCAAAACCAACAACAACAACAAAACAAAACAAAAAAACAAAACCCAAACCATTACAGAATGATAAAATTAGACAGTCAGGATTTCTTAAAATGTATTACAGGGGCTATATAAAGGCTCACTCACAGCAGGTCCTGCCAGTGCAATGAACTGCACAAATAACATTTGAAGAAAGTCCCTTCCTGCCTATAGCCTGAAACAATCCACACTCGTTTATCTGACCAGAATAATAATCATCACCTTTCTGTTCCTCAGCTTCCTAATCTGTGAAATGAGGACAATACACAGCAATTCCTAGCAAGGTTAGTTGAAAGATCCTTTGTTAGCACTCAGAAAAAATTTGAAGGTTTTCAAGTGGTCAGGGTTATATTAATGAAGAATACACGTGCAGGTGACATGTACCCTAAGTTTCGCAGGTGACATGTACCCTAAGTTTCACAGATGACATCCAGAAGGGACCTCAGCAGATACCATCCAAGGACCATACCATTCCTGGAGTAGGCCTGTATCTGAGCCAGAGAGTATCTTCTCTCCTGGTAGACAGCTACTTGCGAGTGGAGAAGTAAACCCCATGCCAGACACAAACATCAAGCTCTGACTCACAGCTCCTTGGCTGGGAAGCCTTCCCACTTGACTAAACATCACCTCTTCCCATTACTGCTTCCCCCACAATCTCACAGGTTAAAAAAGTCCCATTATTGAGAGAGATATATATATATAGCCACCTCCCAATTCAGCAATGACAGCAGCCTACATTGCAATGGCTCTTCAGGAACTACTTTGGCCTTTCTGTCCTGTCTGCTGACTCATACAGTCCTTTGCTCATGTGCTGGATTTATTTTTCCCCACCAAGCATCACTGCTGCCTTCCCTACAACAAACTATGGCAGAGCTAATACTCTCCATCACATTATTTTCCCAGGATAGAAGACATAAGCAGGACTCCTGAGGAATCAGCCTGCATTAAACCAGTAGCAAATGACAACAAGGTAAAAAGACAAAATCCCACAGTTAATGTCTTTTCACCTCAAACAGAAAGTACCTCAGTGACAGCAAAGGCCAAAAGTCCACCTGGAGAGTAGGTGAGGCTTGCAGATAGTTTGAAATCAGGAGCATTTGTCCCCATTGTTGCTCAGTGGTCACCTTGGCCATACAGAGACTGGCACAAACCTGCAGTCAAGCTGGCACCTCCCTCACCTCCTCTCCGCAGCTTTCCAGCCTAAGCCCTGACACTCTGGATATCTGGCAGATGGATAAGGGATGAGGAGGAGACAGGAGGATCTACAGTGCTCACTGGTTGTGTCTCTCTGTTATGTGGTCACTTCCCTGGAGCAATCCATGCTGAGCCCGGCACAGCGATTTGGAAACACTACCCAGGCAAGAAGGTTAAAAAATGGCTACAGTTCTTTTAGACCTAGACCCATCAATCACCACAGTTCACTGGTATGTGTTGGGTGGTCTTGCTACCCCTCTCAGGGGTGATGGCTGCCCACCACTGTCCCTTGAATGACTACAACTTTGGCTACTTCAGCATTGCCAAACTTCACCCAAATTTTCAATGAAAAGAGTCTAATTCCATCTGAATTTTAAGATAAATTTGCAGCCTCCTCAGGCTGATCACAGAAAGGGACATGAGGATGGATTACCCCAGCACTGCTGCATAGAGTGCAACTAGGGCTCATCTAACATAGTGCAGTGAGGACAAGGCTGAAACAAACTCCCTCCATAGTCAACAGACAAACAAGTCCCAAAGGAGCACCTTCCTCATCAGGAAACATCATAATATCTCATATTGACATTAGGACCTTGAAGAGTCCTTCTCAGGGAGAACCACCTGTGGTGAAGGCTATATGTTCTCCTCACTGCTGAAGGGCTTTGGGTACAAAGTTGGGCTTTGGGTACTACAGCCCCACCTGCACCTCTCTAACCACTCTCATGTCAGTAAAGCAGGAAAACAAGCCCGTGTTTCTTTTGTATATTAGGGTAGATCAAGCTGCTCCCTGGGTGTGGGCCAGACAAAGACAGGATGGAGGATGGTAGACAGGGCACATATTACATTCTTAGAATGACATTAAAGAAACATTCAAGTTGCTTTGTAATATGCAATAATAAATATTATAGTCTTAAAACTACACTAAAAGAGCATTTTACACTAAAAGATCATTCACATGTCAAAGGCTAGGAATTAAGATGCTAATTCAAGCCAAGCACAGCTCCAGATGCTTTCAGAGATATATGAGTTTAGGTATCTAATATTAACTTCTTTTTTTCCCCTCAGGACCTGCATGGAAAGTGAATCAGGGTTTATAGTGGAGAAGTTAAGTGATTTGGAGTGTTGTCTGTAAGATCACTGTCTCATTTGTTGTAGAAATTCGAAGTGTGTCATAAATAACCCAGGGAACTGCAGGAGAGGGAAGGACAGTTCCCTGTCAGGCAGCCTAATGCTGCCTTGGAGATCTGGTCCCTCATTCTCCTCTGTTTAATATTGAAAAAAAGAGACTAAATATTCAGGCTTCTATAATGAGTGCTCCTGAAGTAGAACAACCTTTCTGCACTTCTTCTTCCTCATCAGCATTAAAAACTCACAGAAGAGGTGGGAGGATGGCACATTCCTGCTTGCCAAGAGAATGAAGTTCCTAGAGCACACAAGGATGAAGTAGAAGGTCAGAGCATTAATTATTAAACCAAAGAGCCACATTGAGGTTCTCATCTGCTTTGTAGCTCGCATAAAACAGAAAGTACACAATGTGAGCTTTACAGGGAAAAAGAAAAAATCCCATGAGATGGCAAAACTGTTCTGCTCCCTCAGTGAATGACTGGTAGGAACACAGACAAAGTCACAGAATCAGAAGGAAAATAATCCTGGGAGGTCTCTAGCCCAATCCCTGCACAAAGCTGAAATCAACTCAAGCTGCCCAGGGCTTATCCATTAAGTTCATGAAAATATCCCCAAATGGAGATGACATAACCAGCCTGGTCAACCTGCCCCAGCACTAATTAGCTCATAGTAGGAAGTTTTTTTCTATTTCCAGTTGGAAACTCTTGTTTCAATTTATGTCTAGTTTTTTTGCATTCTCCTAATTTGCACTCCTGTAAAAAGCCCGGATCCATCTCCTGAATAACCTCTTTGTGGTCACTTGGTGGCTGCTATCAGTCAGTCCCCAGCCTTCAACTGTTCAAGGGGTTAATCCATCCCAGGTGAGTCCATCCCAAAATGCTGCATTTGTCCTTGTTGAATTCCATGAGGTTCATGTCATCCACAGCCTGTCCTGGCCCTCATGTTTGGCAGCCCTGTCGTCAAGCGTATTGACTATTTCCCAAGTCTGGTGTCACTCACTAATTTGACAAAGTGAATTTCATCTCCTCCTCCACATTGTTGATAAAAATATTAAAAAGGAAAGGTCCTAGGATAGTTCCAGCCTGCTTCCTACCCAATTAGCAGTCCACACATCTAGATTGTGGTTTCTCTTGTGTCTTTGATAGAAGGATGCTGTGAGGGATCATCTCAAAAGCCTTACTGACATCAAAGAAGACAACATCCACTACCCTCTCATCACCCACAGATCTACCCATCCATCCTTGGAGGCCATTACATAGGTCAAGAATGATTTACCCTTGGTAAATGAACACTGATCTTTACTAGACACCACCTTCTTCATGTGCGCCGACACAGCTTCCAAGAGGATGTACTATATGTGATCATCCCAAGAACCAAAGGGATGATGACTAAATTAGGTTCTCAGATAATGTTTCTTGATTTTTTGAAGATGTGCTAGATGTATTTTGGAATAGGGATGTAATCCTACCTCATCCTTGTCAGGCAATTGCTCAGACCTATAAAACTGTCCTGAAGACACTCTGTTCCACCTGGCAGATCAGTAAGTGTTCATGGTATTAGGTACCACACACTGCACCCACAAATACACACTAGGGCCCACAATGCTTTCCTCCCATGCCCCCTGAAAATATAAAGGGTGCCGTAAAAGAGATCAACCCTGGCTTCAAACTTAAATTCCACCTAGACCCACAAATTTATTGAAGTATTTCAGCAACATTTGCAATAGGTGTTGCTGACCACAAGTTGGGTCCTTGCAGGGACAGACACCCAACTACACTCTAGAAACCGGAGAGGGAAAAGGACCTTAAGCAAAGAACAGCATTGACTAGCTTAGCTTCATTTTCCAGAGTGAGTAAACGGCAAAAGAAACCAAAACGCAACCTCAGGATGAAAAATCACCTTGGGCTTTGCTTGGGTTTAGTCGTCATTATCTGTACTGTTCAGAGTGTTCTTATAGCTATCTTCTGCCTGTTTTTTTCTTTAATTAGGATTCATTTCAATTGAAATCTATCCAGTTACTTCTAAATCAATTCACTCCCCTATCCCTGCCAGCAGCAGTTTTCCAGTAAAGGCTCCTTGGTATTTTTTGCAGAATGCAATATCAGTTGCCACACACCAGATCTTACAAAGCTCTGAAAACATAAATTTGAGATTCACCTTACCTTTAGGAAATCTTAGTAACAAATTCAGCACATTTCCTACAATGGTATCATAGAGAGATTGACAACTATCTCTAAAGGAGGAAAAAAATTCTCACCACCTGAGCATAGATTGATATGTAAAGTGATTAGTCTCTTACTTACAAAGAAGAAGAAGAAGATCTACTTCCCTGAATTCCCTGGAGGTCTGGAAGGACAGAAATGAGACTCACCTTTTGTTGTCCTCAACTCCTGCTGAAATGGTTTCTTTTATGTCAGCCAAGACATTACTGCTATTCCTGCAGCATCCTCCAGGCAGCCAGGCAATTAGGGCTCAATCCTGCAGCATGCTGAGCTGCTACAGGATGAAAGGGAGCTCACACAGTGCTTTGCTAGAGCACAAAATACCTCACAAAAAAATACTGTGTTCTCTAAAATTTGTACAAAATTTGCCATGACTTGGCATACAACTTCTTACAAGGACCACTCCTGTTGTCACCCCTCTAGGTCTGTTTTCCAGGAACATCAAAGTAATTATGTCCTCATGATTTTTTTGCAGGGAACAAATGTCCAATGAATTCATAGGCAAAGAGGATTTTTTTTGGTTCAAAGTACATGCCTGTTCACCGAGCCAAGAAGGGTAAACCACAGCCTGCACATCATTACCACATCTAACAGATACTCACGCTGTTCTAGTAAAGTGAAAGAAATATTGAGGCACATCCAGACCAGAGACTCATAGAATGGTTTGGGTTGGAAGGAACCTCAAAAATTATCTAGATCAAACCATTTGCTCAAAGTTATGGCAGAGCCAGCAGCCAAACTTCTTCAGATCTTAAAATATATTAATGCTGATGCTGCATTAATCTGCTGATGCTGCTGTTCTTTGCTCTCAGCTGCTATCTGAGTCACACCCAATAAAGTGCTGTGGCAGAGCAGAGCACCGGGTTAATTTTAATGAGATATGGGCAGAAATTCAGAACTAATAACTGCAGAGAAATCCCGTTAAATACCCTTTTAGAAAGAGAATGAGATTCTACCCATCTGCAGTCATAACAGGGAAAAATTGTAAGCACAGAAGCCTAGCTGAATTTTTTGCATGTAATTATAATCTGCCCTTCTAAATTCACCTTCTCTTTTCAAGGAGATCATATATTCTTTACTTCCTGTCCCAAACTGCTTTCCAGTGACAGATTGCACTTGTGTTGTGTGCCTCCTACTCACTGGAGTTAATTATTTTTGGCTGACAAGGCTCTTCATGCTTTCCTGTCCTCGGAATCTGAACCACCCTTTAGTACAGCACCAACAGAGATTCCCCTTCGCCACAGGTGATAGCAGATTTGGAGCAGGAGGTTGTCCCCATGCTCTGCAGAACCTTCCACCCTGCACAGCAGCCTTCTGTTCTCTCCAGAGAGTGGACTGTTGGCATTTTGCATGGTTTTGTAGTACATCAGGAGCTCCACCTTGGGAACAACGAGTTTCTCTCCTGTGGCCACACACTTTCCTAAGGAGTCTCAAAACAGTAATTAACCAGGAGATATCTATTTGCAATTAGCCTAAATTTACTATATAGTAGTCCCTCCCTTCATTGAAATTTGTTGATGCTCTAGATGCACAGACCACTGTGGACCCTTTTCCTTTCTTCCGCAGTACTACATATTTCATTGTTCTTTTTTCCTCTGAAACATTATAAAGATGTTTTGCCACATCATACAATTCTATCAGCCATCTCCAAGTGACAACAGTGCTGGGCAGGCTGCCCTGTCTCAACCCATCTATCTTACCCACCCTACCCTGCTCTCTTATTCCTCCGGTGCTGCTTCTTTGATCCCTTTGATGCAGATAGACCCCCCACTCCTCTCTTGCTCTGTGTTTTTTGCTGTTAGGCACTCAGTCATCAAATTAAAAAAAGTCTTTGGCTGGATGTCAAAGTGATCAGTGCTATACCAAATAAAGCCTAAGGCTCTAACATTTCATCCTCTCTTTCTCCAGACTCCTCCTTCCAGCTCCATTTCTCCCCTCCAGTCAACAGCCACATACACACACCTCTAGTACCAACTAGTATCCTTTTCTAATAAAGCATCTCAAAACCATCACTAGTGTATTATCAGCCATCCTGGCATGGATACAGAAAGTAAGACACAAGGAATTAAAATGCTCTCTCCCGTTGTCTTCAAAACCAGCAGCAGAGAAAGGCACATGAGGCAGGGCTTGCTCTAACCACCAGCCTAGCAGTGACAAACTGCTGGCTCTATGGCTAAGCCCGGCAACAACCCCAGATAAAAATAACCCACCCCACTTGCTTTTAATTCTCTGAATATATTTGGCACTGGAAGCTCAAAAGCTTTGTCCTGTCCACACTAGATAAGTTTTTCCCAGTTTCTCTTCCGCACACTCCCCAGATGAAGGTATCTTCCTTTTTTACCCCCGAATGATTTCTGCTCTTCTCCTTGACCAGAGCTCTCAGCCAGGGCTGTGCTACCCTACTTCCATAGGGCTTTATACTAAGAGTGCCCAGATCCTGCACTGACCTTCAGGCCAACGTCCTTTCTACCATCATCCCTGGAGACTCTATATGTATCTACTCTGGAAAGCTGCTTGTTTTCTTGAAGGTATTTATAGCATTAATAGCCCTCTTCTTTCTTCAGGTTTCTGTTTGCTTTTGTCTCTATATAGAAATTAAAACCCTGGATACAACCCAAGGAAAAACCACGTCCTGTTCACCAAAGCATACTGGACTGAGCGTGGATACTGCCGACGCTGGCTGGGGTTCATCAGACACTGCCTTACTGCTTGCAGATACAGAGATCTCCACTTTTTTGGTGGTGCCTTCAGGAAAACTGGGATATGATGCCCACTTAAGACCTCAGTTTCCCTCCAGCCCCCAACATCTTTGGCTTTGCATCAGCCAAGTTCAGAAACCAGGAATGCAAAGTGAGACCATGGCAAACTTTGCAGACTCCATCACAAGGATGCCCAAGGCATTTTGAGCGTCCTCCCCAGGGGAAAGCTCAGCTACATTCTTTCAGCCTCTTTTCAGCATGCAGTTGAAATTTCTCTGCCACCAGATACAGCAGGGTATAGTTGAGTTCCCAAAGCATTTTGAAAACCTCAAAGCAGTGGTAAATATTCCAACATCTGTTTTTATCCTTCAGTAACACCAGCAAAGTCTAAGCCAGGACAGATTTAACCTGAAACAGGGTTGAATCTCAACTAATCTGAATTTGACCACTTTTAGAGTCTTTTGGCTCCCTATGGGATGGGAACATCCCTG
This sequence comes from Pseudopipra pipra, assembly GCF_036250125.1. Lineage (NCBI taxonomy): Eukaryota > Metazoa > Chordata > Aves > Passeriformes > Pipridae > Pseudopipra > Pseudopipra pipra. Next base: position 31,278,022 of record NC_087550.1, on the reverse strand, counting down.
GGTGTCTCTCTCCAGGTCAGCTTGTCTGGAGAAAACCTGAACCCATCTTGACCAGTTTCTTATAACAAGATGGTGCCTTGTAAACAGGTTTGCAAAGCCCTGCAGGCACCAGAGGAATGCACGCACACCCACTTCCCAGTGTTGTTCCTCTACTTCTCCCTCCAACAGAGCAGCCTGAGTCCTAAAAAGTCAAATCCTCAAGCATCCCTCCTCCACCATTCCTTCTGCATCCTGATCACAGAGCATCCCTCTCTCTGAGCATCTATCCGGGAATCCTGAAACCTGGGCCTCTCTCCTGAACCCCTCCCTACAAGCATCCCTCTCTTGAGCATCCTTCCTGCACCTCGACCTTCTGAGCAGCTCTTATTCCAACCATCTCTCCGGCATACCTCCCTCCAAGCTCTCTTCTACATCCCAAACCCCAAGCATCACTCCGAGTATCCCTCCCAAGCATCTCTACTGCTCCCCTTCTTCTGAGTATCCCTCCCTCGGAGCATTCCAGTTCCAAAGAACTCCATTCTGACCCCCAAGCACCCTTTAATCACAGCGTCTTCCTGCATCCCTTAAACAAGCTCCTGCATCCTCACTGCCCAAGCATTCCTGCCTCTAAGCATCCGTCCTCAACTCTTTCCTCCAAGCATCCCTCCAGCATCCCAACACCCAAGCATCCCAACTCCTGAGCATCCCGACCCCCAAGCATGCCTCCTGCACCTCTTTTCCCCAAGTACCCTTACTGCACCCCTTCCCCTGAGCAGCCCGTCTGCATCTCTCACTTCAAGCATCCCTCCTGCACCCCTCATTCCAAGCATTCCTCCTGCATTCCTTCCCCTGAGCACCCTTCCTATACTCTTCACCCTGAGTATCACTACTGAATCCCTCATCCCGAGCATCCCTCACCCTTCACATACCTCTCATCCTGAGCATCCCTCCAGCACCCCTTTTCCTGACTACCCCTCCTACACCCCTTCCCCTGAGCACCCTTTCTACACCATTCACCCCGAGTATCCCTCCTGCATCCCTCATCCCAATCATCCCTCCTGCACCTCTTTCCCCGACTATCCCTCCAGCATCCCTTCCCCTGAGCATCCCTCCTGCATCCTGAGCCCAGATCACCCCTCCTGCACCACTTGCCCAGAGCCCTTTCCCCCCGTCCCCCTCCTTCCGACCACCCCAACCCCCGACCGCCCCCCCCTTCTGCACCCCTTTCCTTTCCCCCCCTCCCCGCGTTACCTCCGGCCGGGACCGGGATGCGGCGTGACCGGCTGCGAGCCGCAGTCCCGGAGCAGCGCTGGGCAGGGCCGGAGAGGCGGCGAACTACATCTCCCAGCGGGCCGGGCCGGGCCGTGCCGAGCCGTGCCGGGAGCGCCGCGCCCCCACTTCCTCCGCCTCCCTGCGCCTCCCTGCGAGCGGCGGAGCTCGGCGGCTGGAGGGGGCGCAGGTGGGTCCCCGGCCGGGCTGGGGGGCGTGGGGAGGGCCGGGGGCACCCCCAGCGGAACTCCCCCAGGTGGAGAGACTGAGGCACGGGGAACAAGCGGGTACCGGCGGCCGGGAGCCGCGCTGCTGGTCCGCTGTGGGATGCGGGAAGGATGGGTGAGCCCCCTCTGAGCAGGGGGAGGTACGGGGTATTTTTTTAGTACTGTAAGCTAATTTAATAGTGTGAGCGCCTGGCTGTGTTAGGTGAGCCGTACCTAAGGTTGCCCTTAACAGGGTCGGGCTCAGCGCCACTCTGCAAACTTTGCATTCCCCCACCCCCTTCCAATGAAAGATCTCCGAAATTTAAGGATTCACAGCACATCCTGTATGCCCACACCCGGGACATGCTGCCAGCTGGGTCTGGCTGGTCAATGGCCATGAGCTGTACCCTGCAGAGGGTCTAATTCTGGATGGTACCTACCTTGTTACTGTGATTTCTGAGTGGGATTTGCTATCGTGCAGCTGCATCCGTGCTGGGAATTAGCTGCCCTTTCACTGCAGGGATGCTCTGGAAGTGATGGTGTCAGTGGGATATGGGGTGGAAACTGGATTGCTGAACCACTCTATGTGTGAATCAAGCACTATGCAGGTGGTGGGCTACCACATGTGCAGATGAAGTGGTCCAGGAAGGGAATAAAGTGGTCCATGAAGGAAATAAAAAGTATCTGGATGATACTCCAGGGGTGCCAAGTGATACTTATGTGGATGCCTGGACAGGACTTTGAAAAACATTGCAAATCTTTGCCAGAACTGGCATTAAATTGGTATATTGGACTGGGTATCATCTTGGAAGGAAAAGTGATGCTCCCCGCTGCCATGAGACCCCAGACAGGCTCCCTCCTGGCTGCCGGTGGCACTGCCCTCCTGACAGTCTGCACTGCCCACCCAGCAGCCCCTGAGCCTACCGGTGTCGAAGGTCACACCAGGAGACTGCCGAGCACTGCAGCACTTTGACTTTTATTCTTCAAACCTCGCTGCAGCCGCATCTCTCTGGCTCCGCACTCCCTCTCCCCCTCCATCTTGTTGTCAGCCGGTTCTCCTTCAGCAGCACTTAACTTTCATTTCGTTCTCTTCCTCCCCGCTGTTCACTGCTGATTTTGTTCCTCTTCTCTCAGGAGGAACCTGACCTTTGTTTTATATCGCTCCTTGCTCTTACTAACTGGTCACCAGCTCTATTTTCCTACCCCTGCCTCCCTACCCTCTCCTCTTTTTGCTTAAATTCAGCAGCTGCAGAGACCCTACAGACAGCCTTCTGCATTAGGCTGCATCCCTAAGCAGGCAGCTCAGGAGATGCTCAAGGGCATCGAGGTGCAGGTCTGGGAAGGGGTGAACACACGGCATCATCACACCCACAGCAAACCAGAGTTGTTGTGGAACTCCCGGTCACGCTTTCCCATTCTTCATGCGTCTCATTGCCAGAGCAGAGTTTCTGTGTCTAAAGAAGCACGGCCAGAAAATTAAATGTAAAGAAATATAATTAACTGGCTGCGCTCCGAAGGTGGATTGTCAGCGTGTCTATGGCCAGGTACTGCAGCCGCCGGCAGATGGATACCAATCCTATCGTACAGGGAGAAAGGAAGGGTGACCCGTCGTTTCCTGCCTCACGCCTGCTGGGAATTTGAGTCCCCTCCCAGAGCTGGTCACAGTGTCCCCCGTGCCAGCTTCGGGGTGAGCGGCCTTTCCCCAAACGCCTGCTGGAAATTTCCAGAGACATCACAGCAGTCCCGAAACAAAAAGCTGCTGTGCCTCCCCGCAGGCGCTGCATTTTGGGATCTATTGCTCCTGGCAGACACGCCGTGCTCTGCTTCACCGACCGAATTTTAAGCTTCTAAATGCTGCATTATTGGAGGGGTTGATATTAAGTAAGTGTCCAAAATCAGGTGGGTCCGTCCTGCAGCGATGGGAAAACGTGGGGTTTCCTCTGTAAGATTACTGTAAATAAGCATACAGGCTACAGAAACCATTGCAAATGTTTAACCTTCTGTAGCTGAGGATGAGCTAAGTATATGTGCATCAGGCATACGTGAAGGGAGGGTTAGTCTATGCTTGCAATGGATTTTGTCCAAAATTCTCCCTGAAGTTCAGCTCTCATTGACACCTACTGTCTGCTGAAAGCTAGTAAGTGGTCAATTGAAGTGTTTATTTTTTTTATCCTCTAAATATTTTTGTTTGTTTGTTTCTCCCCCCCCCCCTTTAGTTCTTTGATTATTATTTTTATCTTGTCTTTCATGGAGTTTCTTCTAGACTTCAAACTGCCTGGTCTGCAGCCCCATGACACAGTTGGGCATGAGCTCAGAGCTGAGGATCTGGATTTCCTCCACAAAATCGTCCCCTTGAGAAGGGACAAGGCACAAAACTGCTCTGCAGGTGGAGTCACAGCAAGTGCCATGGGGCTGGCTGTGCCCAGATGTGGAGTTCTCAACTTCATTACTGTTTGGGTTTTTTTTGGCAAGGCTTGAATGTTTTGTAGAAACTGGAATTCTTACCTCAAACCAAAACACGTGTTTCAGTAAAACACAGTGGAGCGAAGGGATACATGCTGAGTGTAGGGAAAATGGGGCATGACCTAGAGCAGAACAAGCATTGTGCAAGAGGAACCATCCTTGCCTGATTATGTGTTCACCATTAATATGCTCTAATGGAGCAGACTGGAGCCCCATCCTGCAGCAACCATCTTTTGCTGAATCCCATTTAGAGTTTCCAGCAGCCATTACAGGTGCCCAGCTGTTTCTTTTCTCATACCTCCTTTTGAGCTGAAATCAATCCTGCTCCTTCTAAGGCAGAATTACTTCCTATAAAGCATTACCTAATCCGTCTCTTGTAACATTTATCTACTTGATGTGGCTTTCACCAGCTCTCTTGGGCAATACTCAAAAAGCCAGAGAGGTTTTTAGTCTGGCTGCTCTTCCTGATGCTTAGCAGAAATGGTCCCTGGTTTGCTTTAATTTTATTGCCACTTAGGCATTCTTCATTGTGCCAGCCTAAATAATTAATATCTTTTTTTTTTCCTTTTTGCTGTGTATGTTTTTTGTGGTTCATTTTTACTCCTCAACTATTTATACGGAAGCTGCACATATTTCACTGTCTTAAATACAGGTTTTCAAAGTTTTGGTTGTGGAGGGATATTTTTACAGGTGAGCTACTGAAGCCTACACTATAAAATTAACCAGCAGTGCAATATATAATATACATAAACTTCTGAGGCACTGGTGCACTGGACAGAGAACCTAATGCTGCCCTATCCCTGGAAGTGTTCAAAGCCAGGTTGGATGGGGCTCTGAGCAACCTGGTCTAGTGGAAAGTGTTCACGACCATGGCAGGGGCGTTGGAATGAGATGATCTTTAAGGTCCCTTCCAAACCAGGCCATTCTATGATTCTGCGATTCTATGAAATTAAAACCATTAGAAATAATGACTGTGTAAACAGTCATGTATCACTACATCTGGCAGCAAAAGACCCTATTGGTGTCACAGCAGATGTTAACTTGTATTTCAGGGGATGCTACAACTTCTAATGCCTTTAATGTCATGTGTAAGGGCTTCAGAGGCCATAAGAAGCCTGTGGGATGGACTTTGGAAACCTTAACAACTCATCATGATCACCTCCTACCAAATTACAGATTGTTCTTGCTTTGTTGCTCTGTGTTTATTTAATCTCATTAATTAAATCCTCTGAATGACAGTAGGATGCCTGTTAACTGCATCTTGGGCATTGCCTCTGAAATCTGAAAGGACTGATTAATCCTTCTTCCCCAACGTTTGTAAAGTGAAATCTGTGTTTGCAGTCAATTTCTTTTCCCAATAAAAATCCTGTTATAAATTGTCTTCAGATAGATAGATAGATAGATATAGATATAGATACATATATCTTTTGGCAACCATATAAACATATCTATAACTTTAGACTTTACAGTAAACTGCATTTTTTGGCTAAAAAGGATAGACTACAGCTGTATACATTTTTCAAAGTGGTTAAATATGCAATATTTGTGCCATTTGTTTACATTTTACTTATGTTGGCAAATCATGACTGAGGCTTCTTTTTTGGATGATTACTTGTACACTTGTGGGTTTTTGCCAAGTTGGGTGAAACAGGCACTCAGTTAAATTATGTATACAGAATTTTATTTATTAGCTAATTAAAGCACTCTTAAATGTGATGAATACAGGAGAAGAAAAATAAGCTTATCCAAAGCTGTTCTACATTCAAAATGGTTAGGCAAATGAAGTGGTGTGATAATGATGGTTCTAAATACATGAAGGCATCAGTAAGTGAAATCACAGAGATTTTGTCATTTGACATACTTTCATACCTTCCCTCTGTGTCAACCCCCATTACTCTCCCAGGTTCAAACCAGTTATTTGCTGAACTAAACTTGTGGGGTAGACGGTTGTTACAGAAATTTTCTCTATGCAGGTGTTGAGGATGCTCCTGTGAGTAAAACCCAAGTTAAAATTTACAAGCCCTGATCTGTTGAAATGCTCAGATGCTCACAGACAGCTTCTATTCAGCAGTTTGACTTTTTCATAAAGTTAACCACTGCTAGTTAAGCACAAAATAAATCTTATGTTCTTTGGCCAAATTCACATCTTCAGCTCTCAGATTAGATCTCTAGCTGATCTAATTTGAATTAATTTTAAGTGCTACTTGAGGAGGGGCTACACAAAAGACTTTACTATAAATCTCTGCTTCCAAGAACCATAACCCAATTTGTACTTGTCCTTAGTGACTGCAGGTTGTAGAATCATACTGTTACAGAATGGTTTGGGTTGGATGGGACCTTAAAGATCATCTGGTGCTAACCTGCCTGCAGTGCCCGGAAGGCACGGACACCTTCCATTAGACTGGGTAGCCTCCCACATCCAAGATCAGATGCTCTTGGTACCTCCTCTTTGTGGAAATGCCACCAAGCAGATGTGATTTCCATGCTGCATTCTTGGACAATCTTTATATTGTATTAGCAAAGTACCTAGGCTTGATAAACCAGGGTAGGGACTGCAAATGCTGGTTGGATGAGCAAAGAGAGAAAACTGACAACTCATTTCATTTTAATTTTTAGAAGTTTATGAAAAACATTTTTTCATAAAAAAGTTTGTATGAAGAAAAGCAGCAAGGACTGACTTTATTTCCCCAGCTACTGTCAAGTATGTTGGTTGCTCAATGCACTAAGTCCAGGTTGATGATAAATCCAGTAGACACAGGGGTGCTCATCTGTGCTGAAGTTTCAGGTCTTTCTAAGGTTCCCAGACTATCAGATTCATCTTTGTACTGTGAAGATATAAACCTCTAAGTAATGGGATGAATTAGGCAAAAGCAGATGATTAGGAATGACAGCTGGGGAATAGTTATCCTGCAGCCTTATCCATGGGCCAGATGTTTGCGTCATAAATGTTTGAAATTTAATCTAGTGCAGGGGCAGTGGGGAGGTTCAAAATAAAAGCAGGCTGGTGTCCTAGGAGACTGAAATCCAGCCTGTCTGCAGACTGTAAAACAGCCATAAGCAGAATAGGCTGGCCAGGGCACGTGTCTGAGCAGTGCCCAGAAGTGGGAGAGGAGCAGAGCCACTATGCTGAGGGAGTAATGCCATGTCTACCAAGTTCTGTGCTACTACACCCAGAACTTTTCCAACACCGGAGCTTAAAGCTTGGGCAGATTTCTGATGCTATTGCTGGCAGCATAGATATGGTCTTCAGCTTTGAAGAGCTCATGTTACTGCCACATTTTGTTGGCAGCCTCCCTTTTGGACTGCTGATAAAGAAAACAGTTACAAGAGATTTTAATATTATCTGTTCAGATTCGATTGAGCTGTCTGCTTCTCATTCAGGCTATTAGCCAGTGAGGCTTTGGATCACAGTAAACCTAGGGTGGATGATGAGTTTGAAATGAAAATCTGTATCTTTGGACCATATGGTGGTCTTTAGGTTGTGACTCTTGACCATGGGATTTGCCAAGTGAAGCCTTGTCAGAGACACATCAAAGAAAACATCTCACTCCGCATCTGGCTAAGGCTGGCCGAGAGCATGAGAAACCAGCCCTCATGGTGTAGATAAACAGGTTTGGGCTCAAAAATCTGAAAGCTTCACCTATGAAGAAAGAACAGAAAAACTGAGGTTGTTTAATCTAAAGCAGCCTGAGGAGCAGCAAAGATTAGAAGCAATGAATGTGGTCTATGGAGTCACTGTCAGTCCTGCTTCTACAGGCTGTGTGATTTGCAGGGAGGTGTAGGGAAGCTTCTGTTTGATGAATCGTGATAAAAAGTAAAACCCATTTCATTTTTTGGAAATGCCTGATTGTGCTTGTAGCAATGCTTTTACAGACATATTGCAAGCCCTTAGGGGAAAAAATACATGGCAGCCACTTGTGCTACAGAATTAGATCAGTTAAAGCCTCCACGTGATCAGGTTTAAACAGCTCTTGACTCTAAATTGGCTAGAAGTCTTCAAGAGTGGGAAGAATGCTGAGACTACAGTGCTATGGGGGGCTTAGCACTGGAACAAGTAGTTTTTTCTGGAGTATATTTGACTGAGGTTAGTCACAAAGAGGGTCTTTGGTCATGGGTGTACACGGGGTGTTGTGTTGGTCTGTACATGCATCTTTATTTGCCAGTTTGTCGGATACGTGGGACTAAGGGATACACAGGCAAAGCACTCTGGATTTAGAGATCTGCATCTTTCCATTACTGTGCACTGGGATATAGGCTGTGTGCCAAGGGCTAAAGAACAAAGTGGAATGTTAGTCTTAAACTAGAAGTGCAATACAGGTTCTCATTTGACCTTTAATTAGCTGCCCTAGGTTGGATCAGTTTTTCTTAGCAAAATATGCTGCTGTCTAGAGACGTATTTGTTTTAGGATGCCATTAACACTACTATTTCGATTTTAGCAGCCATAAAAATTGATATTTCAGCACAAGATGACCTTCTTCCTATCTGTATTTTGCTGTGATTCCAGAGCTGATAATAATGTGTAGTGTCTATGATTATTTCATGACTAGTTAGGAAAATGCCTGCACTTCAGTTTAATTTTAAGGGAGCTGCTTGGCAGCTTTCTGTTGAATAACTGTAGTTGCTATAGCAAGAGCTACTTCCTGCCTCTGCAAGCAAACACTGGTGAGTTTCTTGCTGAACTGTTGATTGGTTTGGATTCAGCAAACAAGGGAAAAAAGATTTGCAGTTCCTCACATAGCAGGAATTATGGCCCACCTGTGCAAGACAGCTGAGCTGATCTGCCATGTAGAGGGCTACATAGCTCCTTTCTCTTTCCTTGCCCCAGCCCTGGCATTGGTCTGGTTCCAAGATATAGCTGAAACATATGCTGAATAGAAAATGTTGGGTTTTCTCCTTAAAGTGGCTCACTGTGGGATCAGACAAGTGCCAGAGATGGCATAAGGGAGGAGGACTGTATGGTGGAGGGCCGAGGGAGGTCATGTCCCTTCCTAAGGCAATGATGCTTAACTGCACCTTAAAATCGCATCCTCAGTTTGTCTCAGCTGATTGCAGAGGAGCCATGTGGAAACAACATCAACTGGGATATGGCCCAAATTAATCAGAAAATGTTTTCTAGGGTAAAACACATTGGAAGGAGGAAGCCTGGTGGGTTATTTTACTGTCGTGCGCTTATGGCAGCAACTGCTCACTGTGTCAGGGAATTCTGCTTTAATCATATCCTCAGACACTATGGATGATGTTGGGATGTGTCCAGATCTTGTCCTGTCCTTTTTTGTCCCCTCTAAATTCTGTATTCCTGAGGGAAATGGGATCATATGAGCCTAGGACACAACTCTTGCTTTGAAGTCAGCCACCACTGTAGGCATTGATGGGAGAGATTTCACTTTTAGCATGATTATAAAGTTTTGGAAGACATATGTTCCTGGCACTAAACTGAACTAACGAAGTCCTGTTCAAATCTGTTAGGAGAAAAAACATCCTTATGCTTGTTCTCAAGATACAACCTCCAAAAGTAATTCCCTATTTCTAATATCTGTGATGAATTCTTGCCATGTGGTTACCTTCATATATTTAGGACTCCTTATCTCTGTAGTTTAACCTTTCAAAAAGGTCAGTGCAACTAAATGTGTTGTGTTGGATTTTTTTTTTAATTTTTTTTTTTTTAGAGTTAGTCCCAGCATCGTGACTTTTCCATCATGTCAGAACCTATCACGCTCAATGTTGGAGGAAAACTCTATACCACCTCTCTGTCCACTCTGACTAGCTTTCCAGACTCCATGCTGGGGGCCATGTTTAGTGGGAAGATACCAACCAAGAAGGACAGCCAAGGCAATTGCTTTATTGACAGAGATGGCAAAATCTTCCGCTATATCTTGAACTTCCTACGAACTTCTCACTTGGACCTCCCCGAAGACTTTCAGGAAATGGGCTTACTTCGACGGGAGGTGGACTTTTATCAAATTCAGCCGCTGATTGAGGCCTTGCAGGAAAAGGAAGTAGAGCTTTCTAAAGCAGAGAAAAATGCCATGCTCAACATCACCCTTGATCAGAAGACCCAAACCGTTCACTTCACTGTCCGAGAAGCACCCCAGATTTACAGCCTGTCTTCCTCCAACATGGAAGTGTTTAGTGCTCATATCTTCTCTACATCATGCCTGTTCCTGAAGCTTCTGGGTTCCAAACTTTACTATTGCTTCAACGGAAACCTTTCTTCAATATCCAGCTACCTGCAGGACCCCAACCACTTGACCTTAGATTGGGTGGCAAGTGTGGAAGGCCTTCCTGAAGAGGAGTACACCAGGCAGAACTTGAAGAGACTCTGGGTGGTACCAGATAATAAGCAAATCAATAGCTTCCAGGTGTTTGTGGAAGAAGTGCTGAAAATAGCCATGAGTGATGGTTTCTGCATAGATTCTTCTCATCCACATACTTCAGATTTCATGAATAATAAGATTATTCGCCTAATTCGGTATAAGTAGGAATGGCTGTTTATTGCGGTGCAGGAAGCATGGAGATAACACAGGTTTAGTGTTTCCTTTTAAAACACACTTACAGCCTAATTCAGAATCATGCTTATCTGGATTAAGAGTCACTAACAAGGAGATGATTTTCCTTTAATGTACTTACCAATACGACCTTTCAGAATATGTCCATATTCTAGATGGAAGCAATATTGTCTAGCACCTGAATTAAGGACTGGTTCTGTCTCTGCTGCCCCCTCTGACCTGCTGTACAGTTGTGGGGAAAATCACCAAACTTCTCTCCTTTCTACTTTTCCCAGTCAGAAAATGGAAGTGATCCCTAGCCTATGTTGCAAGGGGATGTGAGGGTTCAGTAATCAAGGTTTGGAATGTATCTGGAGAACAGATGTGGTGAAAGATGCCATGGAGCTGCAGTGCAGCAGACAGCCCTAGGACCGAATTTTCCATGTCTTGTTGTATCACCTGTGTGGAGCATCCAAGAAGCTTGATTGAATCCACAGATAAGAAGCCTCCCACGTGCACTCAATACAGCTGTAAAGGATGGTGCAAACTGCAAATGAGTAAGGGATCCCATCTCCCTGGGTTCAACAAAGGACTTCTCTCACCATCTGAAGTTGCCTTGTGTTTTTTTTCTGAACCCTGTGAGGAAGCCCCTGCTTTATTCTGCTTTCGGGGAAGCCATGTTGGAATAATGTGACAGGCATGGATAACAACCAAGGAAGCCATAGAAGAGAGAATGGTGTTCTTACAAACAAAGAAGATTAAACTTTTACATTCCAAAGGCATCCAAGACAACTAGTCCTTTTCTTTCTCTTGTAGTGTTAATATTTGTCTGGAGGATGCTGCTGAAACTTTCTGAGATGAAGATTTTGGGGCAGAGGCCCCCAAATGTCTTCTAAGCATTTGAGCCTCTTCTGGCCTTCTTTTGGGCACATCTCCCTTCAACAGTGCCTGGAGCACATCACATGCTTTCTGGATAGGATGGATTCCATTTGAAAAGACAACATTCTCATTAGGTTACACCTAGTATTTTTCATTACAAAAACAGAGGCTCACTTTTCCTATTCTAGTACATTGAGCCTTTTTTTTTTAACATCCGTGTGAAATGGTCAGGTCACTAAATAGCAGTTTCCTCACTTGCTTGGCTTCAGTGTCAGGTTGCCATAGGTAAGGCAGTGGGAATCCAGAGGTAATGACAATGGTCACCTACACACCTGGTCTGTGCTGTAATGAAGATTATAATTCAGTAGCTGCATATTGTCTCTAAACATCATTTGTGCCACATTCAAAATGGTTCTTTCTCAGCTAATTATGTTTAAAAGTATCTTAACTGTATGTCCCTAGCCAGATGGCCATGAGTACATTAGAGACCCTCTGGAACATTTTCTGGTGTCTTTAATGAGATAAAAGGGAAAATGCAATAACCAAGTTTTGCATTTAGAATTTTAGCACTTCCAAAGGTTCTTAGCACAGGGCTGCAAAGCTCTGTATTACTCATGTTCTTGTTTCCCAAAACAACTAGTCTGTCATTACATTAAGCTGACCTGTGAACAAGCATAAAGAAGCTCTTTTTCTTGTGAAAAACAGTGAGATCAGTGTATTTCTACTGTCCCAAGCTGTAACTGCATGAACAACACAAATCAGCATGCTGTTGGGAAAAATGCACATTCTGCAGCTCTTGTCAGCCTGTTACAGACCACTGCCCTTTGTCTGACCTGGTGCTAAACCAGCATGATATACGTGGGACCATGTTGCTGGGCTTGAAGCCCTCAGAACCATTAAACCTGGCAAATACTGTGAATTTTAAGGACTGCAGACAGGATTTTGTGGCCAGATTCTGGCTTGAGTCACCGTATTTATCTAGCTTTAGTTGCATAAGGAAGAACTTTTTTTCCCCCTCATCCGTGTCCTGAATTATAAAGCATGTGTTTGCCACTCAGCTGGACATTCACAGAGATGACTGTGCTGTTAATGTGATTATGATCTGTAAAATGAACCCTCCTTGATCAAATCTATGCCTTGAAACAGATACGCCTTTGCTGAATTTATGATAACATAGCTTTTGGGGACCGTTGACAGTATTTCTTTTTAACCCACATCCTTGAGAGTAGATTTTAAATGATCTTTAACAGGAGTTCTTCTATGTCATGACTAAAGTAATACTCACCTGTAGGAATTTGTTTCCTGTCAGCTTGAGTATTATGAAAGGTAAGAGCAGTGGGCATAAATCTCATTTGGAGGTGGTGGGGGGGAAGTCTGATCTACACCCTTTAGAGCTCTGGATCAGTACTACTCCATTCTGTTTCAGCAAAATAAAAATATTGCCTGGGGGAGTTGAATCATTACTGCATTTTCTGGTGAAAGGTGAATAAGTCTGTAAAAGGAGAGAACTGAACTCAGATCTTCACCTGGAGTGCTTTAAGCCATTAGTCTCTTATGCAAAAGATGGATGACTTGAATACACACTTATTCGTACTCATGTGACTAAATCAGGAAAAGGCAGAGCTGGCCACAAATCTGTCATTTATTCATACATAGAGAGATGCAAAATATCTCTCTTCTTTATGTAGATGCAAAATTTCCAACCAGTATAAAGACATGAGTGAAGCCAAGCTTCGGGAGGAACAGAAAAACTCAAGGTACCTCTAAATTGCTAAGCTCAATAAACATCTTTATGTATGCTGTACTATTTTGAATGCCACGGCCATTCTGTGTGCTAATGGAGCACTGGAAATAGGAGTGAGTGAATCAATGGTGATTGCAGGCAAACATATGTTCTGTGCAGTTGCTATTTCAAACTATATGCTAAGCTAAATCTATAGCTGCTCCCGAATTTTGCAGTCTGTGAGTTACGTTATAATGACTGTTTATAGGAATGTTCTCTCTCCAAAGCATTTGTTTGCATTTTATCTGGATAGCTGGTTTTTGTTTACCTTCCTTTTCTGAGCCCTAGAGGCGTAACTTGCTTTTGTTTACCAGTGAACAGCACTGATAATGTTTCTTCTCAAGAGTTTTCCTGAATTACAGAGAAGCAAATATGCACAAAGCCATTTTAAGTGCAGCACAACCCCATCACTAGTCATGAAATGCACTTAGCATTTATTAGCAGTAACATCTAAAAATTATTTCACTGTTGAGTGGAATATTCATTCTCAGAACAAATAGGTGGTGTTTTTTCCTGAAAAGGATCTAGTGACTTTTTTCCCCTTAAAGCTTGAAGGGTGTTTCCTTCTACATCTTGGTGCATAACTCCTGGTTCTGCCATATGCCTGTCTCTGTCAACACCTTTGTGTACAAAATGAGGCCAAGTCCTGCAATTTTTTTTAAATGGTCTCACTTTTTCGGTGGTTTGGTTTGTATTTTTGGTTTTTTTAATGGCTACTGAATAGAGCATTCAGTCGTGTTAGAGCAGAAAGATACCAGAGTTAGGGCAGATGATAAACAAGTTGTTAGTTGTGGTCTAATGTCATTTTCAGGCCTGGACATGTGCATAGCAGTGGTATTTCTTATATTACAGAATTATTCTGAAACATCTTAATGGAGTCCAGAAAGAAACACTTGTGGATTTCTGTATGTGTTTTTAGGCTCGGTAGCTCTTAAATATCTTAAATATCTAACAATGTCCAGTTATAATCAAGGGACTGAAACTATACATAAATATTAAGACATACTTAAATTAAGACTATACATAAATATTAAGACATACTCCTCACTGTTAAGAGTCAGAAGGAGTTAGTGGGAGGAGTGATTGTTGCTGCAGTTGATGGTGAGGAAACAAATAGTTGTAGAAATTTAGATCTCAAAGAATTCACACGTTAACAAGAAATCCAGGATTTAGTAGGGAGAGTATAGAAAATCTTGATGTGTTCAGGAAAAAAAAACCCAGCAAGATAACAATAGAGACAAAAATTTTGCTGCAAGAGGCTATAATTAGAATGATTCACTGGTCCTTTCCAGTTTTAATCTCCTATTATGCACCTTAAATATGCCAAGAGTTATGCTAGTAACTTCTCAGGAGCAGGCAGCTTTGCTTCAAATTGCATGTACTTCAAATCACCAAACATTTGCACTGCTGTACTTACCATATTATAGCTGGGTTGTTGCGTATTAACTGCTGCTTGAGTTCACTTGCAGTAAACACCTGCAATCAATCAGATTTATTCCCATTCTAGGAGAGGCTGGTGGAGTCCATATGTAAGGTTGATGGGAGTGATAAATACTGCCTTCAGCCATGGAAGGAACATACTGAGGAAAGTAAATCTAGGATCTTCTGACACTTCACAGATAAATGGAGAAGTTATGAAGAAGATTCCTTTGGGGAGTTTTATTTTCACGCCATCCCATTGAATTTGGTGTCACTGCTCAGAATTTCATTACATTTTGAAATATTTAAGTGCCATTCTGCATCCACACATTGATGGACACAAACATGCAGGGTACAAGCAGTGCTAATATATGGCCCTCACAGTAAAAGTCTTGTATGTGAATTAGTACAAGCAGTCATACAGATATTCTGTTCAAGAAGGGTGGGACGAAGCATAAATATCCAGATCAGGGTCTCAGATTCACTTAGGAATAACACAAGGAATGTCTTCCATATGAATTCAGAAAAAAAATAAGGAGCTATAGGGGAGGGCTATATCTAATAATTCCTTTTCTCCTCCTTCTCTTGGCATTCCCCTCACTATTTCCTTGCTCTAACTCCTAACTGTAGGATTTTCCCATTGATCAGAATTTGGGCCCCAGTTCACTAAAAGCCATGCTTTGGAATCAGTAGTATTTGAAAAGTGTCAGAAGTTGGTCTTTCTTTCTGTCCACTTTTATAGAGAGCCTGAGGGCTATCACATTAAAAATCTGATTGTATTTCTCTGCCTGTAACTCTTTTGTGAACTGTTACTAATGTGTATTTTAGAAAACAGTAAATAAAATATGAATGAAGCAGGAGATGCTCTGCCTGACATATATTTCTTGAGAAAAAAGCATGCAGTGAAGTTTGCTGAATCGGTAGCTTTTCCTTTCTCTAATGATTTTACGTAGTGCATCATTGCAATGCTTACCTCGACCTCTCCGTGGCTGAGAATTGTAGGAAGCTCCCCAAAAATTAAAGCAGTTGTAGAAAACTTGGATGAACAAGCCTTCAGAAATAATCAAAACCATTTTAAAAGCATTAGCTCATTTATGTTTCAAACGTTTATAAACAGAGAATTCGTTTTTCCAGTGAAAACCCTTTTTAAACCCTAATGCTTTTGGATTAGTCTCTAGTCCCTGAGTTTGAGCAAACCATAATATATTGCTGCTGTACAGGAAAATACAAGTTGAAGATATTATCTTTGTGATTCCATGCAGCTCCTACAAGGTCCTATTCCTAAATTCATGAAGGTTTGCTGTAAGGAAGCAAGAAGGCATCAGCCTTGTATGCATCTACCCTGCAGGCTGGGAGGAAGGTGTTAAAAATTGAGCTTTTTCCTCCAAAAGAATGCTTTGTACCTGGAAGCTGACTCGGACACCAACGACACTGGTTTGAGATGGCACCTCCCTGGAGCAGAGGTAAGCTGGTGTAATTGGAAGCAGCTTCAGCCTCGTGAAGGTTGGGTGGCCTCACATCACCCAGGCCCAACAGTGCCCAGCTCCGTAAGTGGTCCCACAGCCAATCAACCTCACAACATTCAGAGTCAACTACCCAGCCCCACTGCAGGTCCCACACCCACCCAGTCCCACATCACCCATGTTAGAGGAAAGCCACTGCCTGAGCATTCTCACACCGCTCAAGGAGTTGCACACACACCACCTGAGAACTTTAACAGCAAGGACCAGAGTCCCTTCACAGTGGGTGGCTCCAGTGAGCCCCAGCTCGTGCCCCTTTCAACTCCTCACCCACACACACACTCACTGTCAGGCGAGCTTTCTCCTTCTTCAGGCTCAACCCTGGGTTTCCTGTAGCAGTCTCAGTGCTGGACTTATAAATGTTAATGGAGTACAGCAGCAGGTCAGCTCAAGCTGCGTGCCTCCACAAAGGGACCCCAAACAAAGAAATCCCTGAGCTTTTTATCTCTGAGAATAAGGGTTTATTCTGCATGCTCATTATTCACATGCTTCTTGGTCCAACAGTGATTTTTGGTCTGGGGCCTTCTAACACCTTATTGGAGTCTTCTTCTGTGTTCATATAGACAGGACATTAACTGCTTTTGCCAAGTTGGAGCTTCTGCTGATGGCTGCAGCCTCCCTGTCTTCTGGTTTGTACTTCTTGTGCACCTGCTTGCTGGCAGAGCATGGGAATCTGAAAAATCCTTGATTTTGAGTAAGCACTACTTAGCAGCAATTAAAAATCACTGTATTATCAATGGTATTTTAATAATAAATTCAAAACACAGCACTGTACCAATTACTAAGAAGAAAATTAACTTTGTTCCAGCCAAAAGCATATCCAGGTGAAAGTTCAGCCTAAGACTTCAGCAAATCCAGCTGCTCATGCTAAGTAAAGCCAGGTGAGCAGCATGCTAAATCACACACTATTAGAGCTCTTAAGTGACTTGTTCTTATTTAAAACTCGTTAAGCTAAACAAGTAAGACCTCTCAGCAACCACTCAACCCCACATCACAGAATGAATCATAGAGCGTTAAGGATTGGAAGGGACCTTAAAGATCATGCAGTTCCAGCCCCCTGCCATGGGCAGGGACACCTTCCATTAGACTAGGTTACTCAGAGTCCCATCCAACGTGGCCTTGAGTACGGCCAGGGATGGGGCATCTACAGCTTCTCAGGGCAACCTGTGCCAATGCCTCAGCACACTCACGCAGATAAACCACTTCCCGATATCCAACCCGAATTTCCCCTATTTCGGTTCGTGCCCATGACAGCGAGACGCGGAGCGCTCCCCGCGCATGCGTAGTGGCGCTCCCCACGCCGCTGCGGGCGGATGGGCGGGGCGGGCGCGCGCTTCAAACCGAGGAGGCGGGCGCGGCGCATGCGCAGCGTTGGGGGCTCGCGCGCCATGGCGGCGGGCGGCCGCGGCTGGTTCCGCGCGCTGGCGCTCGGCGTGTCCTTCCTCAAGTGCCTCCTGATCCCCGCATAGTAAGGAGCGGCCCTGGGCATGAGGCGGGAGCGGGTGGCGCTGGGCTGCCCCGAACCCCTGGGGGCGGTGGCCGCGGGCGGCGTGGGGCCGCCGTCCCCTTGTGTTCCCCGGGTTGGTGAGGGGAGCGGGGCGGCGCCGCCTGTGCGGCGTGGCACAGCTTTGCTTTTGTCTTTGGGAGCCCTTCCAGCCCCTCCCGGCTGGCTGTTCGCGTTAGTTTTAAGGTTTGGGTTGTTTAATGTGCTGGAACGTTAGCGCTTCATAATTTTAAAAGTTTTTTTACCGTGGGAAAAGAAAACAAACAACAACCAAATTGGTATAAAAAGTCAGTTAAAACCTGGAATTTCGCTTTAATTGTCTAAAAAGGCTAAGCTATAAATAGTTCTTGCCCTTTAGCCAGCTATATGAGTGACTTTTTACACGGTCAGATAGTGATGGGACAAGGAGGAACGACTTTAAACTAAAAGAGGAGAGATTTAGGTTAGATGTCAAGAAAATATGCTTCCCTGCGAGGATGGCAAGGTACTGGCACAGGTTGCCCAGAGCTGCTGCGGCTGCCCTATCCCTGAAAGTGTTCAAGACCGGGTTGGATGGGGCTTTGAGCAATCTGGTCTAGTGGAAGGTTCCCTGCCCATGGCAGGGGAGTGGAACTAGGTGATCTTTAAGGTCCCTTCCAACCCAGCACATTCAAGGATTCTCTCATATATCCTTGGCACAAAGTTCATGCAGCATCTTTGCTGCTGTTTCAGTTACTTGACCACAGTTGTACCCTAGAGCTCATCAGTAGAGACTTCCTTTTTACCTGCCTATGGTGAGGTACTCTGAAATGTTTCTCCTTTAAGTGCATGTGTGTGACATTTAATATACCCCTTCTGTAGTTATTCCACAGATTTTGAAGTACATAGGAACTGGCTTGCCATCACCCACAACTTACCCCTTTCTCAGTGGTACTATGAGGTAAGTATGTTTGGGGTTTTTTAGCTGTGTATGAATTATAGGCACATTGGGTATGTCAGACTTTGTGAATGCTGGAAGAAGTGGGTGGGTGTCATGCAGTGGGACAGAAACATACCAGTCACAATTTGTTGGCCCTGTGTAGCATTAGTTAAAAAAATGAGAGTTCTTTTGGGAAGCTGCAAGTACTTAAGAAGGCAGAATGGCAAGAGCAGTTAAGGCATGTGGGTTATTAGAAAGGCTGTGTAGCGCAGGAGCAAGTTGCATGGTAGTCTTAAATTGCTGCTTGCTTCGCTCTTGTCCTGGATAATACACAGTTATCAGAATATAAAATGAATAATGCAGATGAGTATAGACATATGTATGTTATGAAATCAATCACTTTAGTAAAGTTTTGAGCCTTTGCTCATGTACTAGTAGTGTGCATTGATTTTTGTCTAGATGAATCAACTTTAAGTTTGTGATAGACTCAGCCTATATAATTGGGTTTTAATCTATCTTATAGTATCTTCTGGAGTATAGGGATACATATCACAGACTTTAGTACTCCTCCACTTAAGCATCTGGGACCTGTGTATCCAGGAGTAAACGATTTGTGTAGGTCAGAACTTCGTAAGGCTGATCGAGTATTGTAAACCACATTTCTGTGATGCCAGCACGATCCCAGTGCCAGAGGATAGGATGCCTTTTATCAGCATGAGATAAGCATTTGGGAACATGCACACTGAAAACTATACCTCGTCCCAACCTGCTCTGTTTTTCCTTCTTCCTCTCCTATTCCCACAGCCAAGGATTGTTCAGAGCATAACAGCTGTCCTTATAGGAAAAGATCACATAATGCCATTTGGTCTTGATAAGGTCATACGAGAGTTAAGACTTATGAATGAGTTATTTTGAGACAAGGCTGATTGTGTTGGTACTTGCTCCAATGTAGACCAATATTCGCTGTGATCTGTTTTACTGAGATTTTTTAATATTGGCCCTCTTACTGTAAGTTGATTTATAAAGAACAGACAGTTATATATTGGTTAGGTGCAGATACATAAAATGCTGTTTAATCTTTTCCTACTAATCAGGAGATGTCCTGTCTCTCTACCAGTACTGCAAAAGAACAGCTTAAATCATGCTCAGCACCACAGAGCTGGCTACTCACTGTGGAGTAGTTTCTGTTAAATAGAGGCTACTGAGATAAAACGCATCAGCTGAAGGACTGCAAGCAGCATGGGGTGTCTTAAACTATTTAATCTTCTTTTGTTGTTAGGCAACTTCGGAATGGACCCTGGATTATCCACCGTTTTTTGCCTGGTTTGAATACGCACTCTCGCACGTGGCCAAGTACTTCGACCCGCAGATGTTGGTTATCGAAAACCTGAATTACACCAGTCGTGCAACCATTTTCTTCCAAAGACTTTCTGTCATTTTTACTGATATCCTCTTCATATATGGAGTTCATGAGTAAGTCTTAACATTCTAATTTTAGGGACAGTGGGTAGTCTTTAATACGTGCCACAACAAATAACTGTACGAATGAGCTTGTAAATGCATGGAAATGCCGAAGTTGCTTTAACCTATTCAAGGAGAAATTTGGAATACAGTGCTAAATACAATCTAATGTTTTGTTCTGGGAGATGCAGTTTCTGTACATGTGGTAGATTTGCATGCAGTCAGGCATTAGCTGCTGTTTCATGTGTTATAGTTGGTTTTGTTTCTGTCACTGGGTTCATGTTGTAGGACTTGCAGGACAGCTTGTGTGCTCAGAATAGGCTTTTTTCTTGTTATTTTTCTTGCTACTCTGTTTCTTGCTACTTTATGCTTCTTCTAGAGTAGAAGCATAAAGGAAATTTGTCACAAAGTATCAAATATGCAAAGTTGCTCCGGTGTTTTTGGTATTTTTGATGATAAACTGATTATTCCAAGTCTAATAGAAAAATAATAGGATTGGATACTTTCAGTGTGCCCTGACTTTGTAAAGAAGTATTTATCTAATACCTAAAGAGTAGAGTGGAGGATGTTTTGAGAACTATGTTGTCTACCTTAATGATTTGGCTGTAACAGTCTTCCCTAGTTTTAATCTGTCAATCAAAATCCAGGTAGAAAATTCTCTGACTGGAGCACTGCCTAAGCCCTTTTATTTACTTTATTTGAAATGAGCTAGCTTTGCATTGTGACTTTTTTTTCTTTTTGTTGTTTTGGCTCACAGATATATGAATGTGGGGCTGAAGGCTCAGGGCTGGTGTCTGCATGGGGTCATTTTGCTAAGAGAGGTGATAGATGTCCCATGCCTGGAAAAATTCAAGGCCAGGTTGGACAGGGCTTTAAGCAATCTGGTCTAGTGGAAGGTGTCCCTGCCCATGGCAGGGGGTATGGACTACATGACCTTGAAAGGTCCCTTCCAACTCAAACCATTTCATGATTCCGTATATGAGCTGGCTTTCTTAAAATGGCTCTACAATAGTATTTCAACACAAATCATCTGTAACTTTTTAATCTGACCTAACCTTGCCTTCAAAAATAATATGAACCATATTGCTTCACGCAGAGAAGTAATAGGATTTTTAACCAACAGAGATAACTCATAATATTGAGGGAGGGGGGATGGAAGAAGTTAATGTCCAACCTTAAATACAACTTGGTGTGTTGTCTCCAGATGTAGCAATAAATTGCTCATCCATGATGGCAAGCAGGCTGTGACAGCTTTACACTTAGTGAATGCAGGACTTGAGCCTGAGGCTAAGTTAGTTAACATCAGCTTTAGTATGTGGAACACACTACGGCTTTGAAATTGAAAATCCTTCTTTTACTAAACTTTATTCATGACATTGTCATGACACTGCCCTTGATGAATTTAGCAAGGATTTTATCATCGTCTTCCATCCTAATAAAAGGGCTAACTTCAGATTAAGTGCACCTTTCAGCTCTTTAAACCAGCAATGCTTTTGTTGTCTGTTTGAATTAAAACTTCTGTTTCTTCTGCCTTTATTCAGGTGCTGCAGATGCATAAATGGAAAACGAGCTGCAAAGGATATCCTGGAAAAACCAGCATTTATTCTTGCTGTTCTGCTCTTGTGGAATTTTGGGTTGTTAATTGTGGATCGTATCCTTTCAAACCATTATGGACTGTTTGTGTTATTTTGTTGGTTTAACAACCTGTTACAGTGTGTGGTACCAATTCATATTACTATCACAGCAAATAACGCTACTGGTTTTGTTTCTGAGGTTATTTAACTAACTTCATGTTTTTATTAGAATTCTTATTTGGCAAAATGAAAATTAGTCAGTTCTTCGTCTGATTTGCCAGAACTGCAGGAGAATCAACCAGTCTGGCAGCAATGTGTCTGTTCCTGTTGGGTGCTCCTCCTCCACCTGCCTACAGAAGTATTAGCAGACAGGCTCTATTTTCTGGGTGTGATTCCAAGTTTGTCCCATGGCAAGGAAAATCTTCAAAGCTCTTTAAGTTCAGACTGTATTCAATTGGCTAATGTTATATGGGAATTAGGGAGGCTTTCTAAAAGAAGATATCACAGAATAGAATCGTAGAGTTGAGTTGGGTTGGAAGGGACCTTAAAGATCATCTAGTTTCAACACCCATGCCACAGGAAAGGACACCTTCCACTAGACCAGGTTGCTCAAAGCGTCATCCAGCCTGACCTTGAACACTTCCAGGGATGAGGAATCCAGAGCTGCTCTGGGCAACCTGCTCCTGTTCTGGTTGCCAGGAACTGTCACCAGAAACTGAGAAATTGACCACTTTGTTAGGTTAAAAAGTTGACATCACTTTATTCAGTGCAGAGGTATGTGGGGATAGCTCCACAAAACGTGTATATCAGTTATCAAAAGTTTTGACTATTTATACACTTCAGCAAACAAAGGAATTAATGTTCATTGGCTTACAAGTTACATAGTTCTCTTCATTAATTAGTGTTCTCTCATCTATTGGTTATTGATTTCTTGCTTCTCATGCTAATTAGTTCACATTTTCAGTCTTTTTGTTATCTTTTTCTCAGATAGGACATCTCTGGGTTATGTAACATGTCTTTGTGGTTTATAAATTCTGCATTCCTGGTGTTCAGTTCTCAAAAATAAATTATCTTCCAGGCTTCGTTAGCCAAGCCCTAAACTTCTAATTTGTTGTTCTAACACATGGACATTACCCAGAGCTTGCCCATCAACCATTATCTATTTCACCAACTAAATCTCTTCTCAACATTTTCTCCAACTGCTGCATAGGCTCTATTTTAAGAAATATAACTTGTTTGGTAACACTAGTGCTTAAAAATTTAAGTGGAGATTTAATCTGTTTTTGGTTTGTCTTATATAAGTTGCATAATACATATGTAGATTGTTGTGTTTCATTTCATCAAGGTAATGTGCTAGCATTAGTAGATTTTGTGTCTAAGAGTACTAACAGTTAATGTTAAATAATAATTCAGCGTGGTGTGAATTTAAGATTGCTTTCTTGATTTAAATTCCATTTTAATTTGAATTTATTGTTCAGAACTTTGAGTCTTCCCCAGAAAACATAATAGTAAAGAAACCTTGCTTTATTCCTTTCTTAACTCAAGTTCAGATATTCACTTCCAGTACAATGGCTTTCTGTTTGGGCTGATGCTTCTTTCTGTTGCTCGTCTGTGTCAGGTAAACTCAAGTGACTCTCATCTATTTGTTGCCATATGTGTTTAGGTGCATTAATTCACTTCATTGAGCTGCCCATGTTGAAGGCAGTGGTAGTGGCTTGATGTTGAGGTGTGCAAAGCTGGATGTCTAATTATTTGTTGAGTTTCGGAGGGAGGAGGAGAGCTTGAAACTCACCATAATTGCTTGCTAATGCTGCAGCATTGCAATTCCCACTGAGAAAACTAAATTCTGTATTACAGCTAAGCAATGTGGCATCATTTCTTGCCATCCTCTTTCAAATCACCAGTCCTTAGAAAACATACTTCTGAAGCTGTGGGGAAGGGAGGCCTGTCCCAGTTGTCCAAGTATTCTGTGACACAATAGTTTCCTTCTCCATACCTTTTGTGCATAATACTACTGAGTTTGTAATTTGAAGTAAATACTTTTTTTTTTTTTTTAATGCCTGTAATAACTGTCCCATCGCCGTAGGAGTACAACAGGGGACCATTAAGAGTTAGTACAGAGTACAGGAAAAAGAGCTTGGGTTTTGTTTTTCTTTTAGAAAAGGTATTTGGAGGGCGCTCTTCTTTTTGCTGTTCTTCTGCATTTCAAA